>NW_027466100.1:6940000-7095000 GCF_046127955.1 Nelusetta ayraudi
CTTTCCATTGCAACAGGTGCTACAAGATCTGCAATCCATTACCTAGAATTGGTTTTCCTTAAACTGATGTACAGGATTACTAATCTGACTTTGATGGGCAAATTTGACAACAGAATACAATTATGAAGCACTAAAACACAGGACCACAAAACAATTAAATGCATGATGAAATAATGATATGCTTTGTTAAATGAAATAAAATGGCATTTTCAACTAAGTAATAAAATAGTCGGTGGTGCAGTGGTTAGCGCTGCCGCCTCACAGCAAGAAGGTCGTGGGTTCGATTCCGGGGCCTGGACCTGGGACCTTTCTGTGTGGAGTTTGCATGTTCTCCCTGTGTCTGCGTGGGTTCTCTGCGGGTTCTCCGGCTTCCTCCCACACTCCAAAAACATGCATGTGTGGTCAATTGAACGTTCTAAATTGTCCGTAGGTGTGCATGTGAGTGTGAATGGTTGTTTGTCTCTATGTGGCCCTGCGATGAACTGGCGACATTGCTCACTTGTTTAATACACAAATAATAGTATATTATTATAATAATACTATTTTATTAATAATAATAATAATAATAATAATAATAATAATAATAATAATAATAATAATAATCATCATCATCATTATTATTTCTAAAATTTCCAAACAACAATCGTCAGTTGTTCCGTAAAAAATACAGTCATTTCCATGTTGAATTTTGTACGGTGAGCGCGCACGTCTGTCAGTGACGGTCTCCACACTGACACAACTGCGCATGCTCTATTATCCCATAAATGCGGAAGTCAAAAAGTTTTTGGGAGCCATGCGCTGGGTGAGCAACTTCATTGAAAGGAATGGGACGCCATCTTGGTCTCTGGGGGCTTGCCACACTGTCACGCAGGTTGTGACGTAGCGGGCCGGCGACGCACAGATATGATGTGAATGATTGACAGCTACCATTCGTTCCCGTTAGCGAGAGGATTAAAAACAAACAGACACCATTATGGCATCAAAAAGGAGTTATCCCAGCGGTGCGGAAAAACGGAAGGAAAAGAAAACTGATCAAGAAAAACTTGCAAAGGGGAAAGGTAAGTTATTTGTTTGTGATGTGGGCTGGAGAGGTGGAGGTGAAACGCTGTTGTCCCCCCCACCCCAAGTTTGTTTATTTGTCCTGCTAGCCAGCTAGCTAGCTAGCGTCGGATAAATGTTAGCTGGCTGGCTAATATTTGTTCGTCATGAATCAGCGTTTTTGTTTGTTTTATGAAAGTTGACCATATCCTGCCATTGTTGGCCTATCCTGCCATGGGAATGACTGATTGACTCCACACCCGTTTATTCACATTCTAACAGGGAGGGCAGGAGGGAGGGCATGTTGTAGTTGTTGTTGTAGTCAGTCCCCTGTTATTGTTCAGTGGAAGTTGTCTCTCACATATTTGACTCTTAATGTTATTTTAGCCTTAACTTAGGATGAATTTACTAAGCTTAGTTTGTATTTTGTAGGCCCTTCATTAGAAATGTGCTACTGTTTTATAATTCAAAGAAATATTTTATGGAAATACTTTATTTGGCATGGTGTTGACTATTTTAGACTGTTGTGGCAGTGGGTCATTTATCTTAGTTTTATTACTTTAACTAGTACAGTGTGTAAAGTAATGCCAAAAACTCTTAAAAATGACAGTTTTGTAATTGGGTAAAAGCTTTAAAGGGACACTGCAACCATAATGTTTAATTTAAAAACAAATGAATTTTTAATTTTCCTATATTACTGCAACATCACTGTAATAATAAAATAGGAAAATGCGCTTCTGATCTATTTTGCTTGATGATCTAATGAGCTTTGTCTCTGCAGGAGCAATTCTAAAATATGTTGGCGCTCCAGACATTGAGCCAGAGGGATCTCCCGAACATCCTGACCAGGAAGCTCCAGGACCAACACGTTCCTCAGAACCTCCTTCTGTCCAGGTGAATAATGTGTGTTATTCTTAGTAGCTAAGCTGATAAGTGTGGGACAAAACTAAGGCAATTAAGCATTATTTTGATTGTTGGTTTACTTTTTAGTGTTGCACTTGTTGGTTTGTTGGATTTTCTTATTTAAAGTAAGCATTGTTTTTATGAATACTCAATCTGTTGTATTTATTGACATATAGAGGATTCTTTTCCTAGTATTATAGTGTTTGTTTGTTTTTAAATCAGTTTAACTTGCCTGAGTTGCTCAACTGAAGATGTTTAATTTTACCTGTAGCCTGTTTTGCTCACGAGGTGTAATAGATTGTGGAATCTTAGTAGACCTTAAACTCACGCTGCTGAGAGTGGCAGAGATCAGCTCTGATGACCGTGGTGCTTGTAAATAAGGCAAATGCGCCATCTAGTGGGATGCAGCATGTTTATTCGTGTTGGAGCAATGACAAGTACGACTAACAAAACAAAAGATGCACAGGGTAAAAAAAAATAATCATAAACTCAAGCCCAACAAAGATAACAGATGGGCATAACTGTAACATTACATAGTAATGATTACTAGTACTACCAAAATTTCTATATTTTACTTTTCAACTCCAACTTGAACTATTCAGCCCCTTTTTTCAGCAGCCATTAAGACAAAAGGATGACACTTATGCATTGCATCAAACTGTGATGCACAAAATAAATTAAATTAAATCAAAACAATAAATAAAGTGTGCATTAAACAGGGGGCAGTGCAATACAGTACAGGACTCAAATGATATAGTGCAGTTAGGCAGTATAGCCTATAACAGCTGTTTAGCATCCATAGTAATCCACAGTCAGTGCCATAATCATCCAGTCAGTGTCATATTCATCCATAGTCAGTATAATATATATGATATCGCGCAGACCCTCGTCCTCCACCACATTAATTGGCCTGCAAGCCGTAGCCACACCCATTTAGCCCCCGCTGTTGAAAGTTGGCGTGTGGTGGACGCGGCCAGTGGTCTCCGTGCCACACCATCCAACGTGGTTTGCTTTACCTCAGAAGGGGGCGGAGGGCTCTCCGCGTCAGCTGTATGCTTCGCAGACAAGTGAAACGTAAGACTGCTCGTACTCCGGTGGAAACTAAATACAGCTTTACAGTAAATGCATATCACTTTTGTCCTGTCAAGACTGCCATCTGGCAGGGTTTTGAAGTGGAACTTTCCATTTACAATTGACGCCTTATCCATGTTAGTCCTTCCTAGTGCTCATCTACGCTCAGTGTCTTTTTCTTTTTTTTGTTGTGTTTACAAGCCGGCTGCAAGCGTGTGACTGTGTGCTGTGAGTCAATTCATTTCCCGTTTCCACAATCTACGGAGCGGCCAAAGGTTCAAAAAGCACCGTCTGCATTAATCGCGTGATAAAAAAATTGTCGGCGATAAAGCGACGTTGACACCCTTACTTTTTATATGAAGAAACCGATCAAATTTTTCCAAACAATTGTTCACCACTTCTTTGAACTTGTGGATGAATGCTGTGCATCCCACATGGAACGCCAACCTTCCTCTGATATTTCCATGCTTAGTTTTTTCTGCCATTTGGCTTTGATGTATCCTGCGTTTGTTGCTGTTCTGTTTCTGAAGGCCCTGATAGATTTTAGAAATGATTTTTCTCTTCATCTTTTTACAGGCTGCGATCAGAATATCTATCACTATATTGCCCTCTCCAGATGATGTTGGTTTGATTCTTTTATCATAGTAATCTCTTAATTGCATGTATCGAAAGCAATCTTTGTTTCCTCGTCCAAATTCCTTTTTCAACTCTCCAAAACTTTTTAAAACCCCCTTGTGAACGAGTGTGCATACTGCAGTTATACTCCTATCCCACCATCGTCTGTACTCAATGTCTGTGGTTCCTGGTTCAAATCTGGGATCAAGAGAAGGCCACATTAGTAGTTTGCCTCCATATGGTTTTCTTTTACCATCTTACTCCAGATAGTCGGTGTGTGCTTAATAATTTCATTTTGGCTTTGTTGAGCTGATTTAGTTCTTATGTCTCCTACTAATGCCAGTGTGAGAGTCGTTTCTCTGCCGGCCTCTATCTATTTCCATCGTGCCTGATATTGAGGGCAGCATGTACACATGTAACTTGTTGCCTGTGTATTTACCATAGGTTTCTATTATCAACATCAAATGAGGTAATGTTCTGTCCGGGTCTTGGAGAACCAAAATAATATCATCAGCAAAAAGCCCTGTTAGATGTCCCTGCTCTCCTATATGTATTCCTTTTAGATTGTTACTTTGTCTGATCATTTGTGCCAGCAGCTCAATGAACATAGCAAACAATGTAGCGCTAAGGCAACATCCTTGACGAGTCCCATTAATCTTTATCCTTGCCGTAGGTTCTTGGTAGAGACCTTGAATACACTGTATTAACTTTTCTTGGAACCCCAGTTTCCCAAGAACTTGATACAGAAATCTCCAATTCACACAGCCAAGGCTCACCAGTAACAGCTCGCAGGCCCTGCTTTTGGATCTGATCCATTATGTATAGGACCCGTCTAATGTCTTCTTGAGTCTGCCTACCTGTTAAAAAAGCTGACTGATTGGAAGTCCATCTCGTCCCCTTAAATTTCAAAGCGTAACGAACCTGTGTAGCCCGAGGAATTTTATTATAGTTTATTTCCAAGGGTGCAACTCCCCAGGTGGCGTTGTCAGGCAACCCCCCCTCCTCCCATTTTCCTTTATACCCACCATCAGAATTGTCTCCACCTCTGCCAGACCCTCCCCCTTGCCGTAGGTTCTTGGTAGAGACCTTGAATACACTGTATTAACTTTTCTTGGAACCCTAGTTTCCCAAGAACTTGATACAGAAATCTCCAATTCACACAGTCAAGGCTCACCAGTAACAACTTTTGGAGCTGATCTATTATGTATAGGACAGTCCTAGGGCTGGACGATATAGAAAAAAAGCATATCGATATAAAAAAAAGTCATATTGATCGATATCGATAATTATCAAAAAAATTTAAAACATATTTTAATTGCAGCGCTGGATGTTTTATACTATTACTTCATGACAGACTTTTAATAAAGAACACACGAGCACTGAATTCAAATTCAAACTTTTATTCAACCACCTTTTTTAAACACAACTGAATTGTTTGTTTGTTTTTATTATTATTATTATTATTATTATTATTATTATTATTATTATTATCATTATTATTATTATCATTATTATTATTATTATTATTTATTTATTTATTTATTTATTTAAAAAAATAGGCTGAGATAGGGCTCGAACGTGCGACTCGACCAGAGGTCTGAAGTTGTGGCGGTTAACAGCTCGTTTTGCACTGATTCCCTGCACTCGTACAGACGAGGAAGAGCTGTGTTTGAAAAATACTTGCAGTCTGGAACTTCATATCGCGGGTCAAGAGTGGCGAGAAGCTGTTTGAAGCCAAGCTTTTCAACGGTGGTTATGTGCAGCATATCCCTCGCTATGAAGCATGTTACTACATGGGTGATGTCCTTATGGCGCTTGGACGCTTTGTCGTATTTACTGCAAGAAGTCCAGTTTGGTCTGCTTTACTTGCTTGGTGCTGGCGCTGGCAGCGGATTCCTCCGACAACGTGGAGCCGCTGGGTCTGCGTTTGCGATTGGTTGGAGGAAGAAATGACCGTAATATTAAGCTACATGATTGGCTATGATGAAAAAGGAAGTGAAACTTTTTCTATCAAACTTTTTATCCACCCCTTTTTTTCCTATCGCAGCACACGTCTATCGATCGATATATATCGTTATCGAATTATCGTCCAGCCCTAGACGGTCTCGTCTAATGTTATCTTGAGTCTGCCTACCTGTTATAAAACCTGACTGATCCTCATCTATCAAGTCCGGCATAAAACTTTCAAGTCTTTTTGAGATGATTGAAGTAAAGATCTTCTAGTCAACATTTAAGATTGAAATGGGCCTATACGATTCACAAAGTTCCTTATTTTTCCCTTCTTTTGGAATAACTGGAATGACAGCCTCTTTCCATGAGGGAGGCCGTTTGCCCTCTGTCAGAGTCAGATTAAAAGAATTTAGGAGTATCGGGGTTAATTCTTCTCCAAATGTTTTATACCACTCACTAGGAAACCCATCACTACCTGGCGCTTTGGTTGATTTTAAGCCTGCTAATGGCAGCATCTATTTCTTTTTTGGTTATACTGGAAATGAGTTTTCTATTTTGCTCATCTCCAATGGCTGCTAGGTCCAATGAGTCAAGGAATTCTTTCATCTCACAATCTTCTTCAGCCGTGGGTTGGGTATATAGATTTTCATAGTAATCTTTAAAAACCCTCTCTATTTCTTCAGGTTCAAGTAGTAGCTGTTTCGTTAATGGGTCTCTAATTTTACATATTGCATGAGAAGCTTGCTGGGCCTTTATTCCTCTTGCTTAATATTTGGTTGATTTACAGCCTGATTCATAGTGGGTCTGTTTAATGACTTTCAGCTTTTTCTCAACATCTAGCCTCAAGACATCGTCTATTTCCCTTCTGACACCGATTATTTGTTGTGACACTGTATCGTCCTTATTGCTTTTGTGTTGCTGTTCCAGAGTTGTTCATTGGTTTACCAGCTTCTTGTAACCTTCTTCTCTATGTGGCAGGTGGGTTTGCCCCCACCTTCGCATCATCAATCACACCTGCGCCGGAGTGCAATCTTTGCGTCCCTCAGTGCGTTTACATGGTACTAGAGAAATTTGAATTATTGCCTTCGTCCGATTATGATCGGAGTTTGAGAACTCCGATTGAGACACCCAGATAATGCGATTGGAATTCTAATTTCTCGGCCATGTATACGCCTTAGTCAGACTATTAACTGGACAATGTAAGTGCGCACGCGCCACTGCACAACTACGTCGTCTAACAAAACAGACGGCGTGAAACAACCAGCAAACGCGAATAAGAATGTTGACATTTGGAGAGAGGATGAGACCGGGGCGATGCTTTCTCTTCTAAAAGAGATGGACATATTAAAATAACACACAACAGAGACCTTTTTTAAAAGGGTAGCGCAGCAAATGCAGGGCTCCGGCTTTGCGCACCCCTGAACAAATACGTATTCCTTCGTATTTATATTTCTACCTTTTCGTTCACATTTCTTGTAAGTTAGAAGAATTTTAACTTTGTAAATAAAAGCACAGCAAAGAGATGTTTTTCTGATTTGTTTTTATTTTGATAATTTCGCTGTTATTCTGCTGGAAACGGCGTGCAGCGGCACCAGCTTCCTCCACGGTCGGCACTTTAATGAGCGTGTGTATAACTGAAGACACCGTTCCTTTGCCAAACCTGTACACAAACTCTCCCACCAGTCTGCGCAGAACCCACATCCAACAAGAACGAGAGTTTGGGGTCCGTGGCGACGGCACAAAGCGTAGCATCGAAGACATTGTGTTGTTGTAGCCCTCCAACAGCAAACAACGTTCTTGAAATAGGGTACAGCTTATCTGCAAAGTAAGTAACATGTACATTATGAACTATCATTCTATATCATAATGATGTAATATGTCAACCGAAAGCAGCTGACCAGCTGAAAAGGCTCACTCCACCCCCTACTGTTGGGAGGAGGACACGTTCCCGTCAGTAATTCAAATTTCTCAGCTGCATGTATAGGGGGACAAGGTGAGAACTCCGATTGGACGAGAAAAACGAATTATTGCTTAGTCCGATTAAGCTCTGCATGTAAACGCACTGATTACACCTGCGCCAGAGTGCAGAGTGAAAGCAGCTCTTTTAAAAACAAGCGCAAGCTGGAGTCAGCACTCTGTCCTCTGGCGTGTCCACGCTGAGAACTCTGTCCTTCGCAGTTCTTAGCATTTCGGCTAGCAATCCCAGAGCGGGCTGGGCCATAAGCGCAGCTGGAGGAGGAACCCTGGTGGGTGCCCGTTCATCGGGAGGTGGTGCTGTGTGTGCGTGATCGTTGTGCATTCACCGCTTGGCTGTTAAAGCTGAAGCCCCCCGCCCCCTCTCCTCCTCTGGCGCTCGGCGGGGAGGCAGCGACTCAGAGTGACTGCACCCAGGCAGTTTTGTTTTGTGTGTGTGTGTGTGCGAAGAATAAATAAAAGTTTTCCTTTCGTTCTAACTGTTTAACGCTTGCCTGGGTGTCTCAAGGTATTAGTATGTTAATTTAGTTCTCTTTTCTTTAGGACAGGAGTTGGCGTAGCGTGAATTTTGGTTTGTAGTGATTCCCTTAGCTTTGTTTATTCCCTTTTTTGAGTTTTCTTTGGTTTCTTTGGCCCTGTTCCCCTGTGGTGAATTCTTCTGGTGGATTCAAGTGATGTAGATGTTGAAGGAGTCTTCACTGACACAGACTTAGTTGTATAAAAACTGGTTTATTTCAAAGAAGTCAAAAGTCAGACAGGCACCATGGAAAGCCTGGGGATGTCTCTGGGCCAGATGTGAGCAACTCCGATGATGCTTTGTTCCCATCACCTTTTATACCTCCCAGCAACCAGGGAGGAAGATGCTAGAAGTGGGGGAGAATGTATACATTCCATAGTTGCACCCCCAATGACCATCTGGTTTCAATTTGGTGGCCGTTGGCAACAACAAGACCATATATGGACCCTGAGACGCCCTTAGGGAAGAAGTGCAGCAGGTTCACTGCTGAGTTCACATCAGGCCATATACATAAGATCACATGATGTCATATACATAGATTCAGATACTACGCCCCCTATTTTCTTATGTTGAACAGTCTTTTTGGTATGGTACTTATTTCCTTTACACTCAGGCAGCTAAACCTGGTCGATTTTAAGTTGTTGTCAAATAAAGCTGTTTCATTGGAAGTCCGTCTCGTCCTCTTAAATTTCAAAGCGTAACGAACCTGTGTAGCCCGAGGAATTTTATTATAGTTTATTTCCTGGGGTGCAACTCCCCAGGTGGCATTGTCAGGCAACACCCCCCCCACCCCCCACCCCCAATTTTCCTTTATACCCACCATCTGAATTGTCTCCACCTCCGCCAGACCCTCCCCCTCGCCACATCTAGTCTTTTTTTGATAGATGATGATCTATGCGTATTGATGCGTCGTGCTGATGCGTAGCCCCTCCAGGATCCCTCCTTGCACTGCCACTCCGTCGTAGTGCGGGGCACCGAGTGCCGCAGGCCCCTCCGCACCCGTCGCCACCGCCGTCTTCTCCGCCAGGCCTTGTCTCGCCAATTCCTCCTTGACCTCCTCTGCGCTGTTGTAGGTTCGAGTTCCCGTATCCCAGTGGGTCCTCATCTTGGTGAATGGCGTCTGGAAGTGGATGCCCTTCTCCTTCAGGATTCTTTTAGCAGTGTTGTACTCCTTTCTCTTTTGGACCATCTCTGTCGCGTAATCGTGATGGAATGACGGTACTTTCTTCCCCAGTTCTATTTTCTTTGTCCATAGCTCTCTCAGGACCCTCTCTTTGGTAGTAAATTCCAGAAAGTTAACAATGATGGGTCTCGGTTGGGCACCGTCCGCTGGCTTCTGTGCAAATGAGCGGTGTGCTCTCTGAATTTGGACATTAAAATCTGCTGGCAGGTGCAGTTTGCTTTTCAGCAGGTCTTCCACAAACTTGGCCACAGATTCTCCCTCCTCTCCTTCAGTGACTCCATAGATACGTAGGTTGTTTCTCCTCGGCTTGGACTCCAGGTCAGTGAACTTGTCCTGAAGAGCTTTTTGTTCTCTCAGTGATATGACCAGAGCGTCATTAGCTTCCTGTGCCCAACGTTCTAGCTTTTCAATCCGCGACTCAGCCTCGTTGATCTTGCTGGTTTGGAGCTCCTGTTTGGTGATGACTTTTGCAAGTTGTTGATTTATTTTGTGTTTGAAGTCGTCCAAGTCTTTTTCCACGTCGTTCCTCAGTGTTTCTCCAAAAGTGCGAAGGACTTCTTTTGATTCCATTTTTAAATCCCATATCTCCTTGCTAATAATTTCTATGTCCGAGCCCTTTTTCGCGTCGTTAGTCACGAGGAGTTCGTTTCGCCATCTCCCTCTGTTTCAGAGCAAGCTGGTAGTTCCGCCGTATTGTCTGTTACCGTGTTTCTGTTTTGGTTGAATGGAGTTTTCCTTCCTATTCCAACGTTCCCCTGATCACTTTGTAGTTAATATGATATCTGACAATAGTCATTCAAGTTTTCGGGGAGTTTTTACCCTAGACAGCCGAGAGCCCTGGTGTCGCGCAGTCTACCGCTTTATGGCCAAACCAGAAGTCCCTTCCCTCTAGCCTTTTCAAGGGGGAGGTGGCTAGACTCGGCTCTTGTGGGACGAGAAGCAGAAGGCCTGTCCGATCGGGGGGGAAGATGAGATGACATTTTTGTGGGTCAACACAAACTCATCTGCGAGGACAGCAGCCTTGGACAATGACGACACTTTCTGTTCATTCAAGAACATTACCACCTTCTCTGGCAAAGAGTCTTTAAAATCTTCTAAAAGAACGAGCTCACGGAGTGACTCAAAGTCATTTTTGACATCATTAGCTGCACACCATTTATCAAAGAGGTTGCTTTTCTCCCATGCAAACTCGACAAAGGTTTGACCACTAGATTTTCTATGGTTCCTAAATTTTTGCCGGTAGGGCTCAGGAACAAGCTCATAAGCAGGAAAAATTGCTTCCTTTCCAACATCATATTGCAGGCTGTCTTCTAAGAAAAGAGCAGACACCAACTCCTGTGCTTTTCCCACCCGCTTGCATTGGAGAAGGACAGGCCACATGTCTCTTGGCCAGTTGAGTGGCGAAGCTATTCGCTCCAAGGCACTGAAGTATGAATCAACTTCTGCCTCACGAAATGCTGGCACCAGAAAAATGTTTTTACTGGGGCTGGGCAACGATTAAAAATTTTAATCGCAATTAATCGCATGATTTACCTGATCAATCACGATTAATCACGTCGTATACGCAAAAGCCAATAATGAATTTAAAAGAAGTCTTTCATACACTTTAATTTAAATGTTCTGCCATATAAACGAAAGCACCATAACATTTATCGTGCAAACACTTAACATCAGCACTTTACACAGAAACATTTTTAATGTAAATCTAAAGTTTAAAAAAATGCAAATACAAAATTAAAGCTTATTGCCAATGCCAGGGCATTACTGTTATCCTGTTCCTTATGAAAAATAAAAAAAATCTACCTACAAAATCCTGAGCCACAATAAAAACAGGCAATTTCTGAGGTAACAGCAGAAACATTTTTCTTTTATCAGGGAGCAGCATAACCAGTCTGCGTTCCCTTGCAAATGTCCCAGTTAGAAAGGGTGAGGCACAAAAACGTTCACTTTTGGGTTTTTCTTCACAGGGGACTAGAATGTAAAGTCCACATTTATACTGGAGTTCCTTTGGAGAATCTCACTCAACTCAGTGCAGTTTGTCAGTTCCTGGAACTTGACGGCCAGTTATTTTAAATGTACTGCCATATGAATTAAAGTGCCATAACATTTACTGTGCAAACACACTATTAACATCAGCATTTTTGAACAACTAGCAGATAAGAAAAAAAAAAATAGTGTAAATTTAAACTCAACTTAAACAATGTTATCAAAGCAATACAAAATTAAAGCTGTAAGCAGCGTTTGCGGGACTGAGCCCACCTGGCCACTGCCTGCCGTGACGTCCGCCACCTGGCCACGAGCCCCCGACACCTGCCGACGCTTCCCAACGCCTGGCGATTCCGCCCGAAAACCCGCCGATGCCCCATTACTGACGCCGACGCCTGCTGATGACACATCAAGCACTGACTTGACATTACTGACTTGACATTTAGAAACATTTGATTTCTAAATGTGATTGATTACTGTATCATTTTGGAGATAATAAGCCTTAAAGTTGGCTTTTTGTTTTGTTTTGCGACAGCTCCAATATTCCATTTTTACTGTACAATAACATCAAATTGCTCCATAAGCTCTGTCAATGGTTGGTACAGTTGACCTCAGGACAACCTTGAATATATCTTCAATCATTATAAGGCATATTTAATGTACCATTTTGGAGATATTAAGCCTCAAAGTTGTTGTTTTCCTTTTTTTTTTTTTTAGCTTTTCAAACAGGCAAAAAGGGCCCAGTACTCAATTTTTTACTGCACAGTAACATTGCTTTGCTCCATAATTTCTGTCAGTGGTTGGTACAGTTGACCTAAGGAACACCCTGACTATATCCTCAGTCATTATCAAGCATATGTACAGTATCATTTTGCAGATATTAAGCCTTTTTGCGACAGCTCCAATATTCCATTTTTACTGTACAATAACATCAAATTGCTCCGTAAGCTCTGGCAATGGTTGGTACAGTTGACCTTAGGACAACCTTGAATATATCTTCTCTTAATATTCTTGAATATTCTCACTTAATGTACCAGCTCCTTCCTGTAGATATGATATGTACAGTTAGTTATGCTTTGTTTGATGCAAGTGTTATATTATATATTTACCGGTACTTCTTGTTAATTTGAAATAAACACTAACAGCATAATGTCAAAACAAAAACTGAACAAGTCAAACAGGAGCAGATCATAAAACAAGGAGGCTTTGTACTAAAATATGAATAAAATATAAACAGGGAGTTGTCTAATGTCGTCAATCCTCAGGCTCCTGCTGCGACATTTCATTTGGGGCGACAGTTGTGACTTCACTGCTGGTCCCGTGAGAAACTCAAATCGGTCCCTCACGTTTGTGTTGCGTGGCATGGGTTAGGACATTGAGAGGCATTATAGTGTGGTTATGTGCACCAAATCGGACTCGGCTTCTTGCTCGATAGCCGTGCATAATTTATGCAAACGCAATGCTCTGTTTATGTGAACTCACGGAGTCCGACTCCGTGCACGTGCTCATCTCGACTCGATGGATTTATGAGCTTGATGACAAGTGTCACAAGTGTGTATTTTGTATTGGATTGATGTACTGCAATTCTAGTCATGTGAACAAGCAATTAGCATTCCTAGTTATATGTGGCATGACGAAATACTGTACTACCAAGTTTGTATTGCAGTATCTTCAGTTTATGGGGTAGAGGGTGCTCAAATTGGATTGATTGAAGATGTAGTTTAGGTACAATTTGCTTGTTTTTATCAAAATTTAAGTTGATTGCAGTTCAAGGTGGCACAATCCTATCAGATGTTGTCATTTTGTCACGAAGAACACTGGTATTTGATGATTATTACCATAAGTACCACCATGTTGCAGGCATTGTGGTTACAAGTTTCACTCCAATTTTGATTGTTGTCTGTATGACTAGCAATCCGTTGAGCTGTCTAGGGCTATCATTCAGATAAGGTGTCACAACTTTTAATTGCATGGGAACTTTGGGATCCATGGCAGATGGGCATTGTAAAAAAACGGATCTTGAGTCGGAAGGCCATTTTGTCCTAATTGTGACCTTAATATGATGATTTTTTTCCCCTGCCAGATTGAGGAGAAATTAAATGAGTTTGCCCACCCTCTATACAGACAGTGAGTTGGAGCAAGCTCGTAAGCACTACTTCCAGATGGCCCGCACTGCCAGTGAGGGGAAATGTGTCATGTTCAAAGAGCTGAGATACAGGCTGGTGAGAAACACTGTCACCAGCATGATTTCTATCTTGAGAGCCAGTCAGCAAGGAGAGGGGGTCTGGTACCCTTCTAAGCATGAAGTCACTGCAATGGCTAAAAGACTAGTAGATTATTATCCCATGCTGAAGGATTAAGACAAAACAATGAAACATGTAAGTGATTATATTATTTTGCGCACTTAGATTTTGAAGCGTGTGGTTATTTTTGGCTGATACTTTTTTTATCTGTGCATGTTCACTTTCCATCTTTATTTGTTCTTTCAATGAGTGAAATTTTATTTACCAAGCGAGCACTTACAAGAATCTTCACAAGAGATTCACCAGAGAGGGGCCACAAGAAGAAAAGGCATCACATTGACTTCTCAGCAAGTGACCAAGTAGAAGATCATGATGCAGACTCAATTGGTGGATCAACAATTATTTTGTGTCACACACCAGGGCGCAGTTCTGATAATGGCCACACTTCACGTAAGTAGAAACATGTCCATTTTAATAATAATGATAATGTATGAAAGCCAGACAATGTTATGATAGTTTTGGATATCATGATATATCACAGGCATTTTTACATTTGAATTGTCATTTGATATATTTTGATGCTCCAAACAATTTCATCCATTTGACTGATTTACTGATTTGTCTCCTCCATTTCATCAGCCAAAGATGGTCTGACAGCACAGGCCAGACATTATCAGACCCTGCAGGAGCTGTACAAGAAACCAAAACCCAACCAAGATGCTGTCTCCCAAATTCTTGACCTGCAGTTTCAAGCAAGAAGATCCTTCATTGATAGTGATGTTCTGAAAGAACAGAACAAGGCCAACAAAGATCCTGGATGCATATCCATGTGTCAAGGATCTTTATCGTGTAAGTGATTAACTTGTTTTGGTTTATGATGAAAAGCAAGCATTTTTGCAGATTTTAACATTGACTTGCATTATAGGCGATGAATGAGCTGCGGCGCATTCTGGATAAGGGCAACAGAAAATTCATTGATGAACTAAAAAATGAGATGAGAAGACTTCTGCACCAATGTGTAATTTTATGGTGTTTGGAAAAAAAATGAAGTGATGAAGCCACGCATAACGCTGGATGTAGGTGAGTCATTTTGCTGTGTCTCTAATTGACTGTGTAGCTGTTTCCTTGGACATAGGGTGGTTTATGTTGCGCTGAATGAATAGATGCAGAATGGTAATACTCTTCATGCTGAAAAAATAAGATTTTTTTTGTGATCAACACAAACCTAATAAGACTCATTTTTAGGAAGACTAACTTTGAACTCAAAGTTGATTTGTTCTATTCCAGTGGAATATTCCATCGCGCTGCTCAGGGCACTCCCCACACTCTTTCCTTCACCAAGTCCACCACAGAAGAAGCTGGGACATGCCAGTGAGGCACTGCTTCATGTCATTCAGGTGAAAGTTTGTTCGCATTTTCTCACATTCAACACTTCATAGTTCCATGCATGGATGTGGCGTTTCCTTCTTCTTTTTCTTTAGCCAACAGAAGATCCCACAATGTACTCGCAGAAGAGGTCTTTCTGCACCACTGTGTTGCTGTTTGATGGGACCCGCTGTCTCATCTGTCTTGGAGCCACTCCCGCCACCACGCTTGCCAAGGAAGACTTGAGTGACGGTCTGCTTCATCTGATGGATTACTACTACGCACTGCACCTCACATATCCAAAAGTGTGTGGCAACCCTTCTCTCTGTCATTCAGACAGAAGTGCTACAGGACACTATCCATGAGTGAGACACCACAGCCTCATACAAAAAAGACCATGGCAGAATGGAAAGATTTTATTGGGGAGTAGAGCTGTGTACTAGGCATAGGTAGTGATACACTCCCCTGGTAGTTGTAACTTGAGGGTGGGTGGGAGTCTGTTGGAACAAACATGTTATCAGTATATATCAACACTATATGCTGTCCCCATACTGTTTTTTTGTTTTTTTTGTGTAACTGAGTGTCAGGGAATCTGAATCAATATTCAATAATGATGACGTTGAATATTGTAACAATTGTTACTTGCGTTCTAGAAATGATTGCTTGAGATTGTTTTAAGATGCAATGCCTTAGTGACGTTTTTATTACAAGGCAGTGAAGGCACTGTCAGCAATTTAAGTGAATAAATAGTTGTTGACAATATTAATTCTGTTTGCTGAATTATTTTTTTTGGGGGGGAATGGGCGTAGGGGGGGGTGGATGCTTTGTCTCATTTTGAGAAAAAAAAGCTAATATTGTGAACACTTAAATTAAGAAGAATTGCACTGTTAGTAGGTCTGGTTTTAAGATCTTTTCATTCAAATTAAGAAAGAAGCAAACGTGAAAAAATAATTGAGAAGCTAGTATCAAGTTTATTTGACTTAGTACAGTCCTTGGAATGAGTGCTTTACTGTTTATTTCAAGAGTTTTTCCATTCTTCAAATGCCTAGATATATCGTCTTATTTTAAGAAATCTTACCAAGTCTAAATATCTTACTGCATTGGCAGATAATTTGACTTGTTTCTAGCCTGTTCTTTCTCAAATTAAGTGTCTATTTCTTAGATATATTTTGCAGTGTGTGGACACCGAGGGGAGCTCTAGAATTGGCTCATTCAACCGACCAACGAGCCAATCAGCAGCGGCGTCACAGGCCCTCCTCCTTCTTTGTTCTCTCTCTCACTTTGACTTCTGCACTGGACAGCCAGGTTTGTGGAGGGAAGGTTGGAACAAGGTAAGGACGGGGTACCCCATACATTCATGTACGTAGAGTCACTAAGTCTTAAACTCACCAGGTTTGTATCGCTTATCGATAACCCTAATGCCATACAAGTCTATGAGGGTCAAAGGTCAACTTTGTCCTAGGGACATGGAGCCACTTTCAGGTTCATCAGGATCCTCCTGGACACACCCACGCCAAATTTGGGGCTTCTAGCCCATGAGGAACCCCAAAACCCTCACTCTAATTCCAGCCTTATCGCTAAACCCTAATGCAGTGCAAGTCTATGAAGGTCAAAGCTCAACTTTGTCCGAGAGACATCAAGTGTTTTTTCATGAATCATTCATAAATGTTAAGAGTTTGCTTTGTGGAGAATTCACAATAAAAATACATTGACACTGTCAAGATGGACTCAAGCACTATTATTGAACTATACTGTATTTTTTGAGTGATGTGAAGCTTTTGACAAGCGCTGCGCAAAGGAGGCCCATTTGTTTTTGTTTTTTTGAAGGGGGCCCAAAATTCCTGGCGGCGCCCCTGAGCGGGCATCTCCAGCACCAAGGCAGTGGAGCTGCCGGCCACGAGAGAAGAATTAACCAGTCCATTGAAACCATTTGTTTGGTCTAGTGAGTGGCAACAGTCCTTTGAGGATCTTAAGTGCCTTCTCAGCTGTAACCCTTTCGTGTCTGCTCTAAATTTTTCCTCATTGGCTAGAAGCCCCAAATCTAGCGTGGGCGCTTCTTGGGGGCTCCTGATGAAAAAGCAAGTGGCCCCATGTCTCTAGGACAAAGTTGAAAATTCACCCCATAGACTTGCATTGAATTAGGGTTAACAATAAGGCTGAAACTAGGGTTAGGGTTAGGGTTAGGGTTAGCTGAAATTAGGGTTAGGGTTTCGGGGTTCCTCAAGGACTAGAAGCCCCAAATTTGGCGTGGGTGCTTCTTGGGGGCTCCTGATGAAAAAGCAAGTGGCCCCATGTCTCTTGGACAAAGTTGAGATTTCACCCCATAGACTTGTATGGCATTAGGGTTAGGGTCCAAGAGTACACATACACAATTTCTTTTGCTTTATTGATTTAAGCTCATCGTCTCCAGCTGCAAAGGTACAGAAACCTTTCTGTAAACTTGTGTTATCATTGTCCTTCATTGAAAATGACACAATCTTTCATTTCATTGTTCAGATGCCGAACACCAAGGCATTCCGTCGCTCTCTCTTGCCATGAAACGACGCCTGGAGCAAAAACAGGATTGGACACCTTTTCCACCTCGGAAGGACTTTGAACGTCGTGAGTACTTCCACGTTCATGATTTCATGTTCTGCCTGTGTTGTTATGTTGTATTCCAAATAAATCTTACAAAAACATATTTAGATTTTTCTTTTTTGTCAATTTACACAGGGCGCGGTACTGGTCAGCGACCTGGGTGCGAAGATGGCCCGTTTTGCTCCTGACTGACAAAACAGTGCAAGTTCGTTCTTAAGGCCCAGCAACCAGACAAGAAGGTATGGGTCGTGATTTTGTCAAGCCACGAGTTTCTTTATGTTTTTGTTCTGGTGGTGGGAGACTCACATCTCTGTCCACTTGTGGATGGTTTTGTGTTCTCTCCCCGGGCAACAACCTTGAACACGGGCTTGTAACAGACTCCGCCCAGGATTTTGCTGCGCTACTGGCAACTGTGTTGGACCGCTGGCCCAAGGTTTGTTTATCTGCTGTGACAAACAAATTTGAACACATGAATGTCATCGCCACTTTGTTTTATCAATATCAAGTAATTCCATGATCCATAGTTCAATAACAAGAATATTCATGAATTTATTTTGCATTTTTATGTTTGTTTGGGTTTGTTTTTTTTTATACAACTATTTTGTAGGTGTTTGTGCTTGACTTTCCACCTCGCCTGACTGTCAAGCCAGAACTACAAACAGCGCTACGTCAAGTATATCATCGTGTTGCTGCGCGCATGGGTGTGTAAAATACATATTTTTGTTGTATTTTTTTCTCTTCAGTGACACTGTGCTAACAGATATTTCTTAGAATTGTGTGATCACATAATTGATTATGTGACACTTCTTCCAGGTTTAACATTTGTGTATATGGCCGATCACCTCCCCCTTCGTCAGCTGTACATGGTGGTGTTATGATGGTGTAAGTTTTGCCTTCTTCAGCCTTACTTGCTCTTCATTTGATATGACAAATATGTGTTAACATGTTGTTTTCTGTTTAGGTGCACCTCAGGACTGATTTTGGTGGAGCGTCTGCATGCTGCATGCTCCATCAGCTCGCACCCCCTTCACCTAGGCCAGGGGTGTTGTGCCACAACCAATCATCGCCCAGGGTGTCTCCCAGAGTGGTTGTGACAGGTCCTGTCCACATGCCAGTGTATGGACCTGCTCCTGAATGGACTCTTGTTGGACAGGAGGTTGAGGTAACCTGTTCATCCCTCTTTTTTTTTTTCCCCCCATTCGTGTATTTGTCAAACAGTGCAACTTTTTATTTTAAAAATGAACACTTATCCTAAGTTGACTCTGATTTCCTCTCCTCTTTTTTTTATAGACAGTACCAACAGCTGTTGAGACTGCATTTCACACAGACATCCCGTCCAATCCCGTGTGGTTCAGTGAGGCTAAGGCTTAATCTCTCCTGTCCTGTTTGTGGGGGCGCTCATCCCGTAAGAGTCAAGTAGGCGTAAGCAGCGGCCGGTGAATAAGACGAGTTAACAACGGAAGAGCACATGCAAGAACGGCGGAAAATACCAACAACGGAAAACAAATCAAAGACCCACCCGCAAGTTACCACTCTAAAGTGTGGACCCACTTTGGCTTTTACGAGACGGATGACGGGAGGAAACTTCATAAAGAATATGCAATCTGCAACAACTGTTTTGCGAAGGTAAAATACAATGGCAACACTACGAATCTGCAGAGCTGCCTCGTTCGCTATCACCCGTCCCGTTTTTCCCAGAATTGTTTTCTTTTTTCACCACCTGTCCCGGGAAAGATAAAATCTCTCCCGGGACACAATTTGTCCCGTTTTTTATGGAAAATGACAAAACCTCATTTAATTTCCGTCTGTGGTCTAGATAGGGTTGCCAACCCTCCCGTAAAATACGCGATTGTCCCATATTTGGCAACTAAAAAGCCTGTCCCGTAATGAACTGATGGGGGACGCACTTCACTTTGTCCCGTATATTTTGGGGACGCGTTTATTTATTTATTTATTTTGTCTACATCATTTTTTTTTTATTGATTTTCAGAATCGGGGCAGTGAAAGGATTTTTTTCCCTCTCTCATCTTCCCGTCGGTTTGTATATCCCAAGTCCCCAAGTTGAGATAAGACAAGTTGCTACTGACTTTACATTACCAGAAAGCACTGTCCTTGTTTACATGAAAGTTATTAATGTTCATGCACTTTAATATGTTTGCTTGTGCAGTGCACGTTTGTTTGTACATTATACAAAGTTTTGGAATAAATGCAAGATCACAGGCATTTTCCTTTTTATGGGTATTTTTTTCTTTTTCAGTCACATATCGTCTGCAAAATTTCGAAGATATCGAAGATATCGTGTGTCGTGATGTTGTCATTATCGTGGGCCAAATACCATCACAGTATCGAATCGTGGGTTAGCCGTATCGCCCCACCCCTATTATCAACACAAGATCACATATGTACAGTACATGTACAGTTTAATTAGTGTGTTACTTTGTTTATGAATTAATTTCTTTATGTTCTTCCAGATGTCCAGCCTGAGACGTCGATCAGCACGCGTTGCCTCAAAAACCAAAACAAACAAGTGACATGTTGGTATTTGGGATATGTGTATTTCATTGTGTGCATCTTTGTGATAGGACAATAAATGCAGTTCTTTAAACGTTACTTTGTGTCCTTGTATTTGCAGGTGTGGGCAACACGTTCAACTGTCCACATGACTGAGTCTGCCTCCAGCAATGTCACAGCAGTGCAGCAGGTTTGTACTTATTCATTTCCACTTCATCACCTGTGTGTGTTTTCTAGGCTTTACACCGATCTTATCGGCTGTATCGGATCGGCCGATATTTGGCATTTTTTGAAACGTTCATGATCGGGCGTCATGTCATGAATCACCGATCAATGACGTCATGGTCGTGTTGAAACTTTTTTAATCTGTCTCATTTCCTCCAAAGTAGTTTCACAGCATCGACATGTTTATTTGTTTGTATCCGAGTGTTATGTAAATGTATAGATTTGGGTTTACATTGTTGTCAGTTCCTTTTGTCTGCTGTGTGTCCATTTGGGCACTAGATGGCGCAGTAGATCCTGTGTTCCCTTTTTTTTGCTTGTTCCAGGTGCGGGAAGGTGATTGGCTGGTGCCAATATTTAAGGAGGAGGACTTCAACACCTCGATCTCTTTGTCCTTCTCCCAGCTCCCAACCAGAGGCCATGTGCCGCAGCAGCAGCATTCTGTGTTCAGCCATCAATTCTGTTTTGTAATCTATTTCAGTTCCCTTTGTGTCCACGTAGCCCGTAGGGGAGGGAAGCCATTTGTGTTGTGACCCTTTTCTCCTGTGTTTTAGTTAAGGAGGTTAGTTTGACTGTCATTTATTTGATTGTTTTCTTCATAGGTAAGATCCATAAGAGAGCCATTTTGTTTGTTGTTTTGGCCATGCCCTCCCTGACGCCAGTGCAATGATGGTGACGTTTAATAAAAACCATCCTGTGGATGAAGCACCTTTGTCTAATTTGAGAGCTGGGAGAAGGGGGGGAGCCTTTATGTTGTGTCCTGGTTCCCCCTAGGCCGGGGCATAACACCGAGAGCTAATGATTCATGATTCAAAAACCGTCATTTTCGTCTTCGTGCCTCTTCCTGTTTTGAGTACTGTCGCTATGTGACGGACAATAAAGTTTATTTGAATCTGCAATATATGCAACGCTACAGTACCTCGCGGGGGAACTTTGGTAAAAAAATTCAACACCACAAATTTAATCAGGCACTTGGAAAAGATACACACGGAGGAGCATGTCGAGTTTAAGAAACGCAGCGCGGAGAAAGAAAAAGAAAAGCAAACTCTGAAACGGATGCTAAAGCAAACAACTTTAGACGGTGCTCGTGAGAAGGCAAGGGGTGTACAGAAACAAGTATTTATTGCCTCTAACGTGATTGGATCGGTGATTGGCACAAAAATCGTGACCGTGTAAAGCCTAGTGTTTTCCTTTCTATGTTTATTGGCATAAAATCACATCTTTCTCATTTTAATCAGGTGGAGGCGACGCCACAGATGACCAGAGCTGTGCTCGTGGTTCCTGTGGCTCCCGTGGTTGCCAGCACCAAGCCAGAGGAGGCCAGCACCGTCCAGGAGGCAACACAGAAGATCAACTAAGCTAAGGAGGCTTTTCTTTCTTCTTCTGTTGCCTCTGACTGCTCCGCTCGTTCTACGCCTCGCACATGTGATTTGTGATCCATCATCAGTTAGTACTAGTGAAGATGCAGTGGCAGATCATGGCACTGGTATTAGATTAGCCACAGGTGGAGAGCTGCTGACGTCACTTTCCTGCGCCGCGCGCTTACTTTGAGATTGCGATTTCGTTTTCGAGTTGTGGTAACTCTTGTGCAGGGCAGGACCACGAAAATTAAAAAGCAATGCTCTCAGTTTTCTTTTTGATTGTGTCATAAAAGGTGCGACACGAATAAGAAAATGAAAATGCATATAGCAATATTTATTAATGATTTTAATTATGAGTCAAATAATGCAGCTTCGTTCTTAAAATGAAAAAGCATTCTGCTATTGCTTTTTCATTTTTGAATTTTACATTTCATATTGAATTTTGGTAACTCTTTGCTGGTGCATGTTTTGAAAATTAAATCTCAAATGTGTTTTCCTTCATTTGAATTAAGTATAAGAATGAGCAGTCATGAATAAGAAAATGAAAATGCAGTTTGGATTATTTATTAACCATTTTAATTATGAGTCAACTAATGCAGCCACGTTCTTAAAATGAAAAAGCATTTCTGCTGTTGCTTTTTCATTTGGATTATGGTAACTGTCTGCTTCCACACTCCAGTGGTTCTGCACATTAGTATAAATAGAGTGATTCTCTATCATTACATCACAGGACGGCGGCACACTGACTCATTCCATGAACCTGGACACTGATGATCCAGACTTTGGACCAGATGAGCCAACAGGCCACAGTGGAAACGGGTCAGAACATGGGACTGGCTGCTGAAAGTATACAGGTAGGTGGCGCTGTCATCCCAAGTTGTGTGGTGTGGAGGATCGGGGCCAAAGTTCCAGATGCTCACAGATGTGACTGTGGATTCAGGAGGAGTGTTTGAAGGCTGGACTCCCAACACTGATTGGCTGCTGAGGACCTCTCAATCACAATCAGGATTTTTAGTGGCTGTGAGATTGAAAGTGAGATTGCATTGTCCAAGGAGGAGGACAGCAGTCAGTCATGTTTCACCTCCAGTCAACACGCAGTGGTTCACATGAAGGTCCAAGAGGCCTACAGACCTATACTGAGTCTGGACGTGGCTGCACAGTGGCATCATTGTCTTTGTTGTGTTGTTTGGTCATTGTGATCCAATGTAATGTGAGAGAAGGACGAGTGCAGTTCTATTGGAGTGAGTTTTTTAGAGTGTAATAGAAGTTATAATGCAGAGTCTGTTTTTATGAAATGTTCTATCACCTGGCATCCATCCATCCATCCATCCATCCATCCATCCATCCATCCATCCATCCATCTTCTACTGCCGTATCCGGAGTCAGGTCTCGGGGGCAGCAGCCTCAGCAGAGACCCCCAGACTTCCCTGGACCCAGTCACCTCCTCCAGCTCCTCCAGTGGGACCCCAAGGCTTCCCAGTCCAGCCCAGAGACCTGGTCAGCACCACTCTGACTCCCTGAGTCCCTGCTGCTCAGGTGAGGCTTCAAAGATCTGGCTGCACCTGATTGGACGGTCGTGGAGGATCTCCTTGGTCTTCTTGGTCTCCAGCTGTTTGACCTCATGCTCTCTGTTGACCTCCTCACTCAGTCCCTCAGTGATGTAGAGCTCAGTGTAGATGCTGTTGAGGAGAGTTTGACTTCCTGCTTCTTCACCTTCAGTCACACGTTCACATCTCCTCTCCAGACTGATCTTCTGCTGCTGTAGAAGCTCCTGCAGACCACCAACCTTTGGAGCTGAGAGAAGGTTGGAGAAGAAAACGTCAGTGTGACAGTGTGAGCATCATTTTCTGTCCACGACTTGAAGCTGAAAGCATCCAAACTCCATTTTTCAGCTGATGTGGTGAAGCTGCTGTTGTCTGACTGTTTGCTCTAAATGTCCTCCAGTGGATCTTCTCACTGGAGGTCCTGACCACGGTTATAATAGTTAACGAAAACGAACAAAATAACAAAAACTTCAATTGAAAAAAACAATTATCACGTTGCCAGGGGTTAGGATTTTGGTACCTGCCTCGTTGGGGTTCGAAGCGAGCAGAGCTGAGACCATAAGGGTGACGTAGCAACGTTCAGGACACTGATTGGCCAAAGGCAGTCTTTCACACGAAAGACCAAAACCGCCATTTTTAAATGCCTCGCGTGTTGATTTTTACATTAACACGTATTAAAAACTGAAAAGCTTCTGAAACTGTACCATGGGTGAACAAAGAACTACAGACGTTTCTGTTCTCTGTGGCCGAAGAAAAAGCACAATACATAAAGTTTAGTGTTAGCTAAAATATCGGGCACACAGACGTACTTATGTATACATTTCTTTCCATTGTAACAGGTCACTACAAGATCTGCAATCCATTACCTAGAATTGGTTTTCCTTAAACTGATGTACAGGATTACTAATCTTACTTTGATGGGCAAATTTGACAACAGAATACAATTATGAAGCACTAAAACACAGGACCACAAAACAATTAAATGCATGATGAAATAATGATATGCTTTGTTAAATAAAATAAAATGGCATTTTCAACTAAGTAATAAAATAGTCGGTGGTGCAGTGGTTAGCGCTGCCGCCTCACAGCAAGAAGGTCGTGGGTTCGATTCCGGGGCCTGGACCTGGGACCTTTCTGTGTGGAGTTTGCATGTTCTCCCTGTGTCTGCGTGGGTTCTCTCCGGCTTCCTCCCACACTCCAAAAACATGCATGTGAGGTCAATTGAACGTTCTAAATTGTCCGTAGGTGTGCATGTGAGTGTGAATGGTTGTTTGTCTCTATGTGGCCCTACGATGAACTGGCGACTTGTCCAGGGTGTCACCCTGCCTTCGCCCTAAGACAGCTGGGATAGGCTCCAGCAGACCCCTGTGACCCTGAATAGGAATAAGCGGGTATAGAAGATGAATGAATGAAATCTTTATTGAATGAATGACACATTTTATTTCACTCGTGGTTTATGTAATTATTATTTTTTGCTCCATAGCTTTCATGATTCAGCATTACATGTTAAGCGTGATGAATTGCATGAAAAGAGAGAGCACTCGCTGATAAATTAACATGGTGTGCTGTTTAATTCCATGAGAACGACAAAATATTTGCAGATTTTTGTTAGCTACACACATCGACAGGCGCAAGAGAAAGGGAGGAACTTTCAGGGAGGAACTTTCAAGATCGTTGAGTTTTTGTTTTTTGTTTTTTTTTTTAGTTCTGATGAAATAAATAGACCAATCATTTCATTCCTTTGTCTGCTTTCCAAAGAGGTTATTAATTAAAAAAAATATGTGTGGCAGTGCTGTTATGGTCCATAGAGAGTTGCTTCAAAGAATTATCATTTATTATTCAGTGGCACATTGCTCACTTGTTTAATACACAAATAATAGTATATTATTATAATAATACTATTTTATTAATATAATAATAATAATAATAATAATAATAATAATAATAATAATAATAATAATAATAATAATAATCATCATCATCATCATTATTATTATTTCTAAAATTTCCAAACAACAATCGTCAGTTGTTCCGTAAAAAATACATTGATTTCCATGTTGAATTTTGTACGGTTCGTGAGCGCGCACGTCTGTCAGTGACGGTCTCCACACTGACACAACTGCGCATGCTCTATTATCCCATCAATGCGGAAGTCAAAAAGTTTTTGGGAGCCATGCGCTGGGTGAGCAACTTCATTGAAAGGAATGGGATGCCATCTTGGACTCTGGGGGCTTGCCGCACTGTCACGCAGGTTGTGACGTAGCGGGCCGGCGACGCACAGGTATGACGTGAATGATTGACAGCTACCATTCGTTCCCGTTAGCGAGAGGATTAAAAACAAACAGACACCATAATGGCATCAAAAAGGAGTTATCCCAGCGGTGCGGAAAAATGGAAGGAAAAGAAAACTGATCAAGAAAAACTTGAATCAGCGTTTTTGTTTGTTTTATGAAAGTTGACCATGTCCTGCCAAGTTGGCCTATCCTGCCATGGGAATGACCTTTTTGACTCCACACCCGTTTATTCACATTCTAACAGGGAGGGAGGGAGTGAAGGAGGGCATTTTGTTGTTGTTGTAGTCAGTCCCCTGTTATCGTTCAGTGGAAGTTGTCTCTCACATATTTGACTCTTAATGTTATTTTAGCCTTAACTTAGGATGAATTTACTAAGCTTAGTTTGTATTTTGTAGGCCCTTCATTAGAAATGTGCTACTGTTTTATAATTCAAAGAAATATCTTATGGAAATACTTTATTTGGCATGGTGTTGACTATTTTAGACTGTTGTGGCAGTGGGTCATTTATCTTAGTTTTATTACTTTACTAGTACAGTGTGTAAAGTAATGCCAAAAACTCTTAAAAATGACAGTTTTGTAATTGGGTAAAAGCTTTAAAGGGACACTGCAACCATAATGTTTAATTTCAAAACAAATGAATTTTTAATTTTCCTATATTACTGCAACATCACTGTAATAATAAAATAGGAAAATGCGCTTCTGATCTGTTTTGCTTGATGATCTAATGAGCTTTGTCTCTGCAGGAGCAATTCTAAAATATGTTGGCGCTCCAGACATTGAGCCAGAGGGATCTCCCGAACATCCTGACCAGGAAGCTCCAGGACCAACACATTCCTCAGAACCTCCTTCTGTCCAGGTGAATAATGTGTGTTATTCTTAGTAGCTAAGCTGATAAGTGTGGGACGAAACTAAGGCAATTAAGCATTATTTTGACTGTTGGTTTGCGTTTTAGTGTTGCACTTGTTGGTTTGTTGGATTTTCTTATTTAAAGTAAGCATTTTTTTTTATGAATACTCAATCTGTTGTATTTATTGACATATAGAGGATTCTTTTCCTAGTATTATAGTGTTTGTTTGTTTTTAAATCAGTTTAACTTGCTTGAGTTGCTCAACTGAAGATGTTTAAATTTACCTGTAGCCTGTTTTGCTCACGAGGTGTAATAGATTGTGGAATCTTAGTAGACCTTAGTAGACGCACGCTGCTGAGAGTGGCAACAATCAGCTCCGATGACCGTGGTGCTTGTAAATAAGGCAAATGCGCCATCTAGTGGGATGCAGCATGTTTATTCGTGTTGGAGCAATGACAAGTACTACTAACAAAACAAAAGATGCACAGGGTAAAAAAAATAATCATAAACTCTTCTTAGATCTCTTATAGATTATTGATAATAGCATTCTAATTGATTTCAAACCTTTTCAAAAGATTTTTCGGCAATAGCACACCCAAATATTTGATAACCTTGGAATTCCATTTGATTTTATATTTTCCTCTAATTTCTCGGCCTGTATGATAATTCAGCGTGAGAATTTGAGTGTTTGCTATGTTTAACTTGTTGCCTGTGTATTTACCATAGGTTTCTATTATCAACATGAAATGAGGTAAGGTTCTGTCCGAGTCTTGGAGAACCAAAATAATATCATCAGCAAAAAGCCCTGTTAGATGTCCCTGCTCTCCTATATGTATTCCTTTTAGATTGTTACTTTGTCTGATCATTTGTGCCAGCGGCTCAGTGAACATAGCAAACAATGTAGCGCATAGGCAACATCCTTGACGAGTACCATTAATCTTTATCCTTGCCGTAGGTTCTTGGTAGAGACCTTGAATACACTGTATTAACTTTTCTTGGAACCCCAGTTTCCCAAGAACTTGATACAGAAATCTCCAATTCACACAGCCAAGGCTCACCAGTAACAGCTCGCAGGCCCTGCTTTTGGATCTGATCTATTATGTATAGGACCCGTCTAATGTCTTCTTGAGTCTGCCTACCTGTTAAAAAAGCTGACTGATTGGAAGTCCATCTCGTCCCCTTAAATTTCAAAGCGTAACAAACCTGTATAGCCCGAGGAATTTTATTATAGTTTATTTCCTAGGGTGCAACTCCCCAGGTGGCATTGTCAGGCAACCCCCCCGCCCCCATTTTCCTTTATACCCACCATCAGAATTGTCTTGTCTCATGGTTATCTTTTAAGATAACCATTATCTTATCTTTTAAGATAACCATGAGCACAAGAAATAGGGTACAGCTTATCTGCAAAGTAAGTAACACGTACATTATGAACTATCATTCTATATCATAATGATGTAATATGTCAACCGAAAGCAGCTGACCAGCTGAAAAGGCTCACTCCACCCCCTACTGTTGGGAGAAGGACACGTTCCCGTCAGTAATTCAAATTTCTCAGCTGCATGTATAGGGGGACAAGGTGAGAACTCCGATTGGACGAGAAAACCGAATTATTGCTTAGTCCGATTAAGCTCTGCATGTAAACGCACTGATTACACCTGCGCCAGAGTGCAGAGTGAAAGCAGCTCTTTTAAAAACAAGCGCAAGCTGGAGTCAGCACTCTGTCCTCTGGCGTGTCCACGCTGAGAACTTTGCAGTTCTTCTTAGCATTTCGGCTAGCAATCCCAGAGCGGGCTGGGCCATAAGCGCAGCTGGAGGAGGAACCCTGCTGGGTGCCCGTTCATCGGGAGGTGGTGCTGTGTGTGCGTGATCGTTGTGCATTCACCGCTTGGCTGTTAAAGCCGAAGCCCCCCCTTTTGTTCTCTTTTATTTAGGACAGGACTTGGCGTAGCGTGAATTTTGGTTTGTAGTGATTCCCTTAGCTTTGTTTATTCCCTTTTTTGAGTTTTCTTTGGTTTCTTTGGCCCTGTTCCCCTTATTTTCTTATGTAGAACAGTCTTTTTGGTATGGTACTTATTTCCTTGACACTCAGGCAGCTAAACCTGGTCTATTTTAAATTGTTGTCAAATAAAGCTGTTTCATTGGAAGTCCGTCTCGTCCTCTTAAATTTCAAAGCGTAACAAACCTGTGTAGCCCGAGGAATTTTATTATAGTTTATTTCCTGGGGTGCAACTCCCCAGGTGGCATTGTCAGGCAACCCCCCCCCACCCCCCAATTTTCCTTTATACCCACCATCTGAATTGTCTCCACCTCCGCCAGACCCTCCCCCTCGCCACATCTAGTCTTTTTTTGATAGGCTGCCCTCGCTATTAACCTCCCTCTCATCACAGCTTTAATTGTGTCCCACAGTTTGGTAGTGTCTACTGGACTATCTATGTTCTCCTCCATAGAGCATTTAATCTCTTTCTTAACCTCCTCCAGTGTTTTTGGATTATTTAGCATACCCACATTTAATCTCCAAAGTGTGTTTTTCTTCCTCTTATTTAGACAAATAATAAGGTAATTAATACTGTGTCAGTACAAGTCAATCGTTCCTATTTTACATTCCTCTATTCTGTATCTGTCTGTAATGTTAATAAAAAAAATAGTCCTCTGTAACGGGTGGAGGTCCCTCCAAACATCAACCATCCCGAGTTCGGCTAGAGAGACGTTGACAAGTTTCGACAGGTGGGTCTGACTTCTGTTGCCATTAGTTGTGTCGAGTTTAGCTTTTAAATCATGTTGATTTAGCTCTTGCTGAGAGAGATGTGTTTCCTGTAGATCAGGCATGGCCAAACTATGGCGTGTCTCTGTCCGGCCCGCGTGAAGGCAGTCAAAAATCTAACCTAACTTAGAAATGACACTTGAACCTGCAATGAGTATTTTAGTCGTTCTAAATGAGTCCAACGTTAGAAAAAAAGGAGCGACCCGGACTTCCCACAGTCTCTTTTCTATTAACATGGGAATTCAATTTTAAGAATTTGTCAACTAAAAACACCGGTCATACTAGAACATCCCTACCAGCTTTCTTCCCTTTATTCTCTGAATTTAATCAAAGAATCTTTGAAACTCTTGTAGCTTTTCTCTGGCTCGTGTCGCTGCTGATGCGTAGCCCCTCCAGGATCCCTCCTTGCACTGCCACTCCGTCGTAGTGCGGGCCACCGAGTGCCGCAGGCCCCTCCGCAACCGTCGCCACCGCCGTCTTCTCCGCCAGGCCTCGTCTCGCCAATTCCTCCTTGACCTCCTCTGCGCTGTTGTAGGTTCGAGTTCCCGTATCCCAGTGGGTCCTCATCTTGGTGAATGGCGTCTGGAACCAGATGCCCTTCTCCTTCAGGATTCTTTTAGCAGTGTTGTACTCCTTTCTCTTTTGGACCATCTCTGTCGCGTAATCGTGATGGAATGACGGTACTTTATTCCCCAGTTCTATTTTCTTTGTCCATAGCTCTCTCAGGACCCTCTCTTTGGTAGTAAATTCCAGAAAGTTAACAATGATGGGTCTCGGTTGGGCACCGTCCGCTGGCTTCTGTGCAAATGAGCGATGTGCTCTCTGAATTTGGAAATTAAAATCTGCTGGCAGGTGCAGTTCGCTTTTCAGCAGGTCTTCCACAAACTTGGCCACAGATTCTCCCTCCTCTCCTTCAGTGACTCCATAGATACGTAGGCTGTTTCTCTTCGGCCTGGACTCCAGGTCAGTTAACTTGTCCTGAAGAGCTTTTTGTTCTCTCAGTGATATGACCAGAGCGTCATTAGCTTCCTGTGCCCAACGTTCTAGTTTTTCAATCCGCGACTCAGCCTCGTTGATCTTGCCGGTCTGGAGCTCCTGTTCGGTGATGACTTTCGCAAGTTGTTGATTTATTTCGTCTTTGAAGTCGTCCAAGTCTTTTTCCACGTCGTTCCTCAGTGTTTCTCCAAACGTGCAAAGGACTTCTTTTGATTCCATTTTTAAATCCCGTATCTCCTTGCTAATAATTTTTATGTCCGAGCCCTTTTCCGCGTCGTTAGTCACGAGGAGTTCGTTTCGCCATCTCCCTCTGTTTCAGAGCAAGCTGGTAGTTCTGCCGTATTGTCTGTTACCGTGTTTCTGTTTTGGTTGAATGGAGTTTTCCTTCCCATTCCAACGTTCCCCTGATCACTTTGTAGTTAATATGATATCTGACAATAGTTATTCAAGTTTTCGGGGAGTTTTTACCCTGGATGGTCGAGAGCCCTGGTGTCGCGCAGTCTACCGCTTTATGGCCAAACCAGAAGTCCCTTCCCTCTAGCCTTTTCAAGGGGGAGGTGGCTAGACTCGGCTCTTGTGGGACGAGAAGCAGAAGGCGTGTCCGATCGGGGGGGAAGATGAGATGACATTTTTGTGGGTCAACACAAACTCATCTGCGAGGACAGCAGCCTTGGACAATGACGACACTTTCTGTTCATTCAAGAACATGACCACCTTCTCTGGCAAAGAGTCTTTAAAATCTTCTAAAAGAACGAGCTCACGGAGTGACTCAAAGTCATTTTTGACATCATTAGCTGCACACCATTTATCAAAGAGGTTGCTTTTCTCCCATGCAAACTCGACAAAGGTTTGACCACTAGATTTTCTATGGTTCCTAAATTTTTGCCGGTAGGGCTCAGGAACAAGCTCATAAGCAGGAAAAATTGCTTCCTTTCCAACATCATATTGCAGGCTGTCTTCTAAGAAAAGAGCAGACACCAACTCCTGTGCTTTTCCCACCCGCTTGCATTGGAGAAGGACAGGCCACATGTCTCTTGGCCAGTTGAGTGGCGAAGCTATTCGCTCCAAGGCACTGAAGTATGAATCAACTTCTGCCTCACGAAATGCTGGCACCAGAAAAATGTTTTTACTGGGGCTGGGCAACGATTAAAAATTTTAATCGCAATTAATCGCATGATTTACCTGATCAATCACGATTAATCACGTCGTATACGCAAAAGCCAATAATGAATTTAAAAGAAGTCTTTCATACACTTTAATTTAAATGTTCTGCCATATAAACGAAAGCACCATAACATTTATCGTGCAAACACTTAACATCAGCACTTTACACAGAAACATTTTTAATGTAAATCTAAAGTTAAAAAAAATGCAAATACAAAATTAAAGCTTATTGCCAATGCCAGGGCATTACTGTTATCCTGTTCCTTATGAAAAATAAAAAAAAATCTACCTCCAAAATCCTGAGCCACAATAATAACAGGCAATTTCTGAGGTAACAGCAGAAACATTTTTCTTTTATCAGGGAGCAGCATAACCAGTCTGCGTTCCCTTGCAAATGTCCCAGTTAGAAAGGGTGAGGCACAAAAACGTTCACTTTTGGGTTTTTCTTCACAGGGGACTAGAATGTAAAGTCCACATTTATACTGGAGTTCCTTTGGAGAATCTCACTCAACTCAGTGCAGTTTGTCAGTTCCTGGAACTTGACGGCCAGTTATTTTAAATGTACTGCCATATGAATTAAAGTGCCATAACATTTACTGTGCAAACACACTATTAACATCAGCATTTTTGAACAACTAGCAGATAAGAAAAAAAAAAATAGTGTAAATTTAAACTCAACTTAAACAATGTTATCAAAGCAATACAAAATTAAAGCTGTAAGCAGCGTTTGCGGGACTGAGCCCACCTGGCCACTGCCTGCCGTGACGTCCGCCACCTGGCCACGAGCCCCCGACACCTGCCGACGCTTCCCAACGCCTGGCGATTCCGCCCGAAAACCCGCCGATGCCCCATTACTGACGCCGACGCCTGCTGATGACACATCAAGCACTGACTTGACATTACTGACTTGACATTTAGAAACATTTGATTTCTAAATGTGATTGATTACTGTATCATTTTGGAGATAATAAGCCTTAAAGTTGGCTTTTTGTTTTGTTTTGCGACAGCTCCAATATTCCATTTTTACTGTACAATAACATCAAATTGCTCCATAAGCTCTGGCAATGGTTGGTACAGTTGACCTCAGGACAACCTTGAATATATCTTCTCTTAATATTCTTGAATATTCTCACTTAATGTACCAGCTCCTTCCTGTAGACATGATATGTACAGTTAGTTATTCTTTGTTTGACGCAAGTGTTATATTAATTTCCTACTATCTTTACCGGTACTTCTTGTTAATTTGAAATAAACACTAACAGCATAATGTCAAAACAAAAACCGAACAAGTCAAACAGGAGCAGATCAGAAAACAAGGAGGCTTTGTCCTAAAATATGGATAAAATATAAACAGGGAGTTGTCTAATGTCGTCAAGGAAGCCAACATTACGTTACCTGTTGATCAGCATGTTGACTCAGAAAATCCTCAGGCTCCTGCTGCGACATTTCATGTGGGGCGACGGTTGTGACTTCACTGCTGGTCCCGTGAGAAACTCAAATCGGTCCCTCACGTTTGTGTTGCGTGGCATGGGTTAGGACATTGAGAGGCATTATAGTGTGGTTGTGTGCACCAAATCGGACTCGGCTTCTAGCTCGATAGCCGTGCATAATTTATGCAAACGCAATGCTCTGTTTATGTGAACTCACGGAGTCCGACTCCGTGCACGTGCTCATCTCGACTCGATGGATTTATGAGCTTGATGACAAGTGTGTATTTTGTATTGGATTGATGTACTGCAATTCTAGTCATGTGAACAAGCAATTAGCATTCCTAGTTATATGTGGCATGACGAAATACTGTACTACCAAGTTTGTATTGCAGTATCTTCAGTTTATGGGGTAGAGGGTGCTCAAATTGGATTGATTGAAGATGTAGTTTAGGTACAATTTGCTTGTTTTTATCAAAATTTAAGTTGATTGCAGTTCAAGGTGGCACAATCCTATCAGATGTTGTCATTTGGTCACGAAGAACACTGGTATTTGATGATTATTACCATAAGTACCACCATGTTGCAGGCATTGTGGTTACAAGTTTCACTCCAATTTTGATTGTTGTCTGTATGACTAGCAATCCGTTGAGCTGTCTATGGTTATCATTCAGATAAGGTGTCACAACTTTTAATTGCATGGGAACTTTGGGATCCATGGCAGATGGGCATTGTAAAAAAACGGATCTTGAGTCGGAAGGCTAGCTTGTCCTAATTGTGACCTTAATATGATGATTTTTTTTCCCTGCCAGATTGAGGAGAAATTAAATGGACATCCAAACCGGGGCCAATAATGGATGAGCTGGATGATGTCACAGTATCAATTTTAAATGGTATGTCATGTGTAGGTATGAAAAAATTTCCATTACTGTGATTTGTCCGCTAAGTAATTAAAATAACTGTATGCTGACACTGATTTCAAAAAGAAGTATTTTACAAATTTGACACAAAATGTCTAAACTGAATTGCATTTACAATTAATTCTGATAACAGAAATTGGCACAAAACAAACTTGGTTTGACTTGTCAAGTTGAATTAAATTCATTAGTCAAAAAAATGTATGAGTTGTTAAGTTTAAAAGGTTTGTTCATGATTGGACTGTCTTTATAGCTGCCAACATCGATGAAGTCTTGCTCCACACCCTCCGTCGTGATGATTTGAGAGACCTTTTTCCTGGACCAGAACACTTTCTCAGGAGGAAAAGGATTTGGGCCCTTATTAGTGTAGATGTGATTGGTTACCTACTTTGCTCTGAAAACATCTAGCATAACACTTTTTTTTTCTTTTTTCCTAATTGTGTCTATTGTTTCTCTCTTGTTCATAATGTTTTGGATCTGGTTTCCTCTCGGCTGAGAATTCCACCGTACCAGACAAGGCTGCCCCGAATGAAGCCAGGAACTGTGTCTTCACCAGGAGGAACATCTTCAATCTGTCCTCAGACTTCCACTCCTTTGGTGAAAAGCAGCCAAAAGAGGACCCTACAGCTTCCTGCTCCTCCACAATATGTTGTCTATACTAGACATGGGCAAACCCCGGCCCGCTGCGTATCTCTATCCGGCCCGCGTGAAGCCAGTCATAACCCCCCAACAGCGCACCCCCCGAAATTCTCTCTCTCTCTCTCTCTCTCTCTCTCTCTCTCTCTCTCTCTCTCTCTCTCTCTCTCTCTTCACATATATATATATGTATGTATGTATATATATATATATACATATATATATGTGTATATATATATATATACATATATACATATATATACGAATGTATGTATTCAACACACAATATCTATCTATCTATATATCTATCTATCTATCACCCGCGAAATAGCGTTTTGACCGTGATCTATCCATATATCACTTTCGACCGCGATGTAGAGGTATGTCCCAATGGAGTTGCCGTATCGGGCAGTCACTACGCCCAGAACGATTCTGCACCCGGACTAATTCTGTACCTACCTACAACCCCCCCTTCCGTGGCCCGCCGACTCGATGCAGGTCTGTCATGTGGCCCGTTGCTGAAAAAGTTTGCCCACCCTCTATACAGACAGTGAGTTGGAGCAAGCTCGTAAGCACTACTTCCAGATGGCCCGCACTGCCAGTGAGGGGAAATGTGTCATGTTCAAAGAGCTGAGATGCAGGCTGGTGAGAAACACTGTCACCAGCATGATTTCTATCTTGAGAGCCAGTCAGCAAGGAGAGGTGGTCTTGTACCCTTCTAAGCATGAAGTCACTGCAATGTCTCAAAGACTAGTGGATTATTATCCCATGCTGAAGGATTAAGACAAAACAATGAAACATGTAAGTGATTATATTATTTTGCGCACTTAGATTTTGAAGCGTGTGGTTATTTTTGGCTGATACTTTTTTTTATCTGTGTATGTTCACTTTCCATCTTTATTTGTTCTTTCAATGAGTGAAATTTTATTTACCAAGCGAGCACTTACAAGAATCTTCACAAGAGATTCACCAGAGAGGTGCCACAAGAAGAAAAGGCATCGCATTGACTTCTCAGCAAGTGACCAAGAAGAAGATCATGATGCAGACTCAATTGGTGGATCAACAATTATTTTGTGTCACACACCAGGGCGCAGTTCTGATAATGGCCACACTTCACGTAAGTAGAAACATGTCCATTTTAATAATAATGATAATGTATGAAAGCTAGGCAATGTTATGATAGTTTTGGATATCATGATACATCACAGGCATTTTTACATTTGAATTGTCATTTGATATATTTTGATGCTCCAAACAATTTCATCCATTTGACTGATTTACTGATTTGTCTCCTCCATTTCATCAGCCAAATATGGTCTGACAGCACAGGCCAGACATTATCAGACCCTGCAGGAGCTGTACAAGAAACCAAAACCCAACCAAGATGCTGTCTCCCAAATTCTTGACCTGCAGTTTCAAGCAAGAAGATCCTTCATTGATAGTGATGTTCTGAAAGAACAGAACAAGGCCAACAAAGATCCTGGATGCATATCCATGTGTCAAGGATCTTTATCGTGTAAGTGATTAACTTGTTTTGGTTTATGATGAAAAGCAAGCATTTTTGCAGATTTTAACATTGACTTGCATTGTAGGCGATGAATGAGCTGCGGCGCATTCTGGATAAGGGCAACAGAAAATTCATTGATGAACTAAAAAAAGAGATGGGAAGACTTCTGCACCAATGTGTAATTTTATGGTGTTTGGAAAAAAAATGAAGTGATGAAGCCACGCATAACGCTGGATGTAGGTGAGTCATTTTGCTGTGTCTCTAATTGACTGTGTAGCTGTTTCCTGGGACATAGGATGGTTTATGTTGCGCTGAATGAATAGATGCAGAATGGTAATACTCTTCATGCTGAAAAAATAAGATTTTTTTGTGATCAACACAAACCTAATAAGACTCATTTTTAGGAAGACTAACTTTGAACTCAAAGTTGATTTGTTCTATTCCAGTGGAATATTCCATCGCGCTGCTCAGGCCACTCCCCACACTCTTTCCTTCACCAAGTCCACCACCGAAGAAGCTGGGACATGCCAGTGAGGCACTGCTTCATGTCATTCAGGTGAAAGTTTGTTTGCATTTTCTCACATTCAACACTTCATAGTTCCATGCATGGATGTGGCATTTCCTTCTTCTTTTTCTTTAGCCAACTGAAGATCCCACAATGTACTCGCAGAAGAGGTCTTTCTGCATCCCTGTGTTGCTGTTTGATGGGACCCGCTGTCTCATCTGTCTTGGAGCCACGGAAGACTTGAGTGACGGTCTGCTTCATCTGATGGGTTACTACTATGCCCTGCACCTCACATATCCAAAAGTGTGTGGCAACCCTTCTCTCTGTCATTCAGACAGAAGTGCTACAGGACACTATCCATGAGTGAGACACCACAGCCTCATACAAAAAAGACCATGGCAGAATGGAAAGATTTTATTGGGGAGTAGAGCTGTGTACTAGGCATAGGTAGTGATACACTCCCCTAAACATGTTATCAGTGGTGATAGGAACACAACACTATATGCTGTCCCCATACTGTTTTTGTTTTTTTTGTGTAACTGAGTGTCAGGGAATCTGAATCAATATTCAATAATGATGACGGTGAATATTGTAACAATTGTTACTTGCGTTCTAGAAATGATTGCTTGAGGTTGTTTTAAGATGCAATGCCTTTGTGACGTTTTTATTACAAGGCAGTGAAGGCACTGTCAGCAATTTAAGTGAATAAATAGTTGTTGACAATATTAATTCTGTTTGATTAATTATTTTTTTTTGGGGGGGAGTGGGCGTAGGGGGGGTGGCTGCTTTGTCTCATTTTGAGAAAAAAAAAGCTCATATTGTGAACACTTAAATTAAGAAGAATTGCACTGTTAGTAGGTCTGGTTTTAAGATCTTTTCATTCAAATTAAGAAAGAAGCAAACGTGAAAAAAGAATTGAGAAGCTAGTATCAAGTTTATTTGACTTAGTACAGTCCTTGGAATGAGTGCTTTACTGTTTTAAGAGTTTTTCCATTCTTCAAATGCCTAGATATATCGTCTTATTTTAAGAAATCTTACCAAGTCTAAATATCGTACTGCATTGGCAGATAATTTGACTTGTTTCTAGCCTGTTCTTTCTCAATTTAAGTGTTTGTTTCTTAGATATATTTTGCAGTGTGTGGACACCGAGGGGAGCTCTAGAATTGGCTCATTCAACCAACCAACGAGCCAATCAGCAGTGGCGTCACAGGCCCTCCTCCTTCTTTGTTCTCTCTCTCACTTTGACTTCTGCACTGGACAGCCAGGTTTGTGGAGGGAAGGTTGGAACAAAGTAAGGACGGGGTACCCCATACATTCATGTACGTAGAGTCACTAAGTCTTAAACTCACCAGGTTTGTATCGCATATCGATAGCCCTAATGCCACACAAGTCTATGAGGGTCCAAGGTCAACTTTGTCCGAGAGACATGGGGCCACTTTCAGGTTCATCAGGATCCTCCAGGACACACCCATGCCAAATTTGGGGCTTCTAGCCCATGAGGAACCCCGAAACCCTCACTCTAATTCCAGCCTTATCGCTAAACCCTAATGCAGTGCAAGTCTATGAAGGTCAAAGCTCAACTTTGTCCGAGAAACATCAAGTGTTTTTTTCATGAATCATTCATCAATGTTAAGAGTTTGCTTTGTGGAGAATTCACAATAAAAATACATTGACACTGTCAAAGATGGACTCAAGCACTATTATTGAACTATACTGTATTTTTTGAGTGATGTGAAGCTTTTGACAAGCGCTGCGCAAAGGAGGCCCATTTGTTTTTGTTTTTTTGAAGGGGGCCCAACATTCCTGGCGGCGCCCCTGAGCGGGCATCTCCAGCACCAAGGCAGTGGAGCTGCCAGCCACGAGAGAAGAATTAACCAGTCCATTGAAACCATTTGTTTGGTCTAGTGAGTGGCAACAGTCCTTTGAGGATCTTAAGTGCCTTAAGTGTCTGCTCCAAATTTTTCCTCATTGACTAGAAGCCCCAAATCTAGCGTGGGCGCTTCTTGGGGGCTCCTGATGAAAAAGCAAGTGGCCCCATGTCTCTAGGACAAAGTTGAAAATTCACCCCATAGACTTGCATTGAATTAGGGTTAACAATAAGGCTGAAACTAGGGTTAGGGTTAGGGTTATCTGAAATTAGGGTTAGGGTTTCGGGTTCCTCAAGGACTAGAAGCCCCAAATTTGGCGTGGGCGCTTCTTGGGGGCTCCTGATGAAAAAGCAAGTGGCCCCATGTCTCTAGGACAAAGTTGAAAATTCACCCCATAGACTTGCATTGAATTAGGGTTAACAATAAGGCTGAAACTAGGGTTAGGGTTAGGGTTAGCTGAAATTAGGGTTAGGGTTTCGGGGTTCCTCAAGGACTAGAAGCCCCAAATTTGGCGTGGGTGCTTCTTGGGGGCTCCTGATGAAAAAGCAAGTGGCCCCATATCTGTAGGACAAAGCTGAAATTTCACCCCATAGACTTGTATGGCATTAGGGTTAGGGTCCAAGAGTACACATACACATTTTCTTTTGCTTTATTGATTTAAGCTCATCGTCTCCAGCTGCAAAGGTACAGAAACCTTTCTGTGTTTTGATGTCGTGTGTGAGAAAACATCACTTTTTTCTGTAAACTTGTGTTATCATTGTCCTTCATTGAAAATGACACAATCTTTCATCTCATTGTTCAGATGCCGAACACCAAGGCATTCCGTCGCTCTCTGGCCATGAAACGACGCCTGGAGCAAAAACGGGATTGGACACCTTTTCCACCTCGGAAGGACTTTGAACGTCGTGAGTACTTCCACGTTCATGATTTCATGTTCTGCCTGTGTTGTTATGTTGTATTCCAAATAAATCTTACAAAAACATATTTAAATTTTTCTTTTTTGTCAATTTACACAGGGTGCGCTACTGGTCAGCGACCTGGGTGCGAAGATGGCCCGTTTTGCTCCTGACTGACAAAACAGTGCAAGTTCGTTCTTAAGGCCCAGCAACCAGACAAGAAGGTATGGGTCGTGATTTTGTCAAGCCACGAGTTTCTTTATGTTTTTGTTCTGGTGGTGGGAGACTCACATCTCTGTCCACTTGTGGATGGTTTTGTGTTCTCGCCCCGGGCAACAACCTTGAACACGGGCTTGTAACAGACTCCGCCCAGGATTTTGCTGCGCTACTGGCAACTGTGTTGGACCGCTGGCCCAAGGTTTGTTTATCTGCTGTGACAAACAAATTTGAACACATGAATGTCATCGCCACTTTGTTTTATCAATATCAAGTAATTCCATGATCCATAGTTCAATAACAAGAATATTCATGAATTTATTTTGCATTTTTATGTTTGTTTGGGTTTGTTTTTTTTATACAACTATTTTGTAGGTGTTTGTGCTTGACTTTCCACCTCGCCTGACTGTCAAGCCAGAACTACAAACAGCGCTACGTCAAGTATATCATCGTGTCGCTGCACGCATGGGTGTGTAAAATACATATTTTTGTTGTATTTTTTTCTCTTCAGTGACACTGTGCTAACAGATATTTCTTAGAATTGTGTGATTACATAATTGATTATGTGACACTTCTTCCAGATGTAACATTTGTGTATATAACAAATATGTGTTAACATGTTGTTTTCTGTTTAGGTGCACCTCAGGACTGATTTTGGTGGAGCGTCTGCATGCTGCATGCTCCATCAGCTCGCACCCCCTTCACCTAGGCCAGGGGTGTTGTGCCACAACCAATCATCGCCCAGGGTGTCTCCCAGAGTGGTTGTGACAGGTCCTGTCCACATACACCTCCTGAATGGACTCTTGTTGGACAGGAGGTTGAGGTAACCTGTTCATCCCTCTTCCCCCCCCACAATTGTGTATTTGTCAAACAGTGCAACTTTTTATTTTAAAAATGAACACTTATCCTAAGTTGACTCTGATTTCCTCTCCTCTTTTTTTTATAGACAGTACCAACAGCTGTTGAGACTGCATTTCACACAGACATCCCGTCCAATCCCGTGTGGTTCAGTGAGGCTAAGGCTTAATCTCTCCTGTCCTGTTTGTGGGGGCGCTAATCCCGTAAGAGTCAAGTAGGCGTAAGCAGCGGCCGGTGAATAAGACGAGTTAACAACGGAAGAGCACATGCAAGAACGGCGGAAAATACCAACAACGGAAAACAAATCAAAGACCCACCCGCAAGTTACCAGTCTAAAGTGTGGACCCACTTTGGCTTTTACGAGACGGATGACAGGAGGAAACTTCATAAAGAATATGCAATCTGCAACAACTGTTTTGCGAAGGTAAAATACAATGGCAACACTACGAATCTGCAGAGCTGCCTCGTTCGCTATCACCCGTCCCGTTTTTCCCAGAATTGTTTTCTTTTTTCACCACCTGTCCCGGGAGAGATTTTATCTTTCCCGGGACAGGTCCGGGACAGGACACAATTTGTCCCGTTTTTTATGGAAAATGACAAAACCTCATTTAATTTCCGTCTGTGGTCTAGATAGGGTTGCCAACCCTCCCGTAAAATACGCGATTGTCCCATATTTGGCAACTAAAAAGCCTGTCCCGTAATGAACTGATGGGGGACGCACTTCACTTTGTCCCGTATATTTTGGGGACGCGTTTATTTATTTATTTATTTTGTCTACATCATTTTTTTTTTATTGATTTTCAGAATCGGGGCAGTGAAAGGATTTTTTTCCCTCTCTCATCTTCCCGTCGGTTTGTATATCCCAAGTCCCCAAGTTGAGATAAGACAAGTTGCTACTGACTTTACATTACCAGAAAGCACTGTCCTTGTTTACATGAAAGTTATTAATGTTCATGCACTTTAATATGTTTGCTTGTGCAGTGCACGTTTGTTTGTACATTATACAAAGTTTTGGAATAAATGCAAGATCACAGGCATTTTCCTTTTTATGGGTATTTTTTTCTTTTTCAGTCACATATTGTGACGACCCTGTCTCTATATAACTTGTTGTGGCTCCCAGCTGTTTTCCCATTTCTAGGTAGCGGTGGATGTGGGAGTGGCATCTTCCGATTAGGACACCTGTGCCGATGCCCCCCGCAGGATAAAAGGCCGACTGCGTGTGCCGCTCGGTCTCTTCCCCATTCTCCATCCAGCAGCCATGGGCGTCTGGCCGACTCTCAGCTTCTTTTGTTCTGTTTTTCACCTGACAACACCCCACATCCTATTATTCACTCATCCACACTTACATTACTGATGAATACTGACAAACACACACCATATATTTCATTATTTTGCTTACAATTATCTATTTTGTTATAATAAACCTTTTGATTAATCGCAATCCGCAGTGTCCCTTCCGTTATTGTCATAACTCTTGAGCCGGGTTATGACAATATCGTCTGCAAAATTTCGAAGATATCAAAGATATCGTGTGTCGTGATGTTGTCATTATCGTGGGCCAAATACCGTCACAGTATCGAATCGTGGGTTAGCCGTATCGCCCCACCCCTATTATCAACACAAGATCACATATGTACAGTACATGTACAGTTTAATTAGTGTGTTACTTTGTTTATGAATTAATTTCTTTATGTTCTTCCAGATGTCCAGCCTGAGACGTCGATCAGCACGCGTTGCCTCAAAAACCAAAACAAACAAGTGACATGTTGGTATTTGGGATATGTGTATTTCATTGTGTGCATCTTTGTGATAGGACAATAAATGCAGTTCTTTAAACGTTACTTTGTGTCCTTGTATTTGCAGGTGTGGGCAACACGTTCAACTGTCCACATGACTGAGTCTGCCTCCAGCAATGTCACAGCAGTGCAGCAGGTTTGTACTTATTCATTTCCACTTCATCACCTGTGTGTGTTTTCTAGGCTTTACACCGATCTTATCGACTGTATCGGATCGGCCGATATTTGGCATTTTTAGAAACGTTCATGATCGGGCGTCATGTCATGAATCACCGATCAATGACGTCATGGTCGTGTTGAAACTTTTTTAATCTGTCTCATTTCCTCCAAAGTAGTTTCACAGCATTGACATGTTTATTTGTTTGTATCCGAGACATAATGATTCATGATTCAAAGGCCTTCATTTTCGTCTTCGTGCCTCTTCCTGTTTTGAGTACTGTCGCTATGTGACGGACAATAAAGTTTCTTTGAATCTTCACGACAGCAACATCCATGGGCGACACAAACAAACGTGTCGGGAGTGTGGAAGTTTTTCAAAGTGAGAGAAACAGACATAGCACAAGCTACCTGCAATATATGCAACGCTACAGTACCTAGCGGGGGAATTTTGGCAAAAAATTTCAACACCACAAATTTAATCAGGCACTTGGAAAAGATACACACGGAGGAGCATGTCGAGTTCAAGAAACACGCGGAGAAAGAAAAAGAAAAGCAAACTGTGAAACCGATGCTAAAGCAAACAACTTTAGACGGCGCTCGTGAGTAGGCAAGGGGTGTACAGAAACAAGTATTTATTGCCTCTAACGTGATCTGATTTTTTAAACTCACTGATCGGTGATCGGCACAAAAATCGTGATCATGTAAAGCCTAGTGTTTTCCTTTCTATGTTTATTGGCATAAAATCACATCTTTCTTATTTTAATCAGGTGGAGGCGACGCCACAGATGACCAGAGCTGTGCCCGTGGTTCCTGTGGCTCCCGTGGTTGCCAGCACCAAGCCAGAGGAGGCCAGCACCGTCCAGGAGGCAACACAGAAGATCAACTAAGCTAAGGAGGCTTTTCTTTCTTCTTCTGTTGCCTCTGACTGCTCCGCTCGTTTTACGCCTCGCACATGTGATTTGTGATCCATCATCAGTTAGTACCAGTGAAGATGCAGTGGCAGATCATGGCACTGGTATTAGATTAGCCAAGGTTCTGCATGGTTCTTTTCATCAAGGCGAAACCGGTCACGGTTTAAAATTCCAGCACCAGCTGGCAACAGTGAGTCACTTCAGAAGAGCAAAACTCCTCACTTTGACATGGATAATTCTGACGTAGAGTTTGTCAGTGCTGTGACCAATGAAGAGTGTTACTTCTCTCCCCTTGATGTTGATGTTTGTTTAGACCTTAGCAAAACCTTGAAGATTCATTTGGACCGTGCGAGTTTTCCAATTTCTGATTGCAATGGCCCATTAGGTTCGCCGTGTACAAATGAGAATGTAGAGGCTGATGGAAACTGCTTCTTCAGAGCCATCAGTCAAGCTGTGACTGGTTTATAGACACAGAAGTGGAAATTCAGGTTGCAGCAGATTGTTTACGATTAGATGTGTACACTTTTATCGATGGTCATGGGTTGAAGTACAGCTCTTGCAAGAAACAATTCTCACATTGTATATATTTATGGATGTATTTGTTTTATATGGAGGCAGTTACCATTATCCAAATTAAAATAAGAATATAATAACAGAAATGCTTTTTCATTTTAAGAACGAAGCTGCATTATTAATCAAACTTTGAGATTGCGATTTCGTTTTCGAGTTGTGGTAACTCTTGTGCAGGGCAGGACCACGAAAATGAAAAAGCAATGCCCTCAGTTTTCTTTTTGATTGTGTCATAAAAGGTGCGACACGAATAAGAAAATGAAAATGCATATAGGAATATTTATTAATGATTTTAATTATGAGTCAAATAATGCAGCTTCGTTCTTAAAATGAAAAAGCATTCTGCTATTGCTTTTTCATTTTTGAATTTTACATTTCATATTGAATTTTGGTAACTCTTTGCTGGTGCATGTTTTGAAAATTAAATCTCAAATGTGTTTTCCTTTTTCATTTGAATTAAGTACAAGAATGAGCAGTCTTGAAGAAGAAAATGAAAATGCAGTTTGGATTATTTATTAACGATTTTCTTTATGAGTCAAATAATGCAGCCACGTTCTTAAAATGAAAAAGCATTTCTGCTGTTGCTTTTTCATTTGGATTATGGTAACTGTCTGCTTCCACACTCCAGTGGTTCTGCACATTAGTATAAATAGAGTGATTCTCTATCATGACATCACAGGACGGCGGCACACTGACTCATTCCATGAACCTGGACACTGATGATCCAGACTTTGGACCAGATGAGCCAACAGGCCACAGTGGAAACGGGTCAGAACATGGGACTGGCTGCTGAAAGTATACAGGTAGGTGGCGCTGTCATCCCAAGTTGTGTGGTGTGGAGGATCGGGGCCAAAGTTCCAGATGCTCACAGATGTGACTGTGGATTCAGGAGGAGTGTTTGAAGGCTGGACTCCCAACAGTGATTGGCTGCTGAGGACCTCTCAATCACAATCAGGTTTTTTAGTGGCTGTGAGATTGAAAGTGAGATTGCATTGTCCAGGGAGGAGGACAGCAGTCAGTCATGTTTCACCTCCAGTCAACACGCAGTGGTTCACATGAAGGTCCAAGAGGCCTACAGACCTACACAGAGTCTGGATGTGGCAGCACAGTGGCATCATTGTCTTTGTTGTGTTGTTTGGTCATTGTGATCCAATGTCATGTGAGAGAAGGACGAGTGCAGTTCTATTGGAGTGAGTTGCTTACAAATACAGATCGCATGATTTCTATCCCAGTTGTTAAGTGGGAAAGAGACCTGTCTCTCCAGCCTCACTCTAATTTCTGGAGAACAATCTGCCTGAACACCTTTTCACTGATAAAACAACCTATTCTACAATTAATACATTTTAAAGTACTCCACAGGATCCACTACACCGGGCAGCGGATGTTTCAGATGGGCATGACCGCCTCTCAGACCTGCTCACACTGCACAGTTAATGCAGGGTTGGTGGGGGGTGGTGCTCCGGGGGGAGGGCTGGTCCGTCCCTGTGTCTGGGGACTGGCGCTGGATCGTACGCGGTGGGGTCGCATGCCTGGGGTGGGGCTGCGCGTTCGCCGGCTACCGCTCCTGTGTGCCCGGGTGCGGTGGGGGGTGGGCCCCCTTTGGCTCCTGGATCCCTGTGGTGTCCCCGGCCCCGATGTCGCTGAGGGGGCGCCCTGACCGGGAGTCCCCCCTGGTCACATAATAGGTGTTTTTTAAATGTTTTTTTCCCCTAAATTTTTAATTTATTTATTTATTTTCTTCTGTTTCGGGGGATTTGTGTCTTGGGTGGTCGCTGCCCGGCCTTCTGGCCTTAAGACCCTCTCCAATCTTAATGGCATTATAGACACTTAGGGCCTGGGGGGGTGGTTCGTGCACTGCGGCCGCCGCCCTGCTCAGCAGCAGTGTGGTTGCCCCAGGGCCTTACCACCCCTCCATTTTAAACGCACCATAGTTCAACACACCAGCAAGTTCACATATACACACACTGACACCCCTACACACAGTGGGGTCGGCCTGTTAGCGGGGCGGGATCCAGCATCTTTCCCACTCTGGATGGGCCCTGTGCAGTCCGGTGCCCCTGGGGTCCGAGACCGGCTGGGCCTATGGGGACCTCGCCACTTGCGGCGATGCGCCATACTGGGTCCGTAGGGGGGGGGGCCTCTGGGTGCCCGGGCCTGCCTTGGGTACCGATCCTCCCGGTGGGTGAAGGGGCTGGGTCCTGTAATGGGGATGAGTCCGGTCTCGCTTGCCCTGGGGGGCCCCGTCCGGAGGACGGGCTCTGCTGTCTGTTCGCCCCGGGTGGTGTCCCTTCTCCTTGGGGTATCTGCCTCCCTGTCATCTTGCCCTGGCTCCTCGTGGGGCGGGTGCCCTCCGGTCCGGGGGCCTGCTGCTCCGGGCCTCTTCCTGGCCGCACTAATTGGCAGCCTACTTCCAGTGACGTATTTAAACACACCCACTCCCACATTCAGGTACACACACCACCACATACACACACACACACACACACACACACACACACACACACACACACACACACACACACACACACACACACACACACACACACACACACACAGGAGCAGCAGCTCTAATTGGCTGAGAGCTAAATATCTTCTTATCTTACTGGGTGTAAATGAATCTGTCCATTTTTTAAATGTCGAAATTTAACATTTGGTTTCTATTTTTTCAGATATTATTTCTGTCAAATTCATTTGAATCAACAGAAGAAGAAAATCAGTGTGTAGTTCAAACTTTGTGCGTCTTTGTGTTCAGTTTTTCTACTGTAGTTGTGCTTTTCTTTTCATTCCAGATGAATTCCACTCAATTTCCTTTTCAAACCTTGTAGGTGTTGAGTGAGCTGCAGCGCCCCCTGGCAACAAGTTTAATACTTTGACTCTGCCGACCGAGGTAAAAAAACCCAACAAACTCTGACACTTTGCTGAGGACCTCCTGGAGGAGCTGAAGGTGCAGAACCTTCTCAGGCCTCTCTGAGGAGGAACTTGCGGCTGTCGGTCCTCTGCTGCCCCCTGCTGGTCACACAGGCCTCTTACACCTCCGTTTGTCTGTTCAGCACATATTCAATTTTTTCATGGCTCTATAAACGTCACTGATGAGACGATTTTATGATTCCTGCAGTTAAAATGTTTTAATTCCAAATCTGCAAACAGCTTCTGATCAATGAAGACAGAGTTGATTAAAATGATTTCAAAATTGACCCGCATTGTTTGCATGTTGTTTTAGCTCTCAGTGGCTTCATTTCGCATTTTTCTTAAAAGCTTCGTTTAGTGGTCCATTGTGGTCAATGGGACACTGAACATCCGCTTTGTGTGCCCGAGTTGTAAGAGGATCAGGTGCGGACATTTTAGCATTTAAATTATTATGGCTTATTAGCATAGGTACGTAGTACCTCACCTGTCCGTTCTTTTTACAGTGCTTCCTGAACACCTCACCGGCACACTACAGCCGCCTGCGAGCACAAAGCTGCGCAGAGCCTCCTCGTTGTTCTCCTCACCTGGAGGACGCTTGGTGATCAAGACCTGTGGCCCAAAACTCGGTCCTATAAGATAAGTGCAGGAACACTGCCGCTTCGCCCGCACTTGATTGTGCTAGCCGCCCCGTACAGACGGTGGACGGTGCATGTTGCTTCCGTCCCGCCTTGGTTTTACTTGTTGTTTTTCCGTTCTCGTTGTGTTTTTCTTCGTTTGCTTAGGTCGCCACTGCTGACCCTCAGACAGCAGACGTTACACTATCAAGTCGCCGGTCCAGCTACAGTGGTGTGTGTGCGTGTATGCGTGTGCGTGGTTGGTGGGAATGTGTGTGTGTGTGTGTGTGTGTGTGTGTGTGTGTGTGTGTGTAATTGCATTGTTTGTTTGTTTTTCTTGCTATTTCAGTACATTTGACAGATTTTAGGGAACTTTTAGTAACCAACTGTTTATCTTTTCTTTTGTAGTCGCTGAGAGCTGCTGGTTGTGGCGGTGTCCCGGGTGGTGGGCCCCTTCGCGTGCTGTGACCCGGGATTGTGGTTGTTTTCTTCTTTTTTTTTGCACTTCACTTTCTTTGCAGGTGTGTCACGTGTGAGTGGGGTGTTCCTTGTTTTCTTTGGTTCCTCCCCCGTTTGGCCCCCTCATCGGTAAGCCTCAGTTTCTACACCAAGAATAAGGAGCTCAGTAGCTCCGTTTTAAGTGTTGGTCTGTTTGTTCCTTTTATTTTTAAATGTTGAATAAAAGTTGGTTTGATATTTTAAACATTCTGAACCACGTCTCCTACTCCTTCCTCGTAGAACTTACCTGTGTGCCTAATTATTACTTTTGTGTTTAGTAGAACTCCCTGGGTGAAATTCCCAGGGTGGCGTTGTCGGTTCCTTTTCATTTTGTTAAATTCCCAATATTAAATCTTGCTTTATCAGATAGCCAGAACCACTCTCATCGCCACAGGATATTTGAGTCAACTGAGTCAAACTGTCGTGTCTACTTCCCAGTCTCAATAAACATGTTCACTACTGCTTTGTGCAAGCTTCTTAAATGGAGGTTTGTCGGGGTTTTTCCCTTTTTAGAAGCAAGCCACATATTTTGTGTCTTTCCACCACAAGACATTGGCTTTTGTCACTCTCTTCGTCGTATTGGGAAAAAGTGGCATATCGGACTTTCCCGCCGCATGTCGCTCGTCAACATACTGCTGTGAAAGAGGGGTGACGTCACAGAAAGCGAGGTGCATTTAGGTGCTGCTGCGTAAAACTAAAAGATTTTCCTGGGCAAATATTCATTTGACAGACGTAAACGAAGTGAAATATGACTTCAATTTAAGTTTGTTTTAGTTTGTTTTTATAAACACACAAAAAAGTTTGAGTTAGTTATCGTTTTTGAAAAAAGTTCTTGACTTCTACTTTAGAGATATTGATGACAAGTTGTTGCATATAAACGGTGTGACTATGTAGTTCGGCAAGCGATGGTGCTGTCTGTACATAGCTTAGCAAACGGCTAGCGCTAGCACCCCCTTTCAATGCCAGAGTGAAAAGATCCACACGGATTGTTATGACCCACGGGTGGGTCTAGGTGCCTCTATCTTTGTGTCTGTGTGTGTGTCTGACAGTGGATGACGCCTTGCAGGTGCGGTCCTGGATGTCGGCTGCTGATTGGACGCGCCACGGCTGAGAAGGAGGAGCAGTCGAGCCAGCCTGACGGTCATCCCTCCTCCGCTCCCAACTCTGCAGTTAGTCACTTCTGAAATGGTGTTAGAGCACGCAGCCGTAGGTAGTGATGGCCGATCGAGGCTTTGTTGAAGCTTCGACACTTGTTTCAAAAAATGGTTCATTACTCGAGGCTTCAATGACACAGTGCTCGAGGAGGTCATCTAGTGCTCAATAAAATGAAGTGCAATGGAAACGTGTTCATTGTTTCATAGGTTGTTTGGGATTTGATTCGCCATGCATTCTTGTTGGACAACACTACATGCTTGTATGGTTCAATGCTGACACAATACAATAAAAATGAAAAATAAAGACAATGTCTCTTTTTTTGGCACGACTGATTGTAGTAGACTATAGCTCTATACTTAGCCTGACAGTTTGTGCAATGAATTATATTATATCCTAAAACAAGACTAAATAGCCCATAGTTTAAAAATATGTTCGATAGTAAGTGTTCAGTGGGTCAGATGTCAAATGTGATCTATTTAAAATGTAGAATAGATGAGCTAAATAACACATATATAATACACATTGATGGGAATTGAACCGTCGCCTCAGTCTTGCAAGTCCAAGATTGTCATATTGTACCACAAACCCAAATCACACTCCCTTTTTTCATCGAAGCTGTTTGAGTAGCGTTAGCACAACGTGATTCCTCATCAACGACAGGCCTACACTTCAAATAATTATGAGAAAAATCCAACGTAAAGAGAGCACTTCCATTAGGAAATAGTCAACATGAAATTTCGTCTTCTACTGACACCTGCTGGTCAAATTGAATAGTTGCAAATATTGTGAACAAGTTGTCATCTAATTCTAATCCTAAACAATATGGCCATTCGAAGTGAAGTATTAAGACAATTAATCAGGTTTGTACTGCTTGATTGAACACATTCATCCCGTTCCAGTGCACTATAACCCACTTCCCTTCAGGACCGTGTCAGCGAAGCCAAAACTTCCTTGAGTGACGTTGTGTCCCAGCATGCAATGCGAGCTAGCGATTCACAATACTATTTCATCACAAACATGGATGTAAAAAATAAAAAGGGACGAAAAATGAAACTTCAGGAACACCAACCATTGCAATACAAGCAGAACTGGGCCGAAGTTTTATATAAGTTTTATATTATGTACACCATAATACAGCCTTCTGGTGGACAAGCCATACTATTTAAGCCGTGTCCTCCTATGGCACTTCCGTGGGTGGAAGCTCATCGTAGAGGTCACGTGCTGGTTTGCACGTCACTCCACCGATCACCTTGGGAAGGTCCGAGACAAGATCGTTCCCCTTGCAGGGTATCTGATTCAGGTGAGTACATGGAAATCATAGGTCAATGTGGTAGGTCGTAACAAGAGAAGCTTGCTGGTGGAAATAATGCACTACAAGTGAATGTCACGCATTTTTTTTTGTTTTGTATGAGCATTTAAAAAAAACAACATAATAATTATATGGATTTTGACCATGTATGTTTTGGAGTTCATTGAAAGAGGTTTATATACATATATATATATATATATATATATATACATATATGTGTGTGCATGTGTGTGTGTGTAACTTTAACTAACTTATCTATTTCTATCCATCTATCAAACTTACTATCTAGGGATCTATCTACTACTAACTCTCAAAAAACTAACAGACAACCAAGAGCAACAAAACCAACCTACTGCAATTCGTATATTTTAGTGTGTGTGTGTGTGTGGGGGGGGGGGGGTTAAAATGAGCACAGTGATGGTTCCGCAGCATAAAGTATATCTTCAGTCGTCGATTGTATGTGTAGGAGTCCCTCGGCTTCAGCCCAGCTGATTTAGTGTTCGGTGAGAGGACCCTCGCGTCTGTTAAGGGGTAAGTGACTTTCCGATGTTAAATGAGTAGAGAATAATGTGTTAGATTACGTCATTTTTTTTCGTGAATGCTTGCATCGTGCTTGTGAAACTGCTCACAAAACTCTTGTCGCCAGCCAGTCTAAAATGAAGCGGCAGTTTGACAAGAAAGCTGTGGCTCGAGTTTTTGAGACAGGCGTGTCTTGAGACCGAGTGTTGGTATTGTTGCCGTTACCCGGTTCCCGTTTGCAGGCTCATTTTTCTGGTCCGTATGTCGTGGAGCGCAAACTTTCCGATACAGATTATGTAGTGCACACTCCTGATAGAAAACGGGAACGTGTCCTCCTCCCAACACTAGGGGGTGGAGTGAGTCTTTTCAGCCGGTCAGCTGCTTTCAGTTGACATATTAAATCTATTATGATATGGAACGATAGTTCATAATGTACGTGTTACTTGCTTTGCAGATAAGGTGTACCCTATTTCTTGTGCTCCTGGTTATTTTAAAAGGCAGACAAGAACGTTGTTTGCTGTTGGAGGGCTACAACAACACTTCGATGCTACGCTTTGTGCCGTCGCTACGGACCCCAAACTCTCGTTCTTGTTGGATTCGGGTTCTGCGCAGACTGGTGGGAGAGTTTGTGTACAGGTTTTGCAAAGGAACGGTGTCTTCAGTTATACAAACGCTCATTAAAGTGCCGACCGTGGAGGAAGCTTGTGCCGCTGCACGCCATTTCCAGCAGAATAACAGCGAAATTACCAAAATAAAAACAAATCAGGAAAACATGTCTTTGCTGTGCTTTTATTTACAAAGTTAAAATTCTTCTAACTTACAAAAAATGTGAACGAAAAGGTAGAAATATAAATACGAAGGAATACGTATTTGTTCAGGGGTGCGTAAAGCCGGAGCCCTGCATTTGCTGCGTTACCCTTTTTAAAAAGGTCTCCGTTGCGCATTATTTTAATATGTCCATCTCTTTTAGAAGAGAAAGCATCGCCCCGGTCTCATCCTCTCTCCAAATGTCAACATTCTTATTCGCGTTTGCCAGGTTGTTTCGCGCCGTCTGTTTTGTTAGACGACGTAGTTGTGCGGTCATGAGTCGCGAGAGCGAGGCGTGGCGCATGCGCACTCGCATTGTCCAGTTAATTGTCCGATTAAGGCGTATACATGGCAGAGAAATTCAAATTCCAATCGCATTATCTGGGTGTCTCAGTCGGAGTTCTCCGATTCCAATCGGAGTTCTCAAACTCCAATCATAATCGGAGTAAGGTGTTTACACGCACGTGAGTTCTCCGATCATAATCGGACTAAGGCAATAATTCGATTTTCTCTAGTGCCATGTAAAGGCACTGAATGTAGTGGTTCAGACCTGACGCGAACAGCCGCGCGGCTCGTGCCATTCATTTCAATGGAAGCGGAGCGCCGACGAATTTCGCGAGCGAGGCTCCAACTGGTTCACACCAGACGGGAACAGCTCCGCGACGGTCGACAAGCGCTTCTGCTCAGCTGCAGTCTTTTTTTCACTCCCACTTGAGCTTCTTTTTTTTTTTCTTTGAAAAAAAACAAACAAAAAAAAACATTTTCATCATCGCCCCCCCCTCCCCCCTCGCGAGCCCGCTCCGTAGTTGACTTTTGTGTGTGTGTGTGTGTGTGTGTGTGTGTAAATAAATAGAAACACGCACTCAGGTGTCCATCTCAAGACAAGACCTCTTTCATAATGATCATTGACCGGCATCTCTAGGATCAAACAGACATATTTTGATCAAGTCTTCCTCTGTGTGTGTGTGTGTGTGTGTGTGTGTGTGTGTGTGTGTGTGTGTGTGTGTGTGTGTGTGTGTTTAATCTCTCTCGCACTCTGATACAATGTACTGACAAATATAACATACAAATATGATATATGATCGAATTTGTCATTCTGTTTTTATTTTGAAATTAGTTTATTTTGAAAATTCACCGGATTTTCTCGTTTTTATTGAGCGACTTCCTGTACTGTAGACGAGGATCGCTCGCGGCTCGCGCACGAAATAGAGCAGACGCCGAAACAACAAATGCATGCCGCGAGCCGCGCAACCACCACATTGATTAACGTGGGCGCCGAATGGAAGCGCTCGGCGGCGCTTCGCTTCCACGTCCAGTGAACTGACGTTAAATGCATGGCGCGATCCGCGAGGGAAGCCGCGCGCCTGTTCGCGTCTGGTGTGAACTACTACATTGATTAACATGGGCGCCGAATGGAAGCGCTCGGCGCTTCGTGGCGCTTCGTGGCGCTTCCACGTCCAGTGTGAACCGGGCGTTACGTTGCTCGGAAAAATGTGTCGCCTGAGTCTCCGCCCCCTCCGTGCCCATTGGCTGAGGGAGGGCTCATTGAAAAAAAAATAAATAAATAAATAAATCGGTGTTCCTTCGGCGCGCCTGGGAAACTCTGAAATTATGAATAACTTAAGCTTGTTTTTGTCCCATTTGCCTGCATCAGCCCGTCATGATATTGTTAAATTAACCCACAGGTGGGTCTAGGTGCCTCTATCTTTGTGTGTGTGTGTGTGTGTGTGTGTGAGAGAGAGTGGATGACGCCTTGCAGGTGCGGTCCTGGATGTCGGCTGCTGATTGGACGCGCCACGGCTGAGAAGGAGGAGCAGTCGAGCCAGCCTGACGGTCATCCCTCCTCCGCTCCCAACTCTGCAGTTAGTCACTTCTGAGGTTAGCCTTTCTGTATTTGGGTTCTCTTTCTTTCTTTAGTTAGTTCTTAAGGCGAGCTAGTTGGAGTTTGGTTTATTATTTTGGCCTGGGCCCACCCTGAAGCCTTTGCTGCCCACCAGTTAAGTTGTTTTGTTTATTTCATTTACTGATTAATAAAATGTTTTTTGTTGAAACTGCCAACTGCAGTGAAAAATTAATGAGGCTTGGGAGTGGGGGAAGGTGTCCCACATGTTGCGTCTCGGTCCCCCTAGACGGGACGTAACACAGAGTTTTCGCCGTGACAGAAGGTTGAGCTCCTACCGTGTTAGAGGTGACATCGTCACATTAGCCTGTTCCATCCCTGCTAAATTCTTTAAAGAACTACCGTTAGTAAACTTTTAAATTATAATACACTCTACACTAATTGTAATTTCCTGCCCGTGGTTCTATATTGCAACAGTTGACGGCTCATATCAGCAGATAAGCAGCAACAATCTGGGCATTGCGGGTGATTCATAAATATGTCATTTCTTATTAATTAGCCCATAAGTGTTGTACACCAGTGTGACACCAAATGCTTGTTGCTGACAGCAGTGAAGAAATGACACTCTAGTGGTTCTGCACATTAGTATAAATAGAGTGATTCTCTATCATTACATCACAGGACGGCGGCACTCTGACAGATTCCATGAACCCGGACACTGATGATCCAGACTCCGGTCCAGATGACACAACAGGCCACAGTGGAAACGGGTCAGAGGATGGACTAGCTGCTGAAAGGATACAGGTAGGTGGCGCTGTCATCCCAAGTTGTGTGGTGTGGAGGATCGGGGCCAAAGTTCCAGATGCTCACAGATGTGAGTCTGGATTCAGGAGGATTGTTTGAAGGCTGGACTCCCAACAGTGATTGGCTGCTGAGGACCTCTCAATCACAATCAGGTTTTTTAGTGGCTGTGAGATTGAAAGTGAGTGAACATCATTAAATAAAGAGCTCCTGCAGGGTCCCAATTTGACAAGTACACTGCTAGGTTTGCTGCTTCGTTTTCGCCAAGGCCCTGTAGCATTCATGACTGACATTGAGGGAACGTTTCATCAAGTAAGAGTTTCCAACCAGGATGTAAACTTCTTACGCTTCCTCTGGTGGCCAGATGGGGACATTACAAAGGACCTACAAGAGCACAGGATGCTGGTCCACATCTTTGGGGCAGTGTCATCCCCAAGCTGTGCTTCATTCGACGACAATCAGCATGACTTCCCAGCCGAGGTTATAAACACTGTTGGTCAAAATTTCTACGTGGATGATATTCTAAAGGCCGTCAGCACGGTAGAACAAGCAATACATCTGTACCAGCAGCTAACAGACCTGTGCGGTAGAGGTGGATTTAAGCTCAATAAGTGGGTGAGCAATCATCGCTCGGTGCTGGCCGCCATTCCTGAAGAGCAGAGAGCTAAAGAGGTAAAAACAATTAACCTTGACAGAGACCAGCTCCCTATGGAGAGGGCCCTTGGAGCTCAGTGGGATGGACAGCAAGATACATTCACATTCAGCATCAGAACCAAGCTGGGATGGGATGAGGAAATCCCTCAGGTCATGGTACATCCCATATATAGTTTTTCAAGCGCCAAACTACAACAAAGGAACTCATCTTTAACAAATCTACAACCTTGTAAGGGCAAAACCTACTTGTTTTAATTCTGATTAATAAACTAAAGCTTATTCGATTATCATTATGTTGTTTTTTTTAAACGCTCATACAAAACAAAAAAAGTGGAGGGAGAGTAGTCTGAATCGGGTTGTGGAGCATTGCTCTACCTCATCCATCGCACTCATGAGCGTCACATCCACTTGTAGTGCATCATTTCCGCCAGCAAGCTTCTCCTGTTAGACCTTCCCCGAGGTGGTTGGTGGGGTGACGAGCACCCAGCACGTGACCTCTACGACGAGTTTCTACCCACGGAAGTGCCATAGGAAGACACGGATTAAATAGTATGGCTTGTCCACCAGAAGGCTGTATTATGGTGTACATAATATAAAACTTCGGCCCAGTTCTGCTTGTATTGCAATGGTTGGTGTTCCTGAAGTTTCATTTTTCGTCCCTTTTTATTTTTTACATCCATGTTTGTGATGGAATAGTATTGTGAATCGCTAGCTCGCATTGCATGCTGGGAAACAACGTCACTCAAGGAAGTTTTGGCTTCGCTGACACGGTCCTGAAGGGAAGTGGGTTTTAGTGCACTGGAACGGGATGAATGTGTTCAATCAAGCAGTACAAACCTGATTATTTGTCTTAATACTTCACTTGGAATGGCCATATTGTTTAGGATTAGAATTAGATGACAACTTGTTCACAATATTTGCAACTATTCAATTTGACCAGCAGGTGTCAGTAGAAGACGAAATTTCATGTTGACTATTTCCTAATGGAAGTGTTCTCTTTACGTTGGATTTTTCTCATAATTATTTGAAGTGTAGGCCTGTATCTGCACACAATTTGGAATTCGTCCCAGCGCCCTGAGCTGTAAATTTGGACGGTGTAAAATGAAAATGGCCATCTGCAGCAGAATGAAAGTGAGATTGCATTGTCCAGGTAGGAGGACAGCAGTCAGTCATGTTTCACCTCCAGTCAACACGCAGTGGTTCACATGAAGGTCCAAGAGGCCTACAGACCTACACTGCGTCTGGACGTGGCAGTACAGTTGGATCATTGTCTTTGTTGTGTTGTTTGGTCATTGTGATCCAATGTAATGTGAGAGAAGGACGAGTGCAGTTATATTGGAGTGAGTTTTTTAGAGTGTAATAGAAGTTATAATGCAGAGTCTGTTTTTATGAAATGTTCTATTACCTGGCATCTATCCATCCATCCAGCCATCCATCCATCCATCCATCTTCTACTGCCGTATCCGGAGTCAGGTCTCGGGGGCAGCAGCCTCAGCAGAGACCCCCAGACTTCCCTGGACCCAGTCACCTCCTCCAGCTCCTCCAGTGGGACCCCAATGCTTCCCAGTCCAGCCCAGAGACCTGGTCAGCACCACTCTGACTCCCTGAGTCCCTGCTGCTCAGGTGAGGCTTCAAAGATCTGGCTGCACCTGATTAGACGGTCGTGGAGGATCTCCTTGGTCTTCTTGGTCTTCTTGGTCTCCAGCTGTTTGACCTCATGCTCTCTGTTGACCTCCTCACCCAGTCCCTCAGTGATGTAGAGCTCAGTGTCGATGCTGTTGAGGAGAGTTTGACTTCCTGCTTCTTCACCTTCAGTCACACGTTCACATCTCCTCTCCAGACTGATCTTCTGCTGCTGTAGAAGCTCCTGCAGACCACCAACCTCTGGAGCTGAGAGAAGGTTGGAGAAGAAAACATCAGTGTGACAGTGTGAGCATCATTTTCTGTCCACGACTTGAAGCTGAAAGCATCCAAACTCCATTTTTCAGCTGATGTGGTGAAGCTGCTGTTGTCTGACTGTTTGCTCTAAATGTCCTCCAGTGGATCTTCTCACTGGAGGTCCTGACCACGGTTATAATAGTTAACGAAAACGAACAAAATAACAAAAACTTAAATTGAAAAAAACAATTGTCACGTTCCCAGGGGTTAGGATTTTGGTACCTGCCTCGTTGGGGTTCGAAGCGAGCAGAGCTGAGACCATAAGGGTGACGTAGCAACGTTCAGGACACTGATTGGCCAAAGGCAGTCTTTCACGAAAGACCAAAACCGCCATTTTTAAATGCCTCGCGTGTGGATTTTTACATTAAAACGTATTAAAAACTGAAAAGCTTATGAAACTTTACCATGGGTGAACAAAGAACTACAGACCTTTCTGTTCTCTGTGGCCGAAGAAAAAGCACAATGCAGACAGTTTAGTGTTAGCTAAAATATCGGCACACAGACGTACTTATTATGTATACATTTCTTTCCATTGTAACAGGTCACTACAAGATCTGCAATCCATTACCTAGAATTGGTTTTCCTTAAACTGATGTACAGGATTACTAGTCTGACTTTGATGGGCAAATTTGACAACAGAATACAATTATGAAGCACTAAAACACAGGACCACAAAACAATTAAATGCATGATGAAATAATGATATGCTTTGTTAAATAAAATAAAATGGCATTTTCAACTAAGTAATAAAATAGTCAGTGGTGCAGTGGTTAGCGCTGCCGCCTCACAGCAAGAAGGTCGTGGGTTTGATTCCGGGGCCTGGACCTGGGACCTTTCTGTGTGGAGTTTGCATGTTCTCCCTGTGTCTGCGTGGGTTCTCTCCGGCTTCCTCCCACACTCCAAAAACATGCATGTGAGGTCAATTGAACGTTCTAAATTGTCCGTAGGTGTGCATGTGAGTGTGAATGGTTGTTTGTCTCTATGTGGCCCTGCGATGAACTGGCGACTTGTCCAGGGTGTCACCCTGCCTTCGCCCTAAGACAGCTGGGATAGGCTCCAGCAGACCCCCGTGACCCTGAATAGGAATAAGCGGGTATAGAAGATGAATGAATGAAATCTTTATTGAATGAATGACACATTTTATTTCACTCGTGGTTTATGTAATTATTATTTTTTGCTCCATAGCTTTCATGATTCAGCATTACATGTTAAGCATGATGAATTGCATGAAAAGAGAGAGCACTCGCTGATAAATTAACATGGTGTGCTGTTTAATTCCACGAGGACGACAAAATATTTGCAAATTTGTGTTAGCTACACACATCGACAGGTGCAAGAGAAAGGGAGGAACTTTCAGGGAGGAACTTTCAAGATCGTTGAGTTTTTATTTTTAATTTTTTTTAGTTCTGATGAAATAAATAGACCAATCATTTCATTCCTTTGTCTGCTTTCCAAAGAGGTTATTAATTAAAAAATATGTGTGGCAGTGCTGTTATGGTCCATAGAGAGTTGCTTCAAAGAATTATCATTTATTATTCAGTGGCACATTGCTCACTTGTTTAATACACAAATAATAGTATATTATTATAATAATACTATTTTATTATTATTAATAATAATAATAATAATAATAATAATAATAATAATAATAATCATCATCATCATCATCATCATCATTATTATTATTTCTAAAATTTCCAAACAACAATCGTCAGTTGTTCCGTAAAAAATACATTGATTTCCATGTTGAATTTTGTACGGTTCGTGAGCGCGCACGTCTGTCAGTGACGGTCTCCACACTGACACAACTGCGCATGCTCTATTATCCCATCAATGCGGAAGTCAAAAAGGTTTTGGGAACCATGCGCTGGGTGAGCAACTTCATTGAAGGAAAGGCCATCTTGGACTCTGGGGGCTTGCCGCACTGTCACGCAGGTTGTGACGGAGCGGGCCGGCGACGCACAGGTATGACGTGAATGATTGACAGCTACCATTCGTTCCCGTTAGCGAGAGGATTAAAAACAAACAGACACCATAATGGCATCAAAAAGGAGTTATCCCAGCGGTGCGGAAAAATGGAAGGAAAAGAAAACTGATCAAGAAAAACTTGCAAAAGGGAAAGGTAAGTTATTTGTTTGTGATGTGGGCTGGAGAGGTGGAGGGGAAACGCTGTTGTCCCCCCCCCAAGTTTGTTTATTTGTCCTGCTAGCCAGCTAGCTAGCGTCGGATAAATGTTAGCTGGCTGGCTAATATTTGTTCGTCATGAATCAGCGTTTTTGTTTGTTTTATGAAAGTTGATCATATCCTGCCATGTTGGCCTATCCTGCCATGGGAATGAGTGATTGACTCCACACCCGTTTATTCACATTCTAACAGGGAGGGCAGGAGGGAGGGCATGTTGTAGTAGTTGTTGTAGTCAGTCCCCTGTTATTGTTCAGTGGAAGTTGTCTCTCACATATTTGACTCTTAATGTTATTTTAGCCTTAACTTAGGATGAATTTACTAAGCTTAGTTTGTATTTTGTAGGCCCTTAATTAGAAATGTGCTACTGTTTTATAATTCAAAGAAATATTTTATGGAAATACTTTATTTGGCATGGTGTTGACTATTTTAGACTGTTGTGGCAGTGGGTCATTTATCTTAGTTTTATTACTTTAACTAGTACAGTGTGTAAAGTAATGCCAAAAACTCTTAAAAATGACAGTTTTGTAATTGGGTAAAAGTTTTAAAGGGACACTGCAACCATAATGTTTAATTTAAAAACAAATTCATTTTTAATTTTCCTATATCACTGCAACATCACTGTAATAATAGAATAGGAAATGCGCTTCTGATCTATTTTGCTTGATGATCTAATGAGCTTTGTCTCTGCAGGAGCAATTCTAAAATATGTTGGCACTCCAGACATTGAGCCAGAGGGATCTCCCGAACATCCTGACCAGGAAGCTCCAGGACCAACACATTCCTCAGAACCTCCTTCTGTCCAGGTGAATAATGTGTGTTATTCTTAGTAGCTAAGCTGATAAGTGTGGGATGAAACTAAGGCAATTAAGCATTATTTTGATTGTTGGTTTGCTTTTTAGTGTTGCACTTGTTGGTTTGTTGGATTTTCTTATTTAAAGTAAGCATTTTTTTTTAATGAATACTCAATCTGTTGTATTTATTGACATATAGAGGATTCTTTTCCTAGTATTATAGTGTTTGTTTGTTTTTAAATCAGTTTAACTTGCCTGAGTTGCTTTTTTTACCTGTAGCCTGTTTTGCTCACGAGGTGTAATAGATTGTGGAATCTTAGTAGACCTTGCTGAGAGTGGCAGCAATCAGCTCTGATGACCGTGGTGCTTGTAAATAAGGCAAATGCGCCATCTAGTGGGATGCAGCATGTTTATTCGTGTTGGAGCAATGACAAGTACTACTAACAAAACAAAAGATGCACAGGGTAAAAAAAAATAATCATAAACTCTTCTTAGATCTCTTATAGATTATTGATAATAACATTCTAATTGATTTCAAACCTTTTCAAAAGATCTTTTGCCAATAGCACACCCAAATATTTGATAACCTTGGAATTCCATTTGATTTTATATTTTCCTGTGTTTGCTATGTTTAACTTGTTGCTTGTGTATTTACCATAGGTTTCTATTATCAACATCAAATGAGGTAAGGTTCTGTCCGGGTCTTGGAGAACCAAAATAATATCATCAGCAAAAAGCCCTGTTAGATATCCCTGCTCTCCTATATGTATTCCTTTTAGATTGTTACTTTGTCTGATCATTTGTGCCAGCGGCTCAATGAACATAGCAAACAATGTAGCGCTTAGGCAACATCCTTGACGAGTACCATTAATCTTTATCCTTGCCATAGGTTCTTGGTAGAGACCTTGAATACACTGTATTAACTTTTCTTGGAACCCCAGTTTCCCAAGAACTTGATACAGAAATCTCCAATTCACACAGCCAAGGCTCACCAGTAACAGCTCGCAGGCCCTGCTTTTGGATCTGATCTATTATGTATAGGACCCGTCTAATGTCTTCTTGAGTCTGCCTACCTGTTAAAAACGCTGACTGATTGGAAGTCCATCTCGTCCCCTTAAATTTCAAAGCGTAACGAACCTGTGTAGCCCGAGGAATTTTATTATAGTTTATTTCCTAGGGTGCAACTCCCCAGGTGGCATTGTCAGGCAACCCCCCCCCCCCCCCCCCATTTTCCTTTATACCCACCATCAGAATTGTCTTGTCTCATGGTTATCTTTTAAGATAACCATGAGAACAAGAAATAGGGTACAGCTTATCTGCAAAGTAAGTAACACGTACATTATGAACTATCATTCTATATCATAATGATGTAATATGTCAACCGAAAGCAGCTGACCGGCTGAAAAGGCTCACTCCACCCCCTACTGTTGGGAGGAGGACACGTTCCCGTCAGTAATTCAAATTTTTCAGCTGCATGTGTAGGGGGACAACGTGAGAACTCCGATTGGACGAGAAAACCGAATTATTGCTTAGTCCGATTAAGCTCTGCATGTAAACGCACTGATTACACCTGCGCCAGAGTGCAGAGTGAAAGCAGCTCTTTTAAAAACAAGCGCAGGCTGGAGTCAGCACTCTGTCCTCTGGCGTGTCCACGCTGAGAACTCTGTCCTTCGCAGTTCTTAGCATTTCGGCTAGCAATCCCAGAGCGGGCTGGGCCATAAGCGCAGCTGGAGGAGGAACCCTGGCGGGTGCCCGTTCATCGGGAGGTGGTGCTGTGTGTGCGTGATCATTGTGCATTCACCGCTTGGCTGTTAAAGCTGAAGCCCCCCGCCCCCTCTCCTCCTCTGGCGCTCGGCGGGGAGGCAGCGACTTGGAGCGACTGCACCCAGGCAGTTTTGTTTTGTGTGTGTGTGTGTGCAAAGACTAAATAAAAGTTTTCCTTTCGTTCTAACTGTTTAACGCTTGCCTGGGTGTCTCAAGGTATTAGTATGTTCATTTTGTTCTCTTTTCTTTAGGACAGGAGTTGGCGTAGCGTGAATTTTGGTTTGTAGTGATTCCCCTAGCTTTGTTTATTCCCTTTTTTGAGTTTTCTTTGGTTTCTTTGGCCCTGTTCCCCTGTGGTGAATTCTTCTGGTGGATTCAAGTGATGTAGATGTTGAAGGAGTCTTCATTGACACAGACTTAGTTGTATAAAAACTGGTTTATTTGCAAAGAAGTCAAAAGTCAGACAGGCACCATGGAAAGCCTGGGGATGTCTCTGGGCCAGATGTGAGCAACTCCGATGATGCTTTGTTCCCATCACCTTTTATACCTCCCAGCAACCAGGGAGGAAGATGCTAGAAGTGGGGGAGAATGTATACATTCCACAGTTGCACCCCCAATGACCATCTGGTTTCAATTTGGTGGCCGTTGGCAACAACAAGACCATATATGGACCCTGAGACGCCCTTAGGGAAGAAGTGCAGCAGGTTCACTGCTGAGTTCACATCAGGCCATATACATAAGATCACATGATGTCATATACATAGATTCAGATACTACACCCCTTATTTTCTTATGTTGAACAGTCTTTTTGGTATGGTACTTATTTCCTTGACACTCAGGCAGCTAAACCTGGTCTATTTTAAATTGTTGTCAAATAAAGCTGTTTCATAGGAAGTCCGTCTCGTCCTCTTAAATTTCAAAGCGTAACGAACCTGTGTAGCCCGAGGAATTTTATTATAGTTTATTTCCTGGGGTGCAACTCCCCAGGTGGCATTGTCAGGCAACCCCCCCCCCCCCCCCCCACTCTCCCCCCCAATTTTCCTTTATACCCACCATCTGAATTGTCTCCACCTCCGCCAGACCCTCCCCCTCGCCACATCTAGTCTTTTTTTGATAGATGATGATCTATGCGTATTGATGCGTCATGCTGATGCGTAGCCCCTCCAGGATCCCTCCTTGCACTGCCACTCCGTCGTAGTGTGGGGCACCGAGTGCCGCAGGCCCCTCCGCACCCGTCGCCACCGCCGTCTTCGACGCCAGGCCGCATCTCGCCAATTCCTCCTTTACCTCCTCTGCGCTGTTGTAGGTTCGAGTTTCCGTATCCCAGTGGGTCCTCATCTTGGTGAATGGCATCTGGAAGCGGATGCCCTTCTCCTTCAGGATTCTTTTAGCAGTGTTGTACTCCTTTATCTTTTGGACCATCTCTGTCGCGTAATCGTGATGGAATGACGGTACTTTCTTCCCCAGTTCTATTTTCTTTGTCCATAGCTCTCTCAGGACCCTCTCTTTGGTAGTAAATTCCAGAAAGTTAACAATGATGGGTCTCGGTTGGGCACCGTCCGCTGGCTTCTGTGCAAATGAGCGGTGTGCTCTCTGAATTTGGAAATTAAAATCTGCTGGCAGGTGCAGTTCGCTTTTCAGCAGGTCTTCCACAAACTTGGCCACAGATTCTCCCTCCTCTCCTTCAGTGACTCCATAGATACGTAGGTTGTTTCTCCTCGGCCTGGACTCCAGGTCAGTTAACTTGTCCTGAAGAGCTTTTTGTTCTCTCAATGATATGACCAGAGCGTCATTAGCTTCCTGTGCCCAACGTTCTAGCTTTTCAATCCGCGACTCAGCCTCGTTGATCTTGCCGGTCTGGAGCTCCTGTTCGGTGATGACTTTCGCAAGTTGTTGATTTATTTCGTGTTTGAAGTCATCCAAGTCTTTTTCCACGTCGTTCCTCAGTGTTTCTCCAAACGTGCGAAGGACTTCTTTTGATTTCGTTTTTAAATCCCTTATCTCCTTGCTAATAATTTCTATGTCCGAGCCCTTTTCCGCGTCGTTAGTCACGAGGAGTTTGTTTCGCCATCTCCCTCTGTTTCAGAGCAAGCTGGTAGTTCCGCCATATGTTACCGTGTTTCTCTTTTGGTTGAATCAAGTTTTCCTTCCCATTTCAACGTTCCCCTGATCACTTTGTAGTTAATATGATATCTGACAATAGTTATTCAAGTTTTCGGGGACTTTTTACCCTAGACGGTCGAGAGCCCTGGTGTCGCGCAGTCTACCGCTTTATGGCCAAACCAGAAGTCCCTTCCCTCTAGCCTTTTCAAGGGGGAGGTGGCTAGACTCGGCTCTTGTGGGACGAGAAGCAGAAGGCGTGTCCGATCGGGGGGGAAGATGAGATGACATTTTTGTGGGTCAACACAAACTCATCTGCGAGGACAGCAGCCTTGGACAATGACGACACTTTCTGTTCATTCAAGAACATGACCACCTTCTCTGGCAAAGAGTCTTTAAAATCTTCTAAAAGAACGAGCTCACGGAGTGACTCAAAGTCATTTTTGACATCATTAGCTGCACACTATTTATCAAAGAGGTTGCTTTTCTCCCATGCAAACTCGACAAAGGTTTGACCACTAGATTTTCTGTGGTTCCTAAATTTTTGCCGGTAGGGCTCAGGAACAAGCTCATAAGCAGGAAAAATTGCTTCCTTTACAACATCATATTGCAGGCTGTCTTCTAAGAAAAGAGCAGACACCAACTCCTGTGCTTTTCCCACCGACTTGCATTGGAGAAGGACAGGCCACATGTCTCTTGGCCAGTTGAGTGGCGAAGCTATTCGCTCCAAGGCACTGAAGTATGAATTCTGTACCTACCTACAACCCCCCCTTCCGTGGCCCGCCGACTCGATGCAGGTCTGTCATGTGGCCCGTTGCTAAAAAAGTTTGCCCACCCTCTATACAGACAGTGAGTTGGAGCAAGCTCGTAAGCACTACTTCCAGATGGCCCGCCCTGCCAGTGAGGGGAAATGTGTCATGTTCAAAGAGCTGAGATGCAGGCTGGTGACAAACACTGTCACCAGCATGATTTCTATCTTGAGAGCCAGTCAGCAAGGAGAGGGGGTCTGGTACCCTTCTAAGCATGAAGTCACTGCAATGGCTAAAAGACTAGTGGAGTATTATCCCATGCTGAAGGATTAAGACAAAACAATGAAACATGTAAGTGATTATATTATTTTGCGCACTTAGATTTTGAAGCGTGTGGTTATTTTTGGCTGATACTTTTTTTTATCTGTGCATGTTCACTTTCCATCTTTATTTAAATAAACCTATAGGCTCTTTACTCCAAGTGCAAAACATCACAAATGGACAGTTCTGTATTCAAGTCATATATATATGTACAAAGTGAGGAGCATGGGGGGGGAGTGAAATCTTATTTACCACAGGCGAGCACTTAGAAGAATCTTCACAAGAGATTCACCAGAGAGGGGCCACAAGAAGAAAAGGCATCGCATTGACTTCTCAGCAAGTGACCAAGAAGAAGATCATGATGCAGACTCAATTGGTGGATCAACAATTATTTTGTGTCACACACCAGGGCGCAGTTCTGATAATGGCCATTTTAACAATAATGATAATGTATGAAAGCTAGGCAATGTTATGATAGTTTTGGATATCATGATATATCACAGGCATTTTTACATTTGAATTGTCATTTGATATATTTTGATGCTCCAAACAATTTCATCCATTTGACTGATTTACTGATTTGTCTCCTCCATTTCATCAGCCAAAGATGGTCTGACAGCACAGGCCAGACATTATCAGACCCTGCAGGAGCTGTACAAGAAACCAAAACCCAACCAAGATGCTGTCTCCCAAATTCTTGACCTGCAGTTTCAAGCAAGAAGATCCTTCATTGATAGTGATGTTCTGAAAGAACAGGACAAGGCCAACAAAGATCCTGGATGCATATCCATGTGTCAAGGATCTTTATCATGTAAGTGATTAACTTGTTTTGGTTTATGATGAAAAGCAAGCATTTTTGCAGATTTTAACATTGACTTGCATTATAGGCGATGAATGAGCTGTGGCGCATTCTGGATAAGGGCAACAGAAAATTCATTGATGAACTAAAAAAAGAGATGGGAAGACTTCTGCACCAATGTGTAATTTTATGGTGTTTGGAAAAAAAATGAAGTGATGAAGCCACGCATAAGGCTGGATGTAGTTCAGTAGAGTCATTTTGCTGTGTCTCTAATTGACTGTGTAGCTGTTTCCTTGGACATAGGATGGTTTATGTTGCGCTGAATGAATAGATGCAGAATGGTAATACTCTTCATGCTGAAAAAATAAGATTTTTTTTGTGATCAACACAAACCTAATAAGACTCATTTTTAGGAAGACTAACTTTGAACTCAAAGTTGATTTGTTCTATTCCAGTGGAATATTCCATCGCGCTGCTCAGGGCACTCCCCACACTCTTTCCTTCACCAAGTCCACCACCGAAGAAGCTGGGACATGCCAGTGAGGCACTGCTTCATGTCATTCAGGTGAAAGTTTGTTTGCATTTTCTCACATTCAACACTTCATAGTTCCATGCATGGATGTGGCGTTTCCTTCTTCTTTTTCTTTAGCTAACAGAAGATCCCACAATGTACTCGCAGAAGAGGTCTTTCTGCACCCCTGTGTTGCTGTTTGATGGGACCCGCTGTCTCATCTGTCTTGGAGCCACTCCTGCCACCACGCTTGCCAAGGAAGACTTGAGTGACGGTCTGCTTCATCTGATGGGTTACGACTATGCCCTGCACCTCACATATCCAAAAGTGTGTGGCAACCCTTCTCTCTGTCATTCAGACAGAAGTGCTACAGGACACTATCCATGAGTGAGACACCACAGCCTCATACAAAAAAGACCATGGCAGAATGGAAAGATTTTATTGGGGAGTAGAGCTGTGTACTAGGCATAGGTAGCGATACACTCCCCTGGTAGTTGTAACTTGAGGGTGGGTGGGAGTCTGTTGGAACAAACATGTTATCAGTGGTGATAGGAACACTATATGCTGTCCCCATACTGTTTTTTTTTTTTTTTTTTTGTGTAACTGAGTGTCAGGGAATCTGAATCAATATTCAATAATGATGACGTTGAATATTGTAACAATTGTTACTTGCGTTCTAGAAATGATTGCTTGAGGTTGTTTTAAGATGCAATGCCGTAGTGACGTTTTTATTACAAGGCAGTGAAGGCACTGTCAGCAATTTAAGTGAATAAATAGTTGTTGACTATATTAATTCTGTTTGCTTAATTATTTTTTTTGGGGGGAGTGGGCGTAGGGGGGGTGGATGCTTTGTCTCATTTTGAGAAAAAAAAGCTAATATTGTGAACACTTAAATTAAGAAGAATTGCACTGTTAGTAGGTCTGGTTTTAAGATCTTTTCATTCAAATTAAGAAAGAAGCAAACGTGAAAAAAGAATTGAGAAGCTAGTATCAAGTTTATTTGACTTACAGTACAGAGTACAGTCCTTGGAATGAGTGCTTTACTGTTTATTTCAAGAGTTTTTCCATTCTTCAAATGCCTAGATATATCGTAGAAATCTTACCAAGTCTAAATGTCTTACTGCATTGGCAGATAATTTGACTTGTTTCTAGCCTGTTCTTTCTCAAATTAAGTGTTTATTTCTTAGATATATTTTGCAGTGTGTGGACACCGAGGGGAGCTCTAGAATTGGCTCATTCAACCGACCAACGAGCCAATCAGCAGCGGCGTCACAGGCCCTCCTCCTTCTTTGTTCTCTCTCTCACTTTGACTTCTGCACTGGACAGCCAGGTTTGTGGAGGGAAGGTTGGAACAAGGTAAGGACGGGGTACCCCATACATTCATGTACGTAGAGTCACTAAGTCTTAAACTCACCAGGTTTGTATCGCTTATCGATAACCCTAATGCCATACAAGTCTATGAGGGTCAAAGGTCATGGGGCCACTTGCTTTTTCATCAGGAGCCCCCAAGAAGCGCACACGCCAAATTTGGGGTTTCTAGTTCTTGAGGAACCCCGAAACCGTAACCCTAATTTCAGCTAACCCTAGTTTCAGCCTTATCGTTAACCCTAATTCAATGCAAGTTTATGGAGGTCAAAGGTCAAATTTGTCCTAGAGACATGGGGCCACTTTCAGGTTCATCAGGATCCTCCTGGACACACCCATGCCAAATTTGGGGCTTCTAGCCCATGAGGAACCCCGAAACCCTCACTCTAATTCCAGCCTTAACGCTAAACCCTAATGCAGTGCAAGTCTATGAAGGTCAAAGCTCAACTTTGTCCGAGAAACATCAAGTGTTTTTTTCATGAATCATTCATCAATGTTAAGAGTTTGCTTTGTGGAGAATTCACAATAAAAATACATTGACACTGTCAAAGATGGACTCAAGCACTATTATTGAACTATACTGTATTTTTTGAGTGATGTGAAGCTTTTGACAAGCGCTGCGCAAAGGAGGCCCATTTGTTTTTGTTTTTTTTCAGGGGGCCCAAAATTCCTGGCGGCGCCCCTGAGCGTTCATCTCCAGCACTAAGGCAGTGGAGCTGCCGGCCACGAGAGAAGAATTAACCAGTCCATTGAGACCATTTTTTTGGTCTAGTGAGTGGCAACAGTCCTTTGAGGATCTTAAGTGCCTTCTCAGCTGTAACCCTGTCGTGTCTGCTCCAAATTTTTCCTCATTGGCTAGAAGCCCCAAATCTAGCGTGGGCACTTCTTGGGGGCTCCTGATGAAAAAGCAAGTGTCCCCATGTCTCTAGGACAAAGTTGAAAATTCACCCCATAGACTTGCATTGAATTAGGGTTAACAATTAGGCTGAAACTAGGGTTAGGGTTAGGGTTATCTGAAATTAGGGTTAGGGTTTCGGGGTTCCTCAAGTACTAGAAGCCCCAAATTTGGCGTGGGCGCTTCTTGGGGGCTCCTGATGAAAAAGCAAGTGGCCCCATATCTGTAGGACAAAGTTGAAATTTCACCCCATAGACTTGTATGGCATTAGGGTTAGGGTCCAAGAGTACACATACACATTTTCTTTTGCTTTTTTGATTTAAGCTCATCGTCTCCAGCTGCAAAGGTACAGAAACCTTTCTGTGTTTTGATGTCGTGTGTGAGAAAACATCACTTTTTTCTGTAAACTTGTGTTATCATTGTCCTTCATTGAAAATGACACAATCTTTCATTTCATTGTTCAGATGCCGAACACCAAGGCATTCCGTCGCTCTCTGGCCATGAAACGACGCCTGGATCAAAAACGGGATTGGACACCTTTTCCACCTCGGAAGGACTTTGAACGTCGTGAGTACTTCCACGTTCATGATTTCATGTTCTGCCTGTGTTGTTATGTTGTATTCCAAATAAATCTTACAAAAACATATTTAGATTTTTCTTTTTTGTCAATTTACACAGGGCGCGGTACTGGTCAGCAACCTGGGTGCGAAGATGGCCCGTTTTGCTCCTGACTGACAAAACAGTGCAAGTTCGTTCTTAAGGCCCAGCAACCAGACAAGAAGGTATGGGTCGTGATTTTGTCAAGCCACGAGTTTCTTTATGTTTTTGTTCTGGTGGTGGGAGACTCACATCTCTGTCCACTTGTGGATGGTTTTGTGTTCTCTCCCCGGGCAACAACCTTGAACATGGGCTTGTAACAGACTCCGCCCAGGATTTTGCTGCGCTACTGGCAACTGTGTTGGACCGCTGGCCCAAGGTTTGTTTATCTGCTGTGACAAACAAATTTGAACACATGAATGTCATCGCCGCTTTGTTTTATCAATATCAAGTAATTCCATGATCCATAGTTCAATAACAAGAATATTCATGAATTTATTTTGCATTTTTATGTTTGTTTGGGGTTTTTTGTAGGTGTTTGTGCTTGACTTTCCATCTCGCCTGACTGTCAAGCCAGAACTACAAACAGCGCTACGTCAAGTATATCATCGTGTTGCTGCACGCATGGGTGTGTAAAATACATATTTTTGTTGTATTTTTTTCTCTTCAGTGACACTGTGCTAACAGATATTTCTTAGAATTGTGTGATTACACAATTGATTATGTGACACTTCTTCCAGGTTTAACATTTGTGTATATGGCCGATTACCTCCCCCTTCGTCAGCTGTACATGGTGGTATTATGATGGTGTAAGTTTTGCCTTCTTCAGCCTTACTTGCTCTTCATTTGATATGACAAATATGTGTTAACATGTTGTTTTCTGTTTAGGTGCACCTCAGGACTGATTTTGGTGGAGCGTCTGCATGCTGCATGCTCCATCAGCTCGTACCCCCTTCACCTTGATCAGGGGTGTTGTGCCACAACCAATCATCGCCCAGGGTGTCTCCCAGAGTGGTTGTGACAGGTCCTGTCTACATGCCAGTGTATGGACCTGCTCCTGAATGGACTCTTGTTGGACAGGAGGTTGAGGTAACCTGTTCATCCCTCTTTTTTTCCCCCCCCAATCGTGTATTTGTCAAACTGTGCAACTTTTTATTTTAAAAATGAACACTTATCCTAAGTTGACTCTGATTTCCTCTTCTCTTTTTTTTATAGACAGTACCAACAGCTGTTGAGACTGCATTTCACACAGACATCCCGTCCAATCCCGTGTGGTTCAGTGAGGCTGTGCTGTTGGACCACATGGAGACCGTTGTGGAGTCATCTGGCAGGGTTTCCCCAGCTGCCACGGTAACATCCACACAATTATTCATACATTTATCAACTAGGGGTGGGTGACAAAAAAAATCAATATTGCAATATATTGTTGTGCTTTCTGTCGCAATAAATAATCGATACACTGACGGCAAATATCAATATTTTTTTCCAAACACCACCTGTCCACCTGTCCCGGGAAAGACAAAATCTCTCCCGGGACACAATTTGTCCCGTTTTTTAGGGAAAATGACAAAACCTCATTTAATTTCCGTCTGTGGTCTAGATAGGGTTGCCAACCCTCCCATAAAATACGCGATTGTCCCATATTTGCAAATAAAAAAGCCTGTCCCGTAATGAACTGATGGGGGACGCACTTCACTTTGTCCCGTATATTTCGGGGACGCGGTTATTTATTTATTTATTTTGTCTGCATCATTTTTTTCTTGATTTTCAGAATCGGGGCAGTGAAAGGATTTTTTTCCCTCTCTCATCTTCCCGTCGGAAGATATCGTGTGTCGTGATGTTGTCATTATCGTGGGCCAAATATCGTCACAGTATCGAATCGTGGGTTAGCCGTATCGCCCCACCCCTATTATCAACACAAGATCACATATGTACAGTACATGTACAGTTTAATTAGTGTGTTACTTTGTTTCTGAATTAATTTCTTTATGTTCTTCCAGATGTCCAGCCTGAGACGTGGATCAGCACGCGTTGCCTCAAAAACCAAAACAAACCAGTGACATGTTGGTATTTGGGATATGTGTATTTCATTGTGTGCATCTTTGTGATAGGACAATAAATGCAGTTCTTTAAACGTTACTTTGTGTCCTTGTATTTGCAGGTGTGGGCAACACGTTCAACTGTCCACATGACTGAGTCTGCCTCCAGCAATGTCACAGCAGTGCAGCAGGTTTGTACTTATTCATTTCCACTTCATCACCTGTGTGTGTTTTCTAGGCTTTACACTGATCTTATCGGCTGTATCGGATCGGCCGATATTTGGCATTTTTTGAAACGTTCATGATCGGGCGTCATGTCATGAATCACCGATCAATGACGTCATGGTCGTGTTGAAACTTTTTTAATCTGTCTCATTTCCTCCAAAGTAGTTTCACAGCATCGACATGTTTATTTGTTTGTATCCGAGTGTTATGTAAATGTATAGATTTGGGTTTACATTGTTGTCAGTTCCTTTTGTCTGCTGTGTGTCCGTTTGGGCACTAGATGGCGCAGTAGATCCTATGTTCCCTTTTTTTTGCTTGTTCAAGGTGCGGAAAGGTGATTGGCTGGTGCCAATATTTAAGGAGGAGGACTTCAACACCTCGGTCTCTTTGTCCTTCTCCCAGCTCCCAACCAGAGGCCATGTGCCGCAGCAGCAGCATTCTGTGTTCAGCCATCAATTCTGTTTTGTAATCTATTTCAGTTCCCTTTGTGTCCACGTAGCCCGTAGGGGAGGGAAGCCATTTGTGTTGTGACCCTTTTCTCCTGTGTTTTAGTTAAGGAGGTTAGTTTGACTGTCATTTATTTGATTGTTTTCTTCATAGGTAAGATCCATAAGAGAGCCATTTTGTTTGTTGTTTTGGCCATGCCCTCCCTGACGCCAGTGCAATGATGGTGACGTTTAATAAAAACCATCCTGTGGACGAAGCACCTTTGTCTAACTTGAGAGCTGGGAGAAGGGGGGGAGCCTTTATGTTGTGTCCTGGTTCCCCCTAGGCCGGGGCATAACACCGAGAGCTAATGGTTCATGATTCAAAAACCTTCATTTTCGTCTTTGTGCCTCTTCCTGTTTTGAGTACTGTCGCTATGTGACGGACAATAAAGTTTCTTTGAATCTGCAATATATGCAACGCTACAGTACCTCGCGGGGGAACTTTGGTAAAAAAATTCAACACCACAAATTTAATCAGGCGCTTGGAAAAGATACACACGGAGGAGCATGTCGAGTTCAAGAAACACGCGGAGAAAGAAAAAGAAAAGCAAACTCTGAAACGGATGCTAAAGCAAACAACTTTCGACGGTGCTCGTGAGAAGGCAAGGGGTGTACAGAAACAAGTATTTATTGCCTCTAACGTGATCGGATCGGTGATCGGTGATCGGTTTATTTAAACTCACTGATCGGTGATTGGCACAAAAATCGTGACCATGTAAAGCCTAGTGTTTTCCTTTCTATGTTTATTGGCATAAAATCACATCTTTCTCATTTTAATCAGGTGGAGGCGACGCCACAGATGACCAGAGCTGTGTTCGTGGTTCCTGTGGCTCCCGTGGTTGCCAGCACCAAGCCAGAGGAGGCCAGCACCGTCCAGGAGGCAACACAGAAGATCAACTAAGCTAAGGAGGCTTTTCTTTCTTCTTCTGTTGCCTTTGACTGCTCCGCTCGTTCTACGCCTCGCACATGTGATTTGTGATCCATCATCAGTTAGTACTAGTGAAGATGCAGTGGCAGATCATGGCACTGGTATTAGATTAGCCACAGGTGGAGAGCTGCTGACGTCACTTTCCTGCGCCGCGCGCTTACTTTGAGATTGCGATTTCGTTTTCGAGTTGTGGTAACTCTTGTGCAGGGCAGGACCACGAAAATTAAAAAGCAATGCTCTCAGTTTTCTTTTTGATTGTGTCATAAAAGGTGCGACACGAATAAGAAAATGAAAATGCATATAGCAATATTTATTAATGATTTTAATTATGAGTCAAATAATGCAGCTTCGTTCTTAAAATGAAAAAGCATTCTGCTATTGCTTTTTCATTTTTGAATTTTACATTTCATATTGAATTTTGGTAACTCTTTGCTGGTGCATGTTTTGAAAATTAAATCTCAAATGTGTTTTCCTTCATTTGAATTAAGTACAAGAATGAGCAGTCATGAATAAGAAAATGAAAATGCAGTTTGGATTATTTATTAACCATTTTAATTATGAGTCAAATAATGCAGCCACGTTCTTAAAATGAAAAAGCATTTCTGCTGTTGCTTTTTCATTTGGATTATGGTAACTGTCTGCTTCCACACTCCAGTGGTTCTGCACATTAGTATAAATAGAGTGATTCTCTATCATTACATCACAGGACGGCGGCACTCTGACAGATTCCATGAACCTGGACACTGATGATCCAGACTTTGGACCAGATGAGCCAACAGGCCACAGTGGAAACGGGTCAGAACATGGGACTGGCTGCTGAAAGTATACAGGTAGGTGGCACTGTCATCCCAAGTTGTGTGGTGTGGAGGATCGGGGCCAAAGTTCCAGATGCTCACAGATGTGACTGTGGATTCAGGAGGAGTGTTTGAAGGCTGGACTCCCAACAGTGATTGGCTGCTGAGGACCTCTCAATCACAATCAGGTTTTTTAGTGGCTGTGAGATTGAAAGTGAGATTGCATTGTCCAGGGAGGAGGACAGCAGTCAGTCATGTTTCACCTCCAGTCAACACGCAGTGGTTCACATGAAGGTCCAAGAGGCCTACAGACCTACACAGAGTCTGGATGTGGCAGCACAGTGGCATCATTGTCTTTGTTGTGTTGTTTGGTCATTGTGATCCAATGTAATGTGAGAGAAGGACAAGTGCAGTTCTATTGGAGTGAGTTGCTTACAAATACAGATTGCACAATTTCTATCCCAATTGTTAAGTGGGAAAGAGACCTGTCTCTCCAGCCTCACTCTAATTTCTGGAGAACAATTTGCCTGAACACCTTTTCACTGATAAAACAACCTATTCTACAATTAATACATTTTAAAGTACTCCACAGGATCCACTACACTGGACAGTGGTTGTTTCAGATGGGCATGACCGCCTCTACCTGCTCACACTGCACAGTTAATGTCCCAGATAATTACCTACACGCTGTATGGCATTGCCCACCAGTAAATAAATTCTGGCACGTAGTATGCAATGATCTATCAGCACAGGTTGGTTACAACATCACAGCCACTCCTTCTTTTTGTCTCATAGGGGACCTCAGTGATATCACATCAGATAAGGCAGAATCTCGCATGCTGATCACCTCCTTATCTATCGCTAAGAAAACAATCCTCACAAACTGGAAAACAAAACAACACCTGCACATTGCACAATATAGGAACTTACTGTTAGACCACACCTCCTTGGTAGGAATGTCTGCTTCATCCTATAACTAACTAGTAATCAATCAATAGCTGAGGCTGCTGGTTGATGTGGGCAGCCGTGGTCGTGCTGCCGCGGGCCGGGTGCGGTCTGGGTGGGGGGGGCCGTGGGAGGTTCGGCTGCTTTGCGGGTTGGGTGGGTGGTGCTCCGGGGGTGGTGCTCCGGGGGGGGGGGGTCCCTGGCTCTGGTCTGGGGGCCCCCTTGTTGGTGGGAGGGCTGGTCCGTCCCTGTGTCTGGGGACTGGCGCTGGATCGTACGCGGTGGGGTCGCATGCCTGGGGTGGGGCTGCGCGTTCGCCGGCTACCGCTCCTGTGTGCCCGGGTGGTGCGGTGCGGTGGGGGGCGGGCCCCCTTTGGCTCCTGGATCCCTGTGGTGTCCCCGGCCCCGATGTCGCTGAGGGGGCGCCCTGACCGGGAGTCCCCCCTGGTCACATAATAGGTGGTTTTTAAATGTTTTTTTCCCCTAAATTTTTAATTTATTTATTTATTTTCTTCTGTTTCGGGGGATTTGTGTCTTGGTTGGTCGCTGCCCGGCCTTCTGGCCTTAAGACCCTCTCCAATCTTAATAGCATTATAGACACTTAGGGCCTGGGGGGTTGTTCGTGCACTGCGGCCGCCGCCCTGCTCAGCAGCAGTGTGGTTGCCCCAGGGCCTTACCACCCCTCCATTTTAAACGCACCATAGTTCAACACACCAGCAAGTGCACATATACACACACTGACACCCCTACACACAGTGGGGTCGGCCTGCTAGCGGGGGCGGGATCCGGTATCTTTCCCACTCTGGATGGGCCCTGTGCAGTCCGGTGCCCCTGGGGTGCGAGACCGGCTGGGCCTATGGGGACCTCGCCACTTGCGGCGATGCGCCATACTGGGTCCGTAGGGGGGGGGGCATGTGGGTGCCCGGGCCTGCCTTGGGTACCGATCCTCCCGGTGGGTGAAGGGGCTGGGTCCTGTCATGGGGATGAGTCCGGTCTCGCTTGCCCTGGGGCGGCCCCGTCCGGAGGACGGGCTCTGCTGTCTGTTCGCCCCGGGTGGTGTCCCTTCTCCTTGGGGTATCTGCCTCCCTGTCATCTTGCCCTGGCTCGTGGGGCGGGTGCCCTCCGGTCCGGGGGCCTGCTGCTCCGGGCCTCTTCCTGGCCGGCATTGCGGCGGGTGTGCCGTGTCCGGGCCCCCCCGCCCTGGGCTCGTCGCTGGCATGGGGCGGTTGCGGCCTCGGAGGCCGCACTAATTGGCAGCCTACTTCCAGTGACGTACTTAAACACACCCACTCCCACATTCAGGTACACACACCACCACATCCACACACACACACACGCACGCACGCACGCACGCACGCACGCACGCACGCACGCACGCACGCACGCACGCACGCACGCACACACACACACACAGGAGCAGCAGCTCTAATTGGCTGAGAGCTAAATATCTTCTTATCTTACTGGGTGTAAATGAATCTGTCCATTTTTTAAATGTCGAAATTTAACATTTGGTTTCTATTTTTTCAGATATTATTTCTGTCAAATTCATTTGAATCAACAGAAGAAGAAAATCAGTGTGTAGTTCAAACTTTGTGCGTCCTTGTGTTCAGTTTTTCTGCTGTAGTTGTGCTTTTCTTTTTATTCCAGATGAATTCCACTCAATTTCCTTTTCAAACCTTGTAGGTGTTGAGTGAGCTGCAGCGCCCCCTGGCTACAAGTTTCATACTGTGACTCTGCCGACCGAGGTAAAAAACCAACAAACTCTGACACTTTGCTGAGGACCTCCTGGAGGAGCTGAAGGTGCAGAACCTTCTCAGGCCTCTCTGAGGAGGAACTTGCGGCTGTCGGTCCTCTGCTGCCCCCTGCTGGTCACACAGGCCTCTTACACCTCCGTTTGTCTGTTCAGCACATATTCAATTTTTTAATGGCTCTATAAACGTCACTGATGAGACGATTTTATGATTCCTGCAGTTAAAATTTTTTAATTCCAAATCTGCAAAAAGCTTCTGATCAATGAAGACAGAGTTGATTAAAATGATTTCAAAATTGACCCGTTTGAGAAAAGCTGCACTGTGGCATTGTTTGCATGTTGTTTTAGCTCTCAGTGGCTTCATTTCGCATTTTTCTTAAAAGCTTTGTTTAGTGGTCCATTGTGGTCAATGGGACACTGAACATCCGCTTTGTGTGCCCGAGTTGTAAGAGGATCAGGTGCGGACATTTTAGCATTTAAATTATTATGGCTTATTAGCATAGGTACGTAGTACCTCACCTGTCCGTTCTTTTTACAGTGCTTCCTGAACACCTCACCGGCACCCTACAGCCGCCTGCGAGCACAAAGCTGCGCAGAGCCTCCTCGTTGTTCTCCTCACCTGGAGGACGCTTGGTGATCAAGACCTGTGGCCCAAAACTCGGTCCTATAAGATAAGTGCAGGAACACTGCCGCTTCGCCCGCACTTGATTGTGCTAGCCGCCCCGTACAGACGGTGGACGGTGCATGTTGCTTCCGTCCCGCCTTGGTTTTACTTGTTGTTTTTCCGTTCTCGTTGTGTTTTTCTTCGTTTGCTTACGTCGCCACTGCTGACCCTCAGACAGCAGACGTTACACTATCAAGTCGCCGGTCCAGCCACAGTGGTGTGTGTGCGTGTATGCGTGTGCGTGGTTGGTGGGAACGTGTGTGTGTGTGTGTGTGTGTGTGTGTGTGTGTGTGTGTGTGTGTGTGTGTGTGTGTGTGTGTGTGTGTGTGTGTGTGTGTGTGTGTGTGTGTGTGTAATTGCATTGTTTGTTTGTTTTTCTTGCTATTTCAGTACATGTGACAGATTTTAGGGAACTTTTAGTAACCAACTGTTTATCTTTTCTTTTGTAGTCGCTGAGAGCTGCTGGTTGTGGCGGTGTCCCGGGTGGTGGGCCTCTTCGCATGCTGTGACCCGGGATTGTGGTTGTTTTCTTCTTTTTTTTTGCACTTCACTTTCTTTGCAGGTGTGTCACGTGTGAGTGGGGTGTTCCTTGTTTTCTTTGGTTCCTCCCCCGTTTGGCCCCCTCATCGGTTAGCCTCAGTTTCTACACCAAGAATAAGGAGCTCAGTAGCTCCGTTTTAAGTGTTGGTCTGTTTGTTCCTTTTATTTTTAAATGTTGAATAAAAGTTGGTTTGATATTTTAAACATTCTGAACCACGTCTCCTACTCTTTCCTCGTAGAACTTACCTGTGTGCCTAATTATTACTTTTGTGTTTAGTAGAACTGGGGTGAAATTCCCAGGGTGGCGTTGTCAGTTCCTTTTCATTTTGTTAAATTCCCAATATTAAATCTTGCTTTATCAGATAGCCATAACCACTCTCATCGCCACAGGATATTTGAGTCAAACTGAGTCAAACTGTCGTGTCTACTTTCCAGTCTCAATAAACATGTTCACCACTGCTGCTTCTTAAATGGAGGTTTGTCTGGGTTTTTCCCTTTTTAGAAGCAAGCCACATATTTTGTGTCTTTCCACCACAAGACATTGGCTTTTGTCACTCTCTTCGTCGTATTGGGAAAAAGTGGCATATCGGACTTTCCCGCCGCGAGTCGCTCGTCAACATACTGCTGTGAAAGAGGGGTGACGTCACAGAACGCGACGTGCATTTAGGTGCTGCTGCGTAAAACTAAAAGATTTTCCTGGGCAAATATTCATTTGACAGACGTAAACGAAGTGAAATATGACTTCAATTTAAGTTTGTTTTAGTTTGTTTTTATAAACACACAAAAAAGTTTGAGTTAGTTATCGTTTTTGAAAACAGTTCTTGACTTCTACTTTAGAGATATTGATGACGAGTTGTTGTATATAAACGGTGTGACTATGTGGTTCGGCAAGCGGTGGTGCTGTCTGTACATAGCTTAGCAAACGGCTAGCGCTAGCACCCCCTTTCAATGCCAGAGTGAAAAGATCCACACGGAGTGTTATGACCCACGGGTGGGTCTAGGTGCCTCTATCTTTGTGTCTGTGTGTGTGTCTGACAGTGGATGACGCCTTGCAGGTGCGGTCCTGGATGTCGGCTGCTGATTGGATGCGCCACGGCTGACAAGGAGGAGCAGTCGAGCCAGCCTGAAGGTCATCCCTCCTCCGCTCCCAACTCTGCAGTTAGTCACTTCTGAAATGGTGTTAGAGCACGCAGCCGTAGGTAGTGATGGCCGATCGAGGCTTTGTTGAAGCTTCGACACTTGTTTCAAAAAATGGTTCATTACTCGAGGCTTCAATGACACAGTGCTCGAGGAGGTCATCTAGTGCTCAATAAAATGAAGTGCAATGGAAACGTGTTCATTGTTTCATAGATTGTTTGGGATTTGATTCGCCATGCATTTTTGTTGGACAACACTACATGCTTGTATGGTTCAATGCTGACACAATAAAATAAAAATGAAAAATAAAGACAATGTCTCTTTTTTGGCACGACTGATTGTAGTAGACTATAGCTCTTATACTTAGCCTGACAGTTTGTGCAATGAATTATATTATATCCTAAAACAAGACTAAATAGCCCATAGTTTAAAGATATGTTCAATAGTAAGTGTTCAGTGGGTCAGATGTCAAATGTGATCTATTTAAAATGTAGAATAGATGAGCTAAATAACACATATATAATACACATTGATGGGAATTGAACCGTCGCCTCAGTCTTGCAAGTCCAAGATTGTCATAATGTACCACAAACCCAAATCACACTCCCTTTTTTTCATCTAAGCTGTTTGAGTAGCGTTAGCACACCGTGATTCCTCATCAACTACAGGCCTACACTTCAAATAATTATGAGAAAAATCCAACGTAAAGAGAGCACTTCCATTCGGAAATAGTCAACATGAAATTTCGTCCTCTACTGACACCTGCTGGTCAAATTGAATAGTTGCAAATATTGTGAAGAAGTTGTCATCTAATTCTAATCCTAAACAATATGGCCATTCGAAGTGAAGTATTAAGACAATTAATCAGGTTTGTACTGCTTGATTGAACACATTCATCCCGTTCCAGTGCACTAAAACCCACTTCCCTTCAGGACCGTGTCAGCGAAGCCAAAACTTCCTTGATTGACGCTGTTTCCCAGCATGCAATGCGAGCTAGCGATTCACAATACTATTTCATCACAAACATGGATGTAAAAAAGAAAAAGTGAAAAGGGGAAAATGAAACTTCAGGAACAGCAACCATTGCAATACAAGCAGAAGTGGGCCGAAGTTTTATATTATGTACACCATAATACAGCCTTCTAGTGGACAAGCCATACTATTTAAGCTGTGTCCTCCTATGGCACTTCCGTGGGTGGAAGCACATGGTAGAGGTCACGTGCTGGTTGTGCGTCACCCCTCGGGGCCCTTGCAGGGGATCTGCAGGGCATCTGATTCAGGTGAGTATATGGAAAATATGGGTCAATTTAGTTAGTCAGTCGTAACATGAGAAGCTTGCTGGCAAAAATAATGCACTACATGTGGATGTCACACTTTTTTTTTGTTTTGTATGAGCATTTAAAAAAAAACAACAACATATTAATAATATGGATATTGACCATGTATGTTTTGGAGTTCAATGACAGAGGTTAATTAAAAAAAAAAAAAAAAAAAAAAATATATATATAAATATATATATATATATATATATATACATATATATATATATATATATATATATATATATATATATATATATATATACACACACACACACAAATATATATATATATATATATATATACATATATATATATGTGTGTATATATATATATATATATATATATATATATATGTATATATATAGTCAGCTGCTTTCGGTTGACATATTAAATCTATTGTGATATGGAACGATAGTTCATAATGTACGTGTTACTTGCTTTGCAGATAAGGTGTACCCTATTTCTTGTGCTCCTGGTTATTTTAAAAGGCAGACAAGAACGTTGTTTGCTGTTGGAGGGCTACAACAACACTTCGATGCTACGCTTTGTGCCGTCGCTACGGACCCCAAACTCTCGTTCTTGTTGGATTCGGGTTCGGAGCAGACTGGTGGGAGAGTTTGTGTTTTGCAAAGGAACGGTGTCTTCAGTTATACACACGCTCATTAAAGTGCCGACCGTGGAGGAAGCTTGTGCCGCTGCACGCCGTTTCCAGCAGAATAACAGCGAAATTACCAAAATAAAAACAAATCAGAAAAACATGTCTTTGCTGTGCTTTTATTTACGAAGTTAAAATTCTTCTAACTTACAAAAAATGTGAACGAAAAGGTAGAAATATAAATACGAAGGAATACGTATTTGTTCAGGGGTGCGCAAAGCCGGAGCCCTGCATTTGCTGTGCTACCCTTTTTAAAAAGGTCTCCGTTGCGCGTTATTTTAATATGTCCATCTCTTTTAGAAGAGAAAGCATCGCCCCGGTCTCATCCTCTCTCCAAATGTCAACATTCTTATTTACGTTTGCCAGGTTGTTTCGCGCCGTCTGTTTTGTTAGACGACGTAGTTGTGCGGTCATGAGTTGCGAGAGCGAGGCGTGGCGCATGCGCACTCGCATTGTCCAGTTAATAGTCCGATTAAGGCGTATACATGGCCGAGAAATTCGAATTCCAATCGCATTATCTGGGTGTCTCAATCGGAGTTCTGCGATTCCAATCAGAGTTCTCAAACTCCAATCATAATCGGAGTAAGGTGTTTACACGCACGTGAGTTCTCCGATCATAATCGGACTAAGGCAATAATTCGATTTTCTCTCGTGCCATGTAAAGGCACTGAATGTAGTGGTTCAGACCAGATGCGAACAGGCGCGCGGCTCGTGCCATTCATTTCAATGGAAGCGGAAGCGCCGTGAAGCGGAGCGCCGACGAATTTCGCGAGCGAGGCTCCAACTGGTTCATACCAGACGCGAACAGCTCCGCGACGGTCGACAAGCGCTTCTGCTCAGCTGCAGTCTTTTTTTCACTCCCACTTGAGCTTCTTTTTTTTTTCTTCGCCCCCCCTCGCCCCGTAGCCAGCCCGTAGCTTACTTTTGTGTGTGTGTGTGTGTGTGTAAATAAATAGAAACACGCACTCAGGTGTCCATCTCAAGACAAGACCTCTTTCATAATGATCATTGACTGGCATCTCTAGGATCAAACAGACGTATTTTGATCAAGTCTTCCTGTGTGTGTGTGTGTGTGTGTGTGTGTGTGTGTGTGTGTGTGTGTGTGTTTAATCTCTCTCGCACTCTGATACAATGTACTGACAAATATAACATAGAAATATGATATATGATCGAATTTGTCATTCGGTTTTTATTTTGAAATTAGTTCATTTTGAAAATTCACCGGATTTTCTCGTTTTTATTGAGCGACTTCCTGTACTGTAGACGAGGATCGCTCGCGGCTCACGCACGAAATAGAGCAGACGCCGAAACAACAAATGCATGCCGCGAGCCGCGTGCCTGTTCGCGTCTACTGTGAACCACCACATTGATTAACGTGGGCGCCGAATGGAAGCGCTCGGCGGCGCTTCGCTTCCACGTCCAGTGAACTGACGTTAAATGCATGGCGCGATCCGCGAGGGGAGCCGCGCGCCTGTTCGCGTCTGGTGTGAACTACTACATTGATTAACATGGGCGCCGAATGGAAGCGCTCGGCGGCGCTTCGCTTCCACGTCCAGTGAACTGACGTTAAATGCATGGCGCGATCCGCGAGGGGAGCCGCGCGCCTGTTCGCGTCTGGTGTGAACTACTACATTGATTAACATGGGCGCCGAATGGAAGCGCTCGGCGCTTCGTGGTGCTTCCCCGTCCAGTGCGTTACTCGGAAAAATGTGTCGCCTGAGCCTCCGCCCCCTCCGTGCCCATTGGCGGAGGGAGGGCTCATTGAAAAAAAAAAAAAAAAAAAAATCGGTGTTCTTTCGGCGCGCCTGGGAAACTCTGAAATTATGAATAATTTAAGCTCGTTTTTGTCCCATTTGCCTGCATCAGCCCGTCATGATATTGTTAAATTAATTGAGAGCCACCCACTATTGTTTTCTGACCACCCCCGCCGTACGTCAGTTTTGCACCATGACATAAAGTAGAGGGACATGCCACAAGTAAGCAGCACGCACACAGAGTCAATATTGGGAAGTTCAGAAAGAAGCTTTGGCTCTCTTTCTGACAGTGCCCATCTTGATGTTTGGGGTCAGGTTTTTACAGACCATAATGCCCTCGAAGATGTGGTGGTCTTTGCCCCTGCAAGCCTTCAATCTCCAGATTTGCCACAGGAAGGCGGGTTGATAATGTGTTGGCAAGTGCATTATCACGTGTACATGTGGACTAGCTGCGGAATTCTTATTTCGGGGGAAGTGAGGTTTTTCTTGTTTATTTTTATTTGTAGGTATGTTAATAGGGTTTAGTTCTTCAGGGAGGGGGTGTTATGACCCACAGGTGGGTCTAGGTGCCTCTATCTTTGTGTCTGTGTGTGTGTGTGTGTGTGTGTCTGTGTGTGAGAGATTGGATGACGCCTTGCAGGTGCGGTCCTGGATGTCGGCTGCTGATTGGACGCGCCACGGCTGAGAAGGAGGAGCAGTCGAGCCAACCTGACGGTCATCCCTCCTCCGCTCCCAACTCTGCAGTTAGTCACTTCTGAAATGGTGTTAGAGCACACAGCCGTAGGGGTGGGCTGCCATTTTCTTTGTCCCCTCTTCTCTCCTGTTTATTAAGTATGTAGGGAGGTTAGCCTTTCTGTATTTGGGTTCTCTTTCTTTCTTTAGTTAGTTCTTAAGGCGAGCTAGTTGGAGTTTGGTTTATTATTTTGGCCTGGGCCCACCCTGAAGCCTTTGCTGCCCACCGGTTAAGTTGTTTTGTTTATTTCATTTACTGATTAATAAAATGTTTTTTGTTGAAACTGCCAACTGCAGTGAAAAATTAATGAGGCTTGGGAGTGGGGGAAGGTGTCCCACATGTTGCGTCTCGGTCCCCCTCGACGGGACGTAACACAGAGTTTTCGCCGTGACAGCAGGTTGAGCTCCTACCGTGTTACAGGTGACGTCGTCACATTAGCCTGTTCCATCCCTGCTAAATTCTTTAAATAACTACCGTAAGTAAACTTTTAAATTATAATACACTCTACACTAATTGTAATTTCCTGCCCGTGGTTCTATATTGCAACAGTTGACGGCTCATATCAGCAGATAAGCAGCAACAATCTGGGCATTGCGGGTGATTCCTAAATATGTCATTTCTTATTAATTAGCCCATAAGTGTTGTACACCAGTGTGACACCAAATGCTTGTTGCTGACAGCAGTGAAGAAATGACACTCTAGTGGTTCTGCACATTAGTATAAATAGAGTGATTCTCTATCATTACATCACAGGACGGCGGCACTCTGACAGATTCCATGAACCCGGACACTGATGATCCAGACTCCGGTCCAGATGACACAACAGGCCACAGTGGAAACGGGTCAGAGGATGGACTGGCTGCTGAAAGGATACAGGTAGGTGGCGCTGTCATCCCAAGTTGTGTGGTGTGGAGGATCGGGGCCAAAGTTCCAGATGCTCACAGATGTGAGTCTGGATTCAGGAGGATTGTTTGAAGGCTGGACTCCCAACAGTGATTGGCTGCTGAGGACCTCTCAATCACAATCAGGTTTTTTAGTGGCTGTGAGATTGAAAGTGAGTGAACATCATTAAATAAAGAGCTCCTGCAGGGTCCCAATTTGACAAGTACACTGCTAGGTTTGCTGCTTCGTTTTCGCCAAGGCCCTGTAGCATTCATGACTGACATTGAGGGAACGTTTCATCAAGTAAGAGTTTCCAACCAGGATGTAAACTTCTTACGCTTCCTCTGGTGGCCAGATGGGGACATTACAAAGGACCTACAAGAGCACAGGATGCTGGTCCACATCTTTGGGGCAGTGTCATCCCCAAGCTGTGCTTCATTCGACGACAATCAGCATGACTTCCCAGCCGAGGTTATAAACACTGTTGGTCAAAATTTCTACGTGGATGATATTCTAAAGGCCGTCAGCACGGTAGAACAAGCAATACATCTGTACCAGCAGCTAACAGACCTGTGCGGTAGAGGTGGATTTAAGCTCAATAAGCGGGTGAGCAATCATCGCTCGGTGCTGGCCGCCATTCCTGAAGAGCAGAGAGCTAAAGAGGTAAAAACAATTAACCTTGACAGAGACCAGCTCCCTATGGAGAGGGCCCTTGGAGCTCAGTGGGATGTACAGCAAGATACATTCACATTCAGCATCAGAACCAAGCTGGGATGGGATGAGGAAATCCCTCAGGTCATGGTACATCCCATATATAGTTTTTCAAGCGCCAAACTACAACAAAGGAACTCATCTTTAACAAATCTACAACCTTGTAAGGGCAAAACCTACTTGTTTTAATTCTGATTAATAAACTAAAGCTTATTCGATTATCATTATGTTGTTTTTTTGCTCATACAAAACAAAAAAAGTGGAGGGAGAGTAGTCTGAATCGGGTTCTGGAGCATTGCTCTACCTCATCCATCGCACTCATTAGTGTCACATCCACTTGTCGTGCATCATTTCCCCCAACAAGCTTCTCCTGTTAGACCTTCCCCGAGGTGGTTGGTGGGGTGACGAGCACCCAGCACGTGACCTCTACGACGAGTTTCTACCCACGGAAGTGCCATAGGAAGACACGGATTAAATAGTATAGCTTGTCCACCAGAAGGCTGTATTATGGTGTACATAATATAAAACTTCGGCCCAGTTCTGCTTGTATTGCAATGGTTGGTGTTCCTGAAGTTTCATTTTTCGTCCCTTTTTATTTTTTACATCCATGTTTGTGATGGAATAGTATTGTGAATCGCTAGCTCGCATTGCATGCTGGGAAACAGCGTCACTCAAGGAAGTTTTGGCTTCGCTGACACGGTCCTGAATGGAAGTGGGTTTTAGTGCACTGGAATGGGATGAATGTGTTCAATCAAGCAGTACAAACCTGATTAATTGTCTTAATACTTGACTTGGAATGGCCATATTGTTTAGGATTAGAATTAGATGACAACTTGTTCACAATATTTGCAACTATTCAATTTGACCAGCAGGTGTCAGTAGAAGACGAAATTTCATGTTGACTATTTCCTAATGGAAGTGCTCTCTTTACGTTGGATTTTTCTCATAATTATTTGAAGTGTAGGCCTGTATCTGCACACAATTTGGAATTCGTCCCAGCACCCTGAGCTGTAAATTTGGACGGTGTAAAATGAAAATGGCCATCTGCAGCAGAATGAAAGTGAGATTGCATTGTCCAGGTAGGAGGACAGCAGTCAGTCATGTTTCACCTCCAGTCAACACGCAGTGGTTCACATGAAGGTCCAAGAGGCCTACAGACCTACACTGAGTCTGGACGTGGCAGTACAGTTGGATCATTGTCTTTGTTGTGTTGTTTGGTCATTGTGATCCAATGTAATGTGAGAGAAGGACGAGTGCAGTTATATTGGAGTGAGTTTTTTAGAGTGTAATAGAAGTTATAATGCAGAGTCTGTTTTTATGAAATGTTCTATCACCTGGCATCCATCCATCCATCCATCCATCCATCCATCCATCTTCTACTGCCGTATCCGGAGTCAGGTCTCGGGGGCAGCAGCCTCAGCAGAGACCCCCAGACTTCCCTGGACCCAGTCACCTCCTCCAGCTCCTCCAGTGGGACCCCAAGGCTTCCCGGTCCAGCCCAGAGACCTGGTCAGCACCACTCTGACTCCCTGAGTCCCTGCTGCTCAGGTGAGGCTTCAAAGATCTGGCTGCACCTGATTGGACGGTCGTGGAGGATCTCCTTGGTCTTCTTGGTCTTCTTGGTCTCCAGCTGTTTGACCTCATGCTCTCTGTTGACCTCCTCACTCAGTCCCTCAGTGATGTAGAGCTCAGTGTAGATGCTGTTGAGGAGAGTTTGACTTTCTGCTTCTTCACCTTCAGTCACACGTTCACATCTCCTCTCCAGACTGATCTTCTGCTGCTGTAGAAGCTCCTGCAGACCACCAACCTCTGGAGCTGAGAGAAGGTTGGAGAAGAAAACATCAGTGTGACAGTGTGAGCATCATTTTCTGTCCACGACTTGAAGCTGAAAGCATCCAAACTCCATTTTTCAGCTGCTGTTGTCTGACTGTTTGCTCTAAATGTCCTCCAGTGGATCTTCTCACTGGAGGTCCTGACCACGGTTATAATAGTTAACGAAAACGAACAAAATAACGAAAACTTCAATTGAAAAAAACAATTGTCACGTTCCCAGGGGTTAGGATTTTGGTACCTGCCCCATTGGGCTTCGAAGCGAGCAGAGCTGAGACCATAAGGGTGACGTAGCAACGTTCAGGACACTGATTGGCCAAAGGCAGTCTTTCACGAAAGACCAAAACCGCCATTTTTAAATGCCTCGCGTGTGGATTTTTACATTAACACGTATTAAAAACTGAAAAGCTTATGAAACTGTACCATGGGTGAACAAAGAACTACAGACCTTTCTGTTCTCTGTGGCCGAAGAAAAAGCACAATGCAGACAGTTGTGCATAAAGTTTAGTGTTAGCTAAAATATCGGGCACACAGACGTACTTATTATGTATACATTTCTTTCCATTGTAAGAGGTCACTACAAGATCTGCAATCCATTACCTAGAATTGGTTTTCCTTAAAGTGATGTACAGGATTACTAATCTGACTTTGATGGGCAAATTTGACAACAGAATACAATTATGAAGCACTAAAACACAGGACCACAAAACAATTAAATGCATGATGAAATAATGATATGCTTTGTTAAATAAAATAAAATGGCATTTTCAACTAAGTAATAAAATAGTCGGTGGTGCAGTGGTTAGCGCTGCCGCCTCACAGCAAGAAGGTTGTGGGTTCGATTCCGGGGCCTGGACCTGGGACCTTTCTGTGTGGAGTTTGCATGTTCTCCCTGTGTCTGTGTGGGTTCTCTGTGGGTTCTCTCCGGCTTCCTCCCACACTCCAAAAACATGCATGTGAGGTCAATTGAACGTTCTAAATTGTCCGTAGGTGTGCATGTGAGTGTGAATGGTTGTTTGTCTCTATGTGGCCCTGCGATGAACTGGCGACTTGTCCAGGGTGTCACCCTGCCTTCGCCCTAAGACAGCTGGGATAGGCTCCAGCAGACCCCCGTGACCCTGAATAGGAATAAGCGGGTATAGAAGATGAATGAATGAAATCTTTATTGAATGAATGACACATTTTATTTCACTCGTGGTTTATGTAATTATTATTTTTTGCTCCATAGCTTTCATGATTCAGCATTACATGTTAAGCATGATGAATTGCATGAAAAGAGAGAGCACTCGCTGATAAATTAACATGGTGTGCTGTTTAATTCCACGAGGACGACAAAATATTTGCAAATTTGTGTTAGCTACACACATCGACAGGTGCAAGAGAAAAGGAGGAACTTTCAAGATCGTTGAGTTTTTATTTATTTATTTTTTTAGTTCTGATGAAATAAATAGACCAATCATTTCATTCCTTTGTCTGCTTTCCAAAGAGGTTATTAATTAAAAAAAATATGTGTGGCAGTGCTGTTATGGTCCATAGAGAGTTGCTTCAAAGAATTATCATTTATTATTCAGTGGCACATTGCTCACTTGTTTAATACACAAATAATAGTATATTATTATAATAATACTATTTTATTAATATAATAATAATGATAATAATAATAATAATAATAATAATAATAATAATAATAATAATAATAATAATTATTATTATTATTATTATTATTATTATTATTATTATTATTATTATTATTATATTAATAAAATAGTATTAATATTATTATTATTATTATTATTATTATTATTATTATTATTATTATTATTATTATTATTTCTAAAATTTCCAAACGACAATTGTCAGTTGTTCCGTAAAAAATACATTGATTTCCATGTTGAATTTTGTACGGTCCGTGAGCGCGCATGTCTGTCAGTGACGGTCTCCACACTGACACAACTGCGCATGCTGTATTATCCCATCAATGCGGAAGTCAAAAAGTTTTTGGGAGCCATGCCCTGGGTGAGCAACTTCATTGAAAGGAATGGGAGGCCATCTGGGGGCTTGCCGCACTGTCACGCAGGTTGTGACGTAGCGGGCCGGCGACGCCGACAGGTATGACGTGAATGATTGACAGCTACCATTCGTTCCCGTTAGCGAGAGGATTAAAAACAAACAGACACCATAATGGCATCAAAAAGGAGTTATCCCAGCGGTGCGGAGAAACGGAAGGAAAAGAAAACTGATCAAGAAAAACTTGCAAAAGGGAAAGGTAAGTTATTTGTTTGTGATGTGGGCTGAAGAGGTGGAGGTGAAACGCTGTTGTCCCCCCCCCCAAGTTTGTTTATTTGTCCTGCTAGCCAGCTAGCTAGCTAGCGTCAGATAAATGTTAGCTGGCTGGCTAATATTTGTTCGTCATGAATCAGCGTTTTTGTTTGTTTTATGAAAGTTGACCATATCCTGCCATGTTGGCCTATCCTGCCATGGGAATGAGTGATTGACTCCACACCCGTTTATTCACATTCTAACAGGGAGGGAGGGACGGAGGGCATGTTGTAGTTGTTGTTGTAGTCAGTCCCCTGTTATTGTTCAGTTCACATATTTGACTCTTAATGTTATTTTAGCCTTAACTTAGGATGAATTTACTAAGCTTAGTTTGTATTTTGTAGGCCCTTAATTAGAAATGTGCTACTGTTTTATAATTCAAAGAAATATTTTATGGAAATACTTTATTTGGCATGGTGTTGACTATTTTAGACTGTTGTGGCAGTGGGTCATTTATCTTAGTTTTATTACTTTAACTAGTACAGTGTGTAAAGTAATGCCAAAAACTCTTAAAAATGACAGTTTTGTAATTGGGTAAAAGCTTTAAAGGGACACTGCAACCATAATGTTTAATTTAAAAACAAATGAATTTTTAATTTTCCTATATTACTGCAACATCACTGTAATAATAAAATAGGAAAATGCGCTTCTGATCTATTTTGCTTGATGATCTAATGAGCTTTGTCTCTGCAGGAGCAATTCTAAAATATGTTGGCGCTCCAGACATTGAGCCAGAGGGATCTCCCGAACATCCTGACCAGGAAGCTCCAGGACCAACACGTTCCTCAGAACCTCCTTCTGTCCAGGTGAATAATGTGTGTTATTCTTAGTAGCTAAGCTGATAAGTGTGGGACAAAACTAAGGCAATTAAGCATTATTTTGATTGTTGGTTTGCTTTTTAGTGTTGCACTTGTTGGTTTGTTGGATTTTCTTATTTAAAGTAAGCATTTTTTTTTTTATGAATACTCAATCTGTTGTATTTATTGACATATAGAGGATTCTTTTCCTAGTATTATAGTGTTTGTTTGTTTTTAAATCAGTTTAACTTGCCTGAGTTGCTCAACTGAAGATGTTTAATTTTACCTGTAGCCTGTTTTGCTTACGAGGTGTAATAGATTGTGGAATCTTAGTAGACCTTAGTAGACGCACGCTGCTGAGAGTTTCAGCAATCAGCTCCGATGACCGTGGTGCTTGTAAATAAGGCAAATGCGCCATCTAGTGGGATGCAGCATGTTTATTCGTGTTGGAGCAATGACAAGTACGACTAACAAAACAAAAGATGCACAGGGTAAAAAAAAATAATCATAAAGTCAAGCCCAACAAAGATAACAGATGGGCATAACTGTAACATTACATAGTAATGATTACTAGTACTACCAAAATTTCTCTATTTTACTTTTCAACTCCAACTTGAACTATTCATCCCCTTTTTTCAGCAGCCATTAAGACAAAAGGATGACACTTATGCATTGCATCAAACACAACACAAACCACACCCATTTAGCTCCCGCTGTTGAAAGTTGGCGTGTGGTGGACGCGGCCAGTGGTCTCCGTGCCACACCATCCAACGTGGTTTGCTTTACCTCAGAAGGGGGCAGAGGGCTCTCCGCGTCAGCTGTATGCTTCGCAGACAAGTGAAACGTAAGACTGCTCGTACTCCGGTGGAAACTAAATACAGCTTTACAGTAAATGCATATCACTTTTGTCCTGTCAAGACTGCCATCTGGCAGGGTTTTGAAGTGGAACTTTCCATTTACAATTGACGCCTTATCCATGTTAGTCCTTCCTAGTGCTCACCTACGCTCAGTGTCTTTTTCTTTTTTTTGTTGTGCTTACAAGCCGGCTGCAAGCGTGTGACTGTGTGCTGTGAGTCAATTCATTTCCCGTTTCCACAATCTACGGAGCGGCCAAAGGTCGTGTCTTTTTCCACATCGTTCCACAGTGTTTCTCCAAACGTGCGAAGGACTTCTTTTGATTCCGTTTTTAAATCCCGTATCTCCTTGCTAATAATTTTTATGTCCGAGCCCTTTTTCGCGTTGTTAGTCACAAGGAGTTCGTTTCGCCATCTCCCTCTGTTTCAGAGCAAGCTGGTAGTTCGGCCATATTGTCTGTTACTGTGTTTCTCTTTTGATTGAATCAAGTTTTCCTTCCCATTCCAACGTTCCCCTGATCACTTTGTAGTTAATATGATATCTGACAATAGTTATTCAAGTTTTCGGGGACTTTTTACCCTAGACGGTCGAGAGCCCTGGTGTCGCGCAGTCTACCGCTTTATGGCCAAACCAGAAGTCCCTTCCCTCTAGCCTTTTCAAGGGGGAGGTGGCTAGACTTGGCTCTTGTGGGACAAGAAGCAGAAGGCCTGTCCGATCGGGGGGGAAGATGAGATGACATTTTTGTGGGTCAACACAAACTCATCTGCGAGGACAGCCGCCTTGGACAATGACGACACTTTCTGTTCATTCAAGAACATTACCACCTTCTCTGGCAAAGAGTCTTTAAAATCTTCTAAAAGAACGAGCTCACGGAGTGACTCAAAGTCATTTTTGACATCATTAGCTGCACACCATTTATCAAAGAGGTTGCTTTTCTCCCATGCAAACTCGACAAAGGTTTGACCACTAGATTTTCTATGGTCCTAAATTTTTGCCGGTAGGGCTCAGGAACAAGCTCATAAGCAGGAAAAATTGCTTCCTTTACAACATCATATTGCAGGCTGTCTTCTAAGAAAAGAGCAGACACCAACTCCTGTGCTTTTCCCACCCGCTTGCATTGGAGAAGGACAGGCCACATGTCTCTTGGCCAATTGAGTGGCAAAGCTATTCGCTCCAAGGCACTGACGTATGAATCAACTTCTGCCTCACGAAATGCTGGCACCAGAAAAATGTTTTTACTGGGGCTGGGCAACGATTAAAAATTTTAATCACAATTAATCGCATGATTTACCTGATCAATCACTATTAATCACGTTGTATACGCAAAAGCCAATAATGAATTTAAAAGAAGTCTTTCATACACTTTAATTTAAATGTTCTGCCATATAAACGAAAGCACCATAACATTTATCGTGCAAACACTTAACATCAGCACTTTACACAGAAACATTTTTAATGTAAATCTAAAGTTAAAAAAAATGCAAATACAAACTTAAAGCTTATTGCCAATGCCAGGGCATTACTGTTATCCTGTTCCTTATGAAAAATAAAAAAAATCTACCTACAAAATCCTGAGCCACAATAATAACAGGCAATTTCTGAGGTAACAGCAGAAACATTTTTCTTTTATCAGGGAGCAGCATAACCAGTCTGCGTTCCCTTGCAAATGTCCCAGTTAGAAAGGGTGAGGCACAAAAACGTTAACTTTTGGGTTTTTCTTCACATGGGACTAGAATGTAAAGTCCACATTTATACTGGAGTTCCTTTGGAGAATCTCACTCAACTCAGTGCAGTTTGTCAGTTCCTGGAACTTGACGGCCAGTTATTTTAAATGTACTGCCATATGAATTAAAGTGCCATAACATTTACTGTGCAAACACACTTTTAACATCAGCATTTTTGAACAATTAGCAGCTAAGAAAAAGAAAAAAGTGTAAATTTAAACTCAACTTAAGCAATGTTATCAAAGCAATACAAAATTAAAGCTGTAAGCAGCGTTTGCGGGACTGAGCCCACCTGGCCACTGCCTGCCGTGACGTCCGCCACCTGGTCACGAGCCCCCGACACCCGCCAACGCTTCCCAACGCCTGGCGATTCCGCCCGAAACCCGCCAATGCCCCATTACTGACGCCGACGCCTGCTGATGACACATCAAGCACTGACTTGACATTACTGACTTGACATTTAGAAACATTTGATTTCTAAATGTGATTGATTACTGTATCATTTTGGAGATAATAAGCCTTAAAGTTGGCTTTTTGTTTTGTTTTGCGACAGCTCCAATATTCCATTTTTACTGTACAATAACATCAAATTGCTCCATAAGCTCTGGCAATGGTTGGTACAGTTGACCTCAGGACAACCTTGAATATATCTTCTCTTAATATTCTTGAATATTCTCACTTAATGTACCAGCTCCTTCCTGTAGACATGATATGTACAGTTAGTTATTCTTTGTTTGACGCAAGTGTTATATTAAGTTCCTACTATCTGTACCGGTACTTCTTGTTAATTTGAAATAAACACTAACAGCATAATGTCAAAACAAAAACCGAACAAGTCAAACAGGAGCAGATCATAAAACAAGGAGGCTTTGTACTAAAATATGGATAAAATATAAACAGGGAGTTGTCTAATGTCGTCAAGGAAGCCAACATTACGTTACCTGTTGATCAGCATGTTGACTCAGAAAATCCTCAGGCTCCTGCTGCGACATTTCATGTGGGGCGACGGTTGTGACTTCACTGCTGGTCCCGTGAGAAACTCAAATCGGTCCCTCACGTTTGTGTTGCGTGGCATGGGTTAGGACATTGAGAGGCATTATAAGTGTGGTTGTGTGCACCAAATCGGACTTGGCTTCTAGCTCGATAGCCGTGCATAATTTACGCAAACGCAATGCTCTGTTTACATGAACTCACGGAGTCCGACTCCTTGCACGTGCTCATCTCGACTCGATGGATTTATGAGCTTGATGACAAGTGTGTATTTTGTATTGGATTGATGTACTGCAATTCTAGTCATGTGAACAAGCAATTAGCATTCCTAGTTATATGTGGCATGACGAAATACTGTACTACCAAGTTTGTATTGCAGTATCTTCAGTTTATGGGGTAGAGGGTGCTCAAATTGGATTGATTGAAGATGTAGTTTAGGTACAATTTGCTTGTTTTTATCAAAATTTAAGTTGATTGCAGTTCAAGGTGGCACAATCCTATCAGATGTTGTCATTTTGTCACAAAGAACACTGGTATTTGATGATTATTACCATAAGTACCACCATGTTGCAGGCATTGTGGTTACAAGTTTCACTCCAATTTTGATTGTTGTCTGTATGACTAGCAATCCGTTGAGCTGTCTATGGTTATCATTCAGATAAGGTGTCACAACTTTTAATTGCATGGGAACTTTGGGATCCATGGCAGATGGGCATTGTAAAAAAATGGATCTTGAGTCGGAAGGCTAGCTTGTCCTAATTGTGACCTTAATATGATGATTTTTTTTCCCTGCCAGATTGAGGAGAAATGAAATGGACATCCAAACCGGGGCCAATAATGGATGAGCTGGATGATGTCACAGTATCAATTTTAAATGGTATGTCATGTGTAGGTATGAAAAAATTTCCATTACTGTGATTTGTCCGCTAAGTAATTAAAATAACTGTATGCTGACACTGATTTCTAAAAGAAGTATTTTACAAATTTGAGACAAAATGTCTAAACTGAATTGCATTTACAATTAATTCTGATAACAGAAATTGGCACAAAACAAACTTGGTTTGACTTGTCAAGTTGAATTAAATTCATTAGTCAAAAAAATATATGAGTTGTTAAGTCTAAAAGGTTTGTTAATGATTGGACTGTCTTTATAGCTGCCAACATCGATGAAGTCTTGCTCCACACCCTCCGTCGTGATGATTTGAGAGACCTTTTTCCTGGACCAGAACACTTTCTCAGGAGGAAAAGGATTTGGGCCCTTATTAGTGTAGATGTGATTGGTTACCTACTTTACTCTGAAAACATCTAGCATAACACTTTTTTTTTCTTTTTTCCTAATTGTGTCTATTGTTTCTCTCTTGTTCATAATGTTTTGGATCTGGTTTCCTCTCGGCTGAGAATTCCACCGTACCAGACAAGGCTGCCCCGAATGAAGCCAGGAACTGTGTCTTCACCAGGAGGAACATCTTCAATCTGTCCTCAGACATCCACTCCTTTGGTGAAAAGCAGCCCAAAGAGGACCCTACAGCTTCCTGCTCCTCCACAATATGTTGTCTATACTAGACATGGGCAAACCCCGGCCCGCTGCGTGTCTCTGTCCGGCCCGCGTGAAGCCAGTCATAACCCCCCAACACCGCACCCCCCAACGAAACTTTGTCGGCACGTAACTTTGCCGAGTTAGTGCAGCGCGATAGCGATAGCGTGCTCCCCCCCGTCAACGAGGTGTTTTTTTTTCTGTCAATCCCTGGCGTATTTACAGTACTTTGTATTATATTGTATACACAAAATTCTCTCTCTCTCTCTCTCTCTCTCTCTCTCTCTCTCCCTCTGTACATATATATATATATATATATATATATATATACATAAAGTGACAAATGTATGTATTCATACTACTTCCAGATGGCCCGCACTGCCAGTGAGGGGAAATGTGTCATGTTCAAAGAGCTGAGATGCAGGCTGGTGAGAAACACTGTCACCAGCATGATTTCTATCTTGAGAGCCAGTCAGCAAGGAGAGGTGGTCTTGTACCCTTCTAAGCATGAAGTCACTGCAATGTCTCAAAGACTAGTGGATTATTATCCCATGCGGAAGGATTATGACAAAACAATGAAACATGTAAGTGATTATATTATTTTGCGCACTTAGATTTTGAAGCGTGTGGTTATTTTTGGCTGATACTTTTTTTTATCTGTGTATGTTCACTTTCCATCTTTATTTGTTCTTTCAATGAGTGAAATTTTATTTACCAAGCGAGCACTTACAAGAATCTTCACAAGAGATTCACCAGAGAGGTGCCACAAGAAGAAAAAGCATCGCATTGACTTCTCAGCAAGTGACCAAGAAGAAGATCATGATGCAGACTCAATTGGTGGATCAACAATTATTTTGTGTCACACACCAGGGCGCAGTTCTGATCATGGCCACACTTCACGTAAGTAGAAACATGTCCATTTTAATAATAATGATAATGTATGAAAGCTAGGCAATGTTATGATAGTTTTGGATATCATGATATATCACAGGCATTTTTACATTTGAATTGTCATTTGATATATTTTGATGCTCCAAACAATTTCATCCATTTGACTGATTTACTGATTTGTCTCCTCCATTTCATCAGCCAAAGATGGTCTGACAGCACAGGCCAGACATTATCAGACCCTGCGGGAGCTGTACAAGAAACCAAAACCCAACCAAGATGCTGTCTCCCAAATTCTTGACCTGCAGTTTCAAGCAAGAAGATCCTTCATTGATAGTGATGTTCTGAAAGAACAGGACAAGGCCAACAAAGATCCTGGATGCATATCCATGTGTCAAGGATCTTTATCGTGTAAGTGATTAACTTGTTTTGGTTTATGATGAAAAGCAAGCATTTTTGCAGATTTTAACATTGACTTGCATTATAGGCGATGAATGAGCTGCGGCGCATTCTGGATAAGGGCAACAGAAAATTCATTGATGAACTAAAAAAAGAGATGGGAAGACTTCTGCACCAATGTGTAATTTTATGGTGTTTGGAAAAAAAATGAAGTGATGAAGCCACGCATAACGCTGGATGTAGGTGAGTCATTTTGCTGTGTCTCTAATTGACTGTGTAGCTGTTTCCTGGGACATAGGATGGTTTATGTTGCGCTGAATGAATAGATGCAGAATGGTAATACTCTTCATGCTGAAAAAATAAGATTTTTTTTGTGATCAACACAAACCTAATAAGACTCATTTTTAGGAAGACTAACTTTGAACTCAAAGTTGATTTGTTCTATTCCAGTGGAATATTCCATCGCGCTGCTCAGGGCACTCCCCACACTCTTTCCTTCACCAAGTCCACCACCGAAGAAGCTGGGACATGCCAGTGAGGCACTGCTTCATGTCATTCAGGTGAAAGTTTGTTCGTATTTTCTCACATTCAAAACTTCATAGTTCCATGCATGGATGTGGCATTTCCTTCTTCTTTTTCTTTAGCCAACTGAAGATCCCACAATGTACTCGCAGAAGAGGTCTTTCTGCACCACTGTGTTGCTGTTTGATGGGACCCGCTGTCTCATCTGTCTTGGAGCCACGGAAGACTTGAGTGACGGTCTGCTTCATCTGATGGGTTACTACTATGCCCTGCACCTCACATATCCAAAAGTGTGTGGCAACCCTTCTCTCTGTCATTCAGACAGAAGTGCTACAGGACACTATCCATGAGTGAGACACCACAGCCTCATACAAAAAAGACCATGGCAGAATGGAAAGATTTTATTGGGGAGTAGAGCTGTGTACTAGGCATAGGTAGTGATACACTCCCCTGGTAGTTGTAACTTGAGGGTGGGTGGGAGTCTGTTGGAACAAACATGTTATCAGTGGTGATAGGAACACAACACTATATGCTGTCCCCATACTGTTTTTGTTTTTTTTGTGTAACTGAGTGTCAGGGAATCTGAATCAATGTTCAATAATGATGACGGTGAATATTGTAACAACAAAACATTACTTGCGTTCTAGAAATGATTGCTTGAGATTGTTTTAAGATGCAATGCCTTAGTGACGTTTTTATTACAAGGCAGTGAAGGCACTGTGAGCAATTTAAGTGAATAAATAGTTGTTGACAATATTAATTCTGTTTGCTGAATTATTTTTTTGGGGGGGGGAGTGGGCGTAGGGGGGGTGGATGCTTTGTCTCATTTTGAGAAAAAAAAAGCTAATATTGTGAACACTTAAATTAAGAAGAATTGCACTGTTAGTAGGTCTGGTTTTAAGATCTTTTCATTCAAATTAAGAAAGAAGCAAACGTGAAAAAAGAATTGAGAAGCTAGTATCAAGTTTATTTGACTTAGTACAGTCCTTGGAATGAGTGCTTTACTGTTTATTTCAAGAGTTTTTCCATTCTTCAAATGCCTAGATATATCGTCTTATTTTAAGAAATCTTACCAAGTCTAAATATCTTACTGCATTGGCAGATAATTTGACTTGTTTCTAGCCTGTTCTTTCTCAATTTAAGTGTTTATTTCTTAGATATATTTTGCAGTGTGTGGACACCGAGGGGAGCTCTAGAATTGGCTCATTCAACCGACCAATGAGCCAATCAGCAGCGGCGTCACAGGCCCTCCTCCTTCTTTGTTCTCTCTCTCACTTTGACTTCGGCACTGAACAGCCAGGTTTGAGGAGGGAAGGTGGGAACAAGGTAAGGACGGGGTACCCCATACATTCATGTACGTAGAGTCACTAAGTCTTAAACTCACCAGGTTTGTATCGCTTATCGATAACCCTAATGCCATACAAGTCTATGAGGGTCAAAGGTCAACTTTGTCCTAGGGACATGGGGCCACTTTCAGGTTCATCAGGATCCCCCTGGACACACCCACGCCAAATTTGGGGCTTCTAGCCCATGAGGAACCCCGAAACCCTCACTCTAATTCCAGCCTTATCGCTAAACCCTAATGCAGTGCAAGTCTATGAAGGTCAAAGCTCAACTTTGTCCGAGAGACATCAAGTGTTTTTTCATGAATCATTCATAAATGTTAAGAGTTTGCTTTGTGGAGAATTCACAATAAAAATACATTGACACTGTCAAGATGGACTCAAGCACTATTATTGAACTATACTGTATTTTTTGAGTGATGTGAAGCTTTTGACAAGCGCTGCGCAAAGGAGGCCCATTTGTTTTTGTTTTTTTGAAGGGGGCCCAAAATTCCTGGCGGCGCCCCTGAGCGGGCATCTCCAGCACCAAGGCAGTGGAGCTGCCGGCCACGAGAGAAGAATTAACCAGTCCATTGAAACCATTTGTTTGGTCTAGTGAGTGGCAACAGTCCTTTGAGGATCTTAAGTGCCTTAAGTGTCTGCTCCAAATTTTTCCTCATTGGCTAGAAGCCCCAAATCTAGCGTGGGCGCTTCTTGGGGGCTCCTGATGAAAAAGCAAGTGGCCCCATGTCTCTAGGACAAAGTTGAAAATTCACCCCATAGACTTGCATTGAATTAGGGTTAACAATAAGGCTGAAACTAGGGTTAGGGTTAGGGTTAGCTGAAATTCGGGTTAGGGTTTCGGGGTTCCTCAAGGACTAGAAGCCCCAAATTTGGCGTGGGCGCTTCTTGGGGGCTCCTGATGAAAAAGCAAGTGGCCCCATGTCTCTTGGACAAAGTTGAAAATTCAGCCAATAGACTTGCATTGAATTAGGGTTAACAATAAGGCTGAAACTAGGGTTAGGGTTAGGGTTATCTGAAATTAGGGTTAGGGTTTCAGGTTCCTCAAGGACTAGAAGCCCCAAATTTGGCGTGGGCGCTTCTTGGGGGCTCCTGATGAAAAAGCAAGTGGCCCCATGTCTCTAGGACAAAGTTGAAAATTCACCCCATAGACTTGCATTGAATTAGGGTTAACAATAAGGCTGAAACTAGGGTTAGGGTTAGGGTTAGCTGAAATTAGGGTTAGGGTTTCGGGGTTCCTCAAGGACTAGAAGTCCCAAATTTGGCGTGGGTGCTTCTTGGGGGCTCCTGATGAAAAAGCAAGTGGCCCCATATCTGTAGGACAAAGCTGAAATTTCACCCCATAGACTTGTATGGCATTAGGGTTAGGGTCCAAGAGTACACATACACATTTTCTTTTGCTTTATTGATTTAAGCTCATCGTCTCCAGCTGCAAAGGTACAGAAACCTTTCTGTGTTTTGATGTCGTGTGTGAGAAAACATCACTTTTTTCTGTAAACTTGTGTTATCATTGTCCTTCATTGGAAATGACACAATCTTTCATCTCATTGTTGAGATGCCGAACACCAAGGCATTCCGTCGCTCTCTGGCCATGAAACGACGCCTGGAGCAAAAACGGGATTGGACACCTTTTCCACCTCGGAAGGACTTTGAACGTCGTGAGTACTTCCACGTTCATGATTTCATGTTCTGCCTGTGTTGTTATGTTGTATTCCAAATAAATCTTACAAAAACATATTTAGATTTTTCTTTTTTGTCAATTTACACAGGGCTCGGTACTGGTCAGCGACCTGGGTGCGAAGATGGCCCGTTTTGCTCCTGACTGACAAAACAGTGCAAGTTCGTTCTTAAGGCCCAGCAACCAGACAAGAAGGTATGGGTCGTGATTTTGTCAAGCCACGAGTTTCTTTATGTTTTTCTTCTGGTGGTGGGAGACTCACATCTCTGTCCACTTGTGGATGGTTTTGTGTTTTCTCCCCGGGCAACAACCTTGAACACGGGCTTGTAACAGACTCCGCCCAGGATTTTGCTGCGCTACTGGCAACTGTGTTGGACCACTGGCCCAAGGTTTGTTTATCTGCTGTGACAAACAAATTTGAACACATGAATGTCATCGCCACTTTGTTTTATCAATATCAAGTAATTCCATGATCCATAGTTCAATAACAAGAATATTCATGAATTTATTTTGCATTTTTATGTTTGTTTGGGTTTGTTTTTTTTTATACAACTATTTTGTAGATGCTTGACTTTCCACCTCGCCTGACTGTCAAGCCAGAACTACAAACAGCGCTACGTCAAGTATATCATCGTGTTGCTGCACGCATGGGTGTGTAAAATATTTAAATATTTTTGTTGTATTTTTTTCTCTTCAGTGACACTGTGCTAACAGATATTTCTTAGAATTGTGTGATTACATAATTGATTATGTGACACTTCTTCCAGGTTTAACATTTGTGTATATGGCCGATCACCTCCCCCTTCGTCAGCTGTACATGGTGGTGTTATGATGGTGTAAGTTTTGCCTTCTTCAGCCTTACTTGCTCTTCATTTGATATGACAAATATGTGTTAACATGTTGTTTTCTGTTTAGGTGCACCTCAGGACTGATTTTGGTGGAGCGTCTGCATGCTGCATGCTCCATCAGCTCGTACCCCCTTCACCTAGGCCAGGGGTGTTGTGCCACAACCAATCATCGCCCAGGGTGTCTCCCAGAGTGGTTGTGACAGGTCCTGTCCACATGCCAGTGTATGGACCTGCTCCTGAATGGACTCTTGTTGGACAGGAGGTTGAGGTAACCTGTTCATCCCTCTTTTTTTCCCCCCCAATCGTGTATTTGTCAAACTGTGCAACTTTTTATTTTAAAAATGAACACTTATCCTAAGTTGACTCTGATTTCCTCTCCTCTTTTTTTTATAGACAGTACCAACAGCTGTTGAGACTGCATTTCACACAGACATCCCGTCCAATCCCGTGTGGTTCAGTGAGGCTAAGGCTTAATCTCTCCTGTCCTGTTTGTGGGGGCGCTAATCCCGTAAGAGTCAAGTAGGCGTCGGCAGCGGCCGGTGAATAAGACGAGTTAACAACGGAAGAGCACATGCAAGAACGGCGGAAAATACCAACAACGGAAAACAAATCAAAGACCCACCCGCAAGTTACCACTCTAAAGTGTGGACCCACTTTGGCTTTTACGAGACGGATGACAGGAGGAAACTTCATAAAGAATATGCAATCTGCAACAACTGTTTTGCGAAGGTAAAATACAATGGCAAAACTACGAATCTGCAGAGCTGCCTCGTTCGCTATCACCCGTCCCGTTTGTCCCAGAATTGTTCTCTTTTTTCACCACCTGTCCCGGGAAAGATAAAATCTCTCCCAGGACACAATTTGTCCCGTTTTTTATGGAAAATGACAAAACCTCATTTAATTTCCGTCTGTGGTCTAGATAGGGCTGCCAACCCTCCCGTAAAATACACGATTGTCCCATATTTGGCAACTAAAAAGCCTGTCCCGTAATGAACTGATGGGGGACGCACTTCACTTTGTCCCGTATATTTTGGGGACGCGGTTATTTATTTATTTATTTTGTCTGCATCATTTCTTTTATTGATTTTCAGAATCGGGGCAGTGAAAGGATTTTTTTCCCTCTTTCATCTTCCCATCGGTTTGTATATCCCAAGTCCCCAAGTTGAGATAAAACAAGTTGCTACTGACTTTACATTACCAGAAAGCACTGTCCTTGTTTACATGAAAGTTATTAATGTTCATGCACTTTAATATGTTTGCTTGTGCAGTGCACGTTTGTTTGTACATTATACAAAGTTTTGGAATAAATGCAAGATCACAGGCATTTTCCTTTTTATGGGTATTCTTTTCTTTTTCAGTCACATATCGTCGGCAAAATTTCGAAGATATCGAAGATATCGTGTGTCGTGATGTTGTCATTATCGTGGGCCAAATATCGTCACAGTATCGAATCGTGGGTTAGCCGTATCGCCCCAGCCCTATTATCAACACAAGATCACATATGTACAGTACATGTACAGTTTAATTAGTGTGTCACTTTGTTTATGAATTAATTTCTTTATGTTCTTCCAGATGTCCAGCCTGAGACGTCGATCAGCACGCGTTGCCTCAAAAACCAAAACAAACAAGTGACATGTTGGTATTTGGGATATGTGTATTTCATTGTGTGCATCTTTGTGATAGGACAATAAATGCAGTTCTTTAAACGTTACTTTGTGTCCTTGTATTTGCAGGTGTGGGCAACACGTTCAACTGTCCACATGACTGAGTCTGCCTCCAGCAATGTCACAGCAGTGCAGCAGGTTTGTACTTATTCATTTCCACTTCATCACCTGTGTGTGTTTTCTAGGCTTTACACCGATCTTATCGGCTGTATCGGATCGGCCGATATTTGGCATTTTTAGAAACGTTCATGATCGGGCGTCATGTCATGAATCACCGATCAATGAGGTCATGGTCGTGTTGAAACTTTTTTAATCTGTCTCATTTCCTCCAAAGTAGTTTCACAGCATCGACATGTTTATTTGTTTGTATCTGAGAGCTAATGATTCATGATTCAAAGGCCTTCATTTTCGTCTTCGTGCCTCTTCCTGTTTTGAGTACTGTCGCTATGTGACGGACAGTAAAGTTTCTTTGAATCTTCACGACAGCAACATCCATGGGTGACACAAACAAACGTGTCGGGGGTGTGGAAGTTTTTCAAAGTGAGAGAAACAGACATAGCACAAGCTATCTGCAATATATGCAACGCTACAGTACCTAGCGGGGGAATTTTGGCAAAAAATTTCAACACCACAAATTTAATCAGGCACTTGGAAAAGATACACACGGAGGAGCATGTCGAGTTCAAGAAACACGCGGAGAAAGAAAAAGAAAAGCAAACTGTGAAACCGATGCCAAAGCAAACAACTTTAGACGGTGCTCGTGAGAAGGCAAGGGGTGTACAGAAACAAGTATTTATTGCCCCTAACGTGATCTGATTTTTTAAACTCACTGATCGGTGATCGGCACAAAAATCGTGATCGTGTAAAGCCTAGTGTTTTCCTTTCTATGTTTATTGGCATAAAATCACATCTTTCTTATTTTAATCAGGTGGAGGCGACGCCACAGATGATCAGAGCTGTGCCCGTGGTTCCTGTGGCTCCCGTGGTTGCCAGCACCAAGCTAGAGGAGGCCAGCACCGTCCAGGAGGCAACACAGAAGATCAACTAAGCTAAGGAGGCTTTTCTTTCTTCTTCTGTTGCCTCTGACTGCTCCGCTCGTTCTACGCCTCGCACATGTGATTTGTGATCCATCATCAGTTAGTACTAGTGAAGATGGAGTGGCAGATCATGGCACTGGTATTAGATTAGCCAAGGTTCTGCATGGTCACGGTTTAAAATTCCAGCACCAGCTGGCAACAGTGAGTCACTTCAGAAGAGCAAAACTCCTCACTTTGACATGGATAATTCTGACGTAGAGTTTGTCAGTGCTGTGACCAATGAAGAGTGTAACTTCTCTCCCCTTGATGTTGATGTTTGTTTAGACCTTTGCAAAAACTTGAAGATTCATTTGGACCGTGCGAGTTTTCCAATTTCTGATTGCAAAGGCCCATTAGGTTCGCCGTGTACAAATGAGAATTTAGAGGCTGATGGAAACTGCTTCTTCAGAGCCATCAGTCAAGCTGTGACTGGTTTATAGACACAGAAGTGGAAATTCAGGTTGCAGCAGATTGTTTACGATTAGATGTGTACACTTTTATCGATGGTCATGGGTTGAAGTACAGCTCTTGCAAGAAACAATTCTCACATTGTATATATTTATGGATGTATTTGTTTTATATGGAAGCAGTTACCATAATCCAAATTAAAATAAGAATATAATAACAGAAATGCTTTTTCATTTTAAGAACGAAGCTGCATTATTTGACTCATAATTAAAATGGTTAATAAGTCATTCAATCTGCATTTTCATTTTCTTCTTCAAGACTGCTCATTCTTGTACTTAATTCAAATGAAGGAAAACACATTTGAGATTTAATTTTCAAAACATGCACCAGCAAAGAGTTGCCAAAATTCAATATGAAATGTAAAATTCAAAAATGAAAAAGCAATAGCAGAATGCTTTTTCATTTTAAGAACAAAGCTGCATTATTTGACTCATAATTAAAATCATTAATAAATATTGCTATATGCATTTTCATTTTCTTATTCGTGTCGCACCTTTTATGACACAATCAAAAAGAAAACTGAGAGCATTGCTTTTTAATTTTCGTGGTCCTGCCCTGCACAAGAGTTACCACAACTCGAAAATGAAATCGCAATCTCAAAGTAAGCGCACGGCGCAGGAAAGTGACGTCAGCAGCTCTCCACCTGTGGGTATGGCGGTATGACGCCAAGTGGCATTTGCCTCCTGTTATGTGTAAATTCTAATGTTTGTGAATTTAATAAATGTATATATATACTGTATATTTAAAAAAACAAAACAAAACAAAAAAAAGGTATAGCGGTATGACACCACTTTGCCATCGTTACTTTTCACGTCATTGAAGTTGCCGGTAAACGAGATTTAAATCGCCGAAAAACGTGGACCACTGACGGATCTCGTTGGTCGGAAAGATTTGAGCATGGCGCACATTGACACAATTGTTCAAACCCTGCTGGATTTAGCTTCCCAGGTGGAGTTGAATAGTGTATCTGAATCTGATGCTCGGGACCGAGTTGAGCAGGTATTCTGCCGTCCCAGATACGGACGCAAACAAGGTTGCCCTAGCCAACCTGTTGTCAGTTATGGAACACCTTGATGCACCAGCACAACATCAAAGCTAAAGCTATTTGTTACATGGGTGGAGTAACAGCTGTTCGGCGTCGGCCACCAGTCCATCCGTCGCAGGATGCGATGCAACGGATCATTGCTTCCATTCGGCGTCGGCCACCAGTCCATCCGACGAAGGATGCGAAGCAACAGATCAATCCGTCGACTGGTGGCAGATGCTGGTGCGAGATCTGTCAGTGGTCCACGTTTTTCGCCGATTTAAATCTCGATTACCGGCAACTTCAATGACGTGAAAGAAGTAACGATGGCAAAGTGGTGTCATACCGCCATACCTTTTTTTTCTTTTCTTTTCTTTTTAAATAAAAAAAATAATAATATATATATATATATATATATATATATATATATCTTTATTAAATTCACAAACATTAGAATTTACACATAACAGGAGGCAAATGACACTTGGCGTCATACCGCCATACCCACAGCAGAGGTGGAGAGCTGCTGACGTCACTTTCCTGCGCCGCGCGCTTACTTTGAGATTGCGATTTCGTTTTCGAGTTGTGGTAACTCTTGTGCAGGGCAGGACCACGAAAATTAAAAAGCAATGCTCTCAGTTTTCTTTTTGATTGTGGCATAAAAGGTGCGACACGAATAAGAAAATGAAAATGCATATAGGAATATTTATTAATGATTTTAATTATGAGTCAAATAATGCAGCTTCGTTCTTAAAATGAAAAAGCATTCTGCTATTGCTTTTTCATTTTTGAATTTTACATTTCATATTGAATTTTGGTAACTCTTTGCTGGTGCATGTTTTGAAAATTAAATCTCAAATGTACAAGAATGAGCAGTCTTGCAGAAGAAAATGAAAATGCAGGTTGAATGACTTATTAACCATTTTAATTATGAGTCAAATAATGCAGCTTCGTTCTTAAAATTTAAAAGCATTTCTGCTATTGCATTTTTATTTGGATTATGGTAACTATCTGCTTCCATAGTTACACCTGTGTTACAGAATAGTAAATGCTTCAGCAGAGTCTTATGAGGGTGTTTTTTTTTTTGTTGTTGAAAGTGAAAATGTTGTTTTGAAAATGACTGCTTACAGGTCCATCTGTTTACTCTAACCAAGCATTCAGAACGAGTTGTCCAACACCGGTTTAATTTTTCAGGAATTGTTGACTTTAAAGAATCACGTTAATGTTCATTAATTCATGGAAGTGAAGAATAATTAAAGTAAATCTTAAAGTAACCTTGTGTTTCTGTGTTTCTCAATGTTTCAACAACATAGTTAAGTTCTTTCACATGGCTACTTTTATTTAACAGCTCTTTGCACACACGACCTTCAGGTCAAAAAGTAAATTCAGTAAATAGCATCACCGTAAGGATTGCGTAATAACAGAAACAAAGGAGTGCAGTAAATAACCAATATCCCTGTGTATTTTTAAAAGGAACACTAGAGATTTAACAATACACAAAATAACAGGAGGTTCACAACAATTTAGTGTCCATTCTCTGGATAGGGTCAGGGGGAGGCGCACTGCAGTGGAATAAGTGTCCATCCTGTGGAGAGGGTCGGGTGGTTTAGAGAGATGCAGTGATGGCCTCTCTTAGGTGCAAATACAAGTTCACAGTCTGATACGGATCTGTTGGTGGAACAAGATGGGACTCAGCCATAAAGATGATACAGAGTTCATAAATATCTGGATTACATGGTACAGCCAGCCGAAAGACACATTCATTTTTGCACAGTTGAATGTGTTCATCTTCAACAGGGGAGAGAAAATCTGTTGTTCGGTCAAGTTCAGGAACAGCATGCGTCACATTAGGCCTACCGCTGGGGACGTTCAGGTTTCTTGATGGCCTGATGTTGTGTGCATTCCACACCTGTGCAGTGTCATCCAACTCATCCTGTAGAAAATGTATACATTTAGGAAGAGCTGTGCCAGCAGAACAGAAATAAAACACTAAATTACAGCATTCACACATGAGCAACCCCACCCTCTCCCTCCCTCCCTGTCTCTGTTCATCCCTCCCTCCCCCATCTTTCTCCCCATCTCTTATCCTCTCTATTTCTACCCTTCTGTTCCATCTCTCTCCCCTTCCATCTCTGTTCCTTTCCCTTTTCTACCCCTTCTCTTTAGCATTCTTTTTCCTTTCCTCCCGTCTCTGTCTGTCTGTCTTCCCAACACCCACTTTCCCGTTTCTGTCCTCCCTCCCCTCTCTCTCACTCACATACACATGCGCACAAAATGAAAATAAAACATTATTCATGAACTCACCTGTATGGAGGCCCATACAACAAAACTGCAGGAGACTTTTGTCCAGAAACTCGCCATCAAGATGCCTGTTGTCTCTGAGGTCTGATAACAAGGCTAACCAGAACTCCATGCACTGGCCACGCAGGAAACCCCACCAATATTCAATTCTTTGATTGGCGGTGCTGGCCCCCTCCAAGTAACTATCGAGGGTGTCGTCTGGTTGAACAGGGACGAGGAAACGCTGGAAGCCTCTAACATGGCCATTTTCGGTTCCAAGGTCGCCTCGAACAACTCTAGGGCACCCCCCAAAACGCTGTACCGCTTCTATGTAGCACCCTCCAATTACTTTTGGGTCACTACTTGTTGTGTAAGCATTGAGCCAGATTATTTTTCTTGAAAAGCCATCGATACATCCATTCACACAAATACCATATGGCTTCAGTTCATCATATGAGTCCAGGTGCCAGATGAAGTTGAGAAGTTTGAGAAGTAATTCCTCCGTCTGAGACGCCCCGCTTGCCTTAATGACACTCCTCTTGGATGCAGCTCCTTCAAAACCAAACGCACAGACTCTTTTCTCACACGCACTCCAGTTTCTCTGCATTTAGCATACATCCACCTGTACCCGTGAAGCTGCCCGGGGTAATGTAGCTGGTTGCTAATGGATTCAAACAGGATCGCCAGGTCGGAATAGGCTTTGCGTGGCACGAGTCCCCTTGGAATGTACAGCTGCATCACACTCTAGACTCCTCAAACCCGACAAAGAAAACAAATCCTGAGTCACTAAATATTAAGAAGTTGATTAAAAGGATTGGTATGTTTGATGTATGGAGGGATTTTCATCCATCCACTAAACAATTGACTTTTTACTCTCACCCTCATTCAGTTTACTCGAGGATCGATTATTTCTTTATGTTCAGAACAGACAGACACAGGGTTTTAGATTGTAGAATTGGTGTTAGCGACATATCAGATCACTCAGGTGTATATGTGAAAATAAATGTAGGTGTCCCACACAAAAACACTATTTGGAGACTCAACACCTCCCTATTAAATGACACCCGATTTGAAGATTACATTAGGAAAGAAATGAAGGAATATACAGACCTTAACGGTAGCACAGTGACGTCACAGAGTATTTTATGGGATGCTGGAAAAGCAGTATTGCGTGGAAAGATTATAAGTTGGGCATCACAAAGGAAAAAAGAAAAACTTAAACACCTTAACGACTTGACAAGTAAATTAGACTCACTGGAACGGAAGCACGTAGAGACTAACGACCCCACCTTATTGTAACAAATAACCGTAGTAAAATCAGAACTAAATAAGAAACTGAACGACCAGGAGGAACTTACACTTAAGTATATCAAACAAACCCACTATGAAAATGGACCCCGTGCTAAAAAACTCTTAGCCTGGAGACTTAAAAAACAACAGTCTGGAAGATCCATATATAAAGTAAAGGACCCGCTCACCAACCAGATGTGTTATAAGCCAGAAGCAATACATAAGTCTTTTGAATCATACTTCAGGAATTTATACACTCAACCCGAATTAGCAGAAGCAGTAACAGTCAATCAGTTTTTTGAAATCCCTAGACCTGCCATCTGTTGTCACAGAACAAAATAAGTGCTTAACTACAGAGATTACAAATGCAGAGGTCGACAAGGCAATTTCTAAACTGAAAACAAGCAAAGCAGCCGGGGGAGATGGACTACCAGCAGAATGGTATAAGACTTTTAGGGACTCTGTGACCCCACTGCTATTTATTAAATTGTTTTAACTATGTCTTAAAAGGTGGCGAGACCCCACCATCTTGGAAACAGGCCATATTATCTGTAATACTGAAACCAGGGAAAGCTAGGACAGATTGCAGCTCATACAGACCTATCTCAGTTTTAAACACTGATTATAAAATGTTCACTTCAATTATTGTCAACACACTAGAAAATATTATCCCTAACCTAATTGACACGGACCAGACAGGTTTTGTTAAAAATAGACAAACACAAGACAATGTTAGGCGAGCTATACATCTGTTCCATATAATGAGCAAAGGAAACACAATGTCCTTAGCAATTAGCTTTGACACAAAAAAAAGCTTTTGACTCTGTTCTATGGGAATTTTTATACCTGGTCCTGCAACGTTTTGGCTTTAACAATACAGTTATAAAATGTTTAAAATTCACCTGTGGCCCGGATCAGAATAAATGGCAGTCTTTCAGGTACAATCCGTTTGGAGAGGGGTTGCTGACAGGGCTGCCCACTGAGCCCCATCTTGTTTGCTCTATTTATAGAGCTACTTGTTCAAAAGATTAGGGAAGACCCAGAAATCTTGGGAATACTATTCAAAGGGAAAGAATATAAGACATGTTTATATGCAGATGACATCCTGGTGACTTTATCCGACCCGAATACTTGATTTTTACAACCGAATAGATACTTAAAAAATGGTTATTTTACCACAATTGTTATTTCTACTCCAATCGCTGCCTGTAGAAATACCCAATAAGAAATTCAGTGAATGGAATCGGATCATTTCTAGATTCATATGGCAGAACAAGAAACCAAGGGTATGCTACAAAACATTACACTTAACAGGGAGGGATGTCACTCCCATGCTTGGAGGACTACTATAAAGCAGCACAACTGCAGTATATAGTCTACTGGTGCAGGGCGGGTTACGATGCAAAATGGAAGGAGCTAGAATTTGACCAACTAGATATCCCACTTCAATCTCTGCTGGGTGACAAAGCTTTCAAGACTATATACTCTAATAACCTATGTGATGTTATAAAAACTCCCCTAAATATTTGGTACAAAGAGATGAGCAAAGCGCACCTGGAAAAAAAATCTCGGTTATTAAGATGGGTCGAACATGATAGAGTATTCTTGTGTTATTCTTTACCTTGGTTTATATTGTATGATCACTAGTAGCACGTGTAAACTGTTAGAATCCTAGGCTAACATATACGCATCGTATTTCACTTTGTTTTATGGCCTGCCACTGATGTGCTCGTCCTCTCCCTGTACAGGATATGAGCTGTGAAATCGGTCAACTATCGTATAGTCGTTGGTTTGTCTCTCTCTGTTCTCCTCCCTGTTCTTTCCTTATCTTATCCCCTCCCAGTCCTGTGTATAAGAGACCTTCTTCCTCCTTCCCACCTCGCACTCGCACTCCCATTTTACTGTGTTTTGTGCCTCGGAGCTCCGATCCCTTTTTTTATTGTTTGTTCATTAAATTACTTATTATCCCAGTATTCCTGCATCGGCATCTTCGCTCTTTTCCACAACAATTTGGCGTCACGAACAGGATTGCTGGAGACCCGTCAGTTGAACTCTGGGACGTTGAGGGCCCGGGACCAGGAACGGAGGAAACTCCTCGTTCCCACTCTACCTCGAACCAAGCATTCAGAGATGAGAGGATCGGCGTCTAAGAGTGGATCTGATCGGCTTCACGTCTATCCAAGCGAACCTGGAAGGGAAGTGCTGATTCAGAGATCGGGTGAGAAGTAATTGTTCTTGTCTCAGACATATCAGTGACCAGTGGGTTGTTTTCCTTGTCGTCTACGAACGGTCCCGGGGCAGGACGGAGCGCATACGTTAACCGTGCCTGTCAGGTCGGTGTTGATTCTGAATCAACACTGAAATTCCCGCTCCACAAGTGAGCCGGAAGCTTCTGGTAGGTAAACTACCAGAGGGGTGAGTTTTTTCTCCACCTTTTTGCTCCAGAGTAAGAAAAAGGGGTGCACGGGGACGCCTGTGTATTTTCTGACTTGGAATTTTGTGAAAACTTAGTGAAAAGTCAGAGTAATAAGTCTAGCTAGACAGTGCTGGGGAAGAACCAGAGCAAAGTGGCTGCTGCTGTTCCCCAGGGGGGACCAATTGTGGACGACATGAGGAAAAAATATGGTCCAGATTGTCTTGACATGTTGGGAATTTGGGTTGAAAAGTATGATTTCCCAGCAGGGGGATCACTGAGTTTGGAGGAATTGAGAAACCTCCGGGATAAATTGAAGATAGCAGAGGGAAAGGTTACAAAAAAGAAAAAAACAAACAAATATGCAATTCAGATCATCAAAGATCATGAAAGGTGTTTTTCATTCTGGAAACCTGAAGCAGAGGTCAGGGACAGGAAACAAGTAAAGAAAACAAAAACAAACGTGTGAACAGCGCTGGGCGCTGGAGCACAGGGGTGACAGAGATAACGGCAGAGGGTGCACACACTCACACACACTCCCCAGAGGAGGGAGAAAAGGAGCCGCTCACACACGAGCATTGAAATGCACCAAATGTCTGTATCCTTCTCTTACAGGCCCGAGGGACCCTCTCCTGGACATGCCTGTCTTCCCTCCTCCCGCCTGCCCTCATCCAACGCTACCACCGTACAACCCTGCGCACTCCAGCACCGACGCCGCAGCGTCGCCACGTTCATCAGGACTGCCGTCAACCAAACGGCCAGCCTCATCACTGCTTTCAGACAAGGGCTGCTCCCCCAGATCGCCAAAGCAGTTAACACAAGCTGCTGCGTGGGGATTGAAGATGCCCGGCTGACAGAGGTCCGACGTCATGCAGTGCACGCTGAGAGGCTTCTGCAGGAGGCCAGCGAGGACAAGAAGATAAAGCGTGCCTCCCTCACCATGATGAAGCACCTCAGTGACACGGCGAGACGGCCCTACAGGAACAACGACAACCGACGAAGGGCGACTAGCGGAGACAGAGGCGAAAAGGGGGCGTGCCACATCTGCGGCCGAATGGGTCACTGGGCCAGAGAATGCCCTGACAAAGGAAGACACCGCGGGCAGAACCATGCCCACCGCAGCCAAGAGAGTGATCGCGAGGGCCGGAAAAGAGGATCCAACTTAGAGCAGCTGAGGGGGGAGAGTGGAGTGCGGGACACGGCATGGACCCGGCGAGACGGACCCCCGGCCTACAGTGTCTTCGCAGGGAAGTGATGCACACACACACATGCAACACGCTTCTTGCAATGAAGAAATGCTTGCTGTCCCCTCTAACTTCCCTTTCCCCTGCAGACACGTACACTGATTCATATTCTGATGTTGATTATTCGGAAACGTATACTGATTTACATGTTGATGATGATTTTTCTTCTGACAATGATTTAGGTTCGACTGATTGCTCTCAGCCTGACGGTGAGACATGCATTGACACTGACACAGAGTTCGAGGTTGATTTACGTGACCAAATTTTGAGCACCATTGACAGGTTTAGAGCGTCGTCACGTGCCGCACCTCCCACATACACGTTGTATAAAGAAGCTGTTTTTGAGAAACTGCCGCGGGTCACTTTTAGAATTATGGGTAAAAATATCACGTTCCGAGCCGATAGCGGAGCAACATTGTCGCTCCTTCGTGCAGAAGAACTTCCCCAGTGTAAAAAAAAAAGTGGGAGATATGTTTATTCTGTCGGGGCAGCTGGAACGAAGAAGAGAGAGCCTCTCACCACTCCACTTACTTGTATTGACTACGGCGACGAGACATGCACATCACAAAACCAAATTAAACACAGCTTTGTATTGTCAGAAGTGTGTCCGATGAATTTGTTGGGAAGAGATTTGCTTCTAGCCATGGGCATGAATCTCATCTCCACCCCCGACGGGTTGATTGTTGCCAGGTCGTTATCTTCCTCGACCTTGGCTCAAATTCCTAAGCCTCTCTTGCATGTCTATCAGTGGTTGCTTCCCCTCGAGGCCCCAGAAGAATTGATAGTGGCGGCTAACGATAAGGTGCCGGGTGATGCTCACTTCATGAAAGCTCCCAATTTGCAGCTGTCCGAGGAACTGAGTGAGGTTCCCTCCTCACTGTGGGCTGCTCACAAATACGATGTGGGACTGATCAAAGGTGCCGAACCGGTGAAGATCACACCCAAAAGTGATATTCGGCCCAACCAGCCGCAATATCCTCTGAAGCCAGAAGCTGTTGAAGGGATCACTCCTTTTTTTGATCCTCTTCTCGAAGCAGGTGTCATTGTTCCATGCCAAGGCCAGAGTTCCTCCTCAACGTGATGACTGGAGGTTTGTTCAACATTTGAGAGCAGTTAACGCTGCTGTCCACGCCAGGGCACCGAACGTGCCCAACCCACACACGACTGCATAGCAGAGCTAGACACAACTTTCTCCCCCCGACCTGACCTGACCTGACGAACCCCTTGCTAATGCTGATTTTGTTTTCTACGCAGATGGTTCAGCATTCCGGGACGACAAAGGCGCCAAAAGAGTTGGTGACGCAGTTGTCTCCGACTCGGAGGTCATCTGCTCTGACTCCCTTCCATGTCACCTCTCAGCACAAGGGGCAGAGCTGGTTGCGCTAACTGAAGCGTGTAAATTTGCAGAGGGCAAGTCTGTCACAATCTACACAGACTCCCGTTATGCGTTTGGTGTTGTTCATGACTTTGGGGCACTGTGGAAATGCAGGGACTTCCTCAAGTCAGACTTCTGCCAAAACATTTATTTTCACATTTTGCTAAATTGACGCACGGTTTAGACCATGTGTCAAAAGAGGGGATGTTGGAATTAATTAATCAATTTTGGTTCACTGGAGGGTTTTCAGTCGTAGCACAGAAGCATTGTGAAGCGTGTTTAATCTGCCAGTGGAGTTGTTACAACACCTCAGTTATTGCTTTTGCCACTTCGATCTCCAGCTGTGTATCGGGGAGCCCCTTCACATTTAGGCCATCCATGTTCAGCACAAACTCTTCTCACATTTCTTGCAGAGGAACCTCTTGTCCTGCCACTTTCCAGCGATGTCCGCTCAGAAACTTGTGAGGATGCCTTGCCTTGTCTTGCCATGTGAAAAATGATTTCCGAGTAGGGTTCCAGAGACATTTACAATGAACAATTAGCTTTTCTCCTACAACCAGTGAGCAAATCTGCAGCGCTCTGCCTGAGTCAACACGAGCCTCTAACTTGCTGATCTCGTACCTCCGTCCAAAGACCAGGGTAAAACGCACTGTTTTTTGTCTTTGTGTTTTAGTGATTTTATTTTTTGTTCTTCAAACTATAAAAATAGAATCAAGCCATTTTCAAATTTCTTGTATTTAATATCACACAGTTAAAAGGAAAAATGTCTCATATTTCATATTTGGTTTTTTTTCATTGTAAAACGAAAAACAAATTAGCGTCCGTTTTTGGTTTTTCAATCCAATGACCAAAACATACTCGGACCATAATGGACTTATTGGGGATTTTATTTATGAGTCAAATAATGCAGCCACGTTCTTAAAATGAAAAAGCATTTCTGCTGTTGCTTTTTCATTTGGATTATGGTAACTGTCTGCTTCCACACTCCAGTGGCTCTGCACATTAGTATAAATAGAGTGATTCTCTATCATGACATCACAGGACGGCGGCACACTGACTCATTCCATGAACCTGGACACTGATGATCCAGACTTTGGACCAGATGAGCCAACAGGCCACAGTGGAAACGGGTCAGAACATGGGACTGGCTGCTGAAAGGATACAGGTAGGTGGCGCTGTCATCCCAAGTTGTGTGGTGTGGAGGATCGGGGCCAAAGTTCCAGATGCTCACAGATGTGACTGTGGATTCAGGGGGATTGTTTGAAGGCTGGACTCCCAACAGAATCCCAACCAGAAATGGTATTTATGTCACACCCAAGTATGACCATAGCCCTGTGTTCCCCATCCATGTCATTAAATCCACAACTTCACAGAAAATGGATTGCAAGGTACCCAAGTGCAGAAGATTTATGCAAATAGCATGGTCGTCTGGAAACCTAGGAAAAGAATGTGCACATCTGGAGAGGACATCAAAAGCCAAACCATACATCAAGCCTGCAGTCCTCACAAGTGGATCACTACAGGACATGATGAGCAAAGGGCTGATGTCATCTGAATGGGGTGACAAATGTGACAAACTGAACACGGCTGCAGTACAGTGTGGCATTGACAGTGTTTTCCCAGTTTTTGTGGAAGATGGGGAACAATCAAAACGTTGGCACTTCTTTTCTATATTCACCAATGAAAGTGACAACTGGTGTTACTTTGGGCCGACTAGGGTGACATTTGATTCTGTGGCTGGGCAGTGGAACTGTCAATGTCGGGGAAGTGGACAATCTCATCGCTGCGTCCATCGCATGATGGGAATGTGGTGGATTTTCCAGGAGTTGCCAGGCACCCCAGCAGCCACCTCTGACATCCAAGTGGATGACATTGATGACTTGGAAAGTCACATGCTAGAAAGCAGCGTTACCTGTGAGTCACAGAACTTGAATGGCCGGAAAATATGTGCAATGACAGACTACTTAAAAGCACAAAAGCGCATCCCATGCCTGCAAGAAATACCAGTGCATCTCAGGACAAAGGAGGAACAACCACCATCATGTCTTGAACCTTCAGAGAACACCTACCCCTACTGTCCAGGGCCCACCCCTCCCATACTTAATCCATCCTAAATAGCAACCACCCAGGCTATGGTGTATGGAATTAATTATGTAAAAAAAGGTCAGTCAATTTAAAAAAAGAAATTCAATAGTTAAGCATGTTTAACCACATCATCGACAGGTGTCTCTGTAGCTACAAAAGAGTGCCCAGTTTGTAAAAATGTTGTGAGGTTCCAAGAATATTCATCCGGATTCCACAACTTTAACAACCGTGTGTTTCTAACACTGCCACTGTGTGAGCTTCTGCTGTCCGGTTTGGCGGTAAGGCAGCCAGAAATCCTTTGTGTAATACAGTTGCCCGTATACATAAACACTAACTGAATTCAATGGCAACCGCTACCACCATCAGCTAGTGAGGAGAGCCTTCCACCATTTTTTGTCCCTAACTAGTTTCAAATATGACAACTATTGTTACCAGTGTGGATACCACCCAGCTGTGGTGATTGGAGATGCAAATTGGAAACTGGCCTTTGATGTCCCACGTAAGCATATGTGATAACTTAAACACACAACCCGTGCCCATATGAAATTTTTAATCATAACTTCCTTCTGAATGTTGTTGCTTTGGAATACTTTGCCTCTTTGTGAGAATAACATACTGATAGCAGTGAATGTGCTCTTTTTTTTTGAAAAGTTGTGTGATTTTCATGCCCTTGCAATCAATTTAAAAATTTTACTTGCAGTTGGGACATTTAAACGGACTTCTTCATGCTCTAGATGATAAAAAATGGAGAATAGAGCAAAAATTATGCCTATACAACATCCTGCAGTCAATTAAAGTAGGCGACATTCTGCCAGATGAAGAGATAAAGGTAATGACATATCAGGCCTACTGTGAACCTTTCTTCAATGAGCTGTACTATGTTTTGTCTCATAAATGTCATTCCCTGATTGCAGCAGGTGAAAACCTAATCTAACTGTAAATATGCATCTGAAATTCTACAGGATTTAGAGATAAACTTGCTGAGTGGGCAGGTTCTCTCCAACAGAATGTATCTGTGGAGACACAGGGGGTTTGACCCTGCCATTAAGAAACAAGTGAAAATTTCACTGTATTCAACAACCTGAAGGTTAGTGGTGTTGTCTGTTATTATTGTCTTATTGCACTTTTTGTTATTGTTATTCTTATTTATTTATTTATTTGGCTAAAATCAAACAATGTAATTAAGGACGGCACAATATCACACAATATTTCAACAGCAAAGATGCACACGCATTGCAAAGGTTTTTTACACCCTGGGAAGGGAGATAAATTACAGTTGTTATATAGACTATTTGTGACTTTGAAAACACATCTGTTAGCTGACACAAGTAATTACTTTTTATAAGTGTATATTTTATTGACTTTCAGAAAATCAATAACAGATACAATTTATTCAGAACAAAAACATGGATAAAGGTGGATGAAAAATAACAGAGCACAGGGTTCCTGAAGACAGTTTTGGGGGTTATAAAGTGTTTAAAGAATTTGAAACTATTACAGGCTAGTTACATGACTGAAATGATGCATTCAGTGACTTTAGGTGGGGGGAGTGAATATATCATCTCACAATTTGTCTGTGTGCCAATCTCACACATTGAGCCATGAATTATTCAATGTCTGACCACCATGCCAAATATAGATGGATGTTCATGTTTCTTGACTTGTTACCCAGACAGAGCAGATGAGCCAGCGCTTAGAGAAACTTCTATCCATGCCTGGAACAGTATCTGAGAAGCAGCTGTTTGTCACTGATGTCCTCTTGCCAGAGGTGAGCTAATGAGGTTATGCAAATAATTCTAAATTTCTACAAGACTTCATGTTTAAAGCAAAAGTTAGTGAATGTCGAATGGCATATGCCTGTAAAAGCTATAGGTGTAAATTGACTTTTTGGAATTTTGAGAGTACAATTCTGAGAAACACTACAACTACAACAAAGTAAAGCATGATTTAAAGTTTCAAGTCCCACTGATTGTCGCTTCCCACTGCAAAATGAATTTATAAAAGACTGATGTATTATTGTTGTTATTATTTTACACACTTGATATATTTTACTTAATATATTGATATTCCTTTTTTGGGTTTTTAGGTTTTGATTCGCTGGTTGCAACTCAACAGCAACATGTGTCGCTATCATGCTGAATCTATTCTTCTGAAGAGCACATCTGCGAAGGGGGAGAAAAGGTACCCATTATTTGCATTGTGGGCGTACTCCCAAATATGTGACATCATCTAATCCATTATGCCACTTGTGGCAAATAGTGGTTTTGCACCAGTCCATTTACATATGTTTTTTTTTTTTTTTTTCCAGTGTGGAAGAGCAGACAGAGAATGCAGAAGAGGTAATTACTGCTACTATTACTGCACTTAACAGTATAAGCGCTCAGAAAGTGATATTGCTTGTTAGTATGAAACATAATAATAATTTTGTATAACAGCTTTTATTATAAAAGTATATACTTTCATAGCGCACTTAACTTGCTTAACTTGCTCAATGGTGACACCTAATGGCAGAAATCGTTATGGCAATACACAATTCCAGACTTCAGAACATTATGAATGTTAAATTATGCCATCTGAAGCCTGGACATCTGTATATTTTTTTCAAGATCAGTTCTTTCCTGTGAAAAAATAACAGTGGAGCTGAATAAAAACCTGGCAGATTAAGTCGATCCATCTATCTTGTTCTGGTTTTCTGGAAGAAGATTGTAGTGGTGTATTATTGGAAATCAAGAGATCCCTTACCACCTCCCAGGTCCACCTGAGGGATTCCAAAAAATAACATTAACCTTATAAAACCCATATAATATATAACATGCTAACTAAATTAAGGGTAGTGATCAAGCTCCAACAAATGTCATTCAATCACATACCCATTACTTATTTCTGTGAATGAACATTTGATTTTAGGTTGCTCAATATACTGTACTAAAGACAGAATTCTTACTTACGAAATATGAAAGATTTGTTATTGGTGTACAGTAATTCCTTTCTAAATGTTAAGCAATAGCTGGAAATTACATCAATATAATACCTGGGCCATGTTTTCATCTTTACTGCAGGAAAGTGTCCTTATAAGGCATGCCATTGCTGCAGCTGACTGGTGCCGCCGGACAAAGTGTGAGGGTGCACTTGAACTCCCTGCTGTCCTCCACATGGACAGCCAAACGAAAAAAGAGCTGCTCGTGGAACTAAAATCCTGGGAGAGTGGATATGAGGAATGTTCATCAGCTGAAATGCTTATGTTTGAATTCGAAAAAAAGGAAGACTTTGAATTATTCAACAAACATGTTGTTGACCAAATGCACCTCAAGGTGTTTTCGAAATTTGAGGAGGAGTGATGTTTATTAAAAAGACTTCCAATCTCTTTTGTGTCATTGTGTTTCAAAGGTGGAAATATACTTACTTCAGGGTTTTAAAGACGGCATAGTTCATCACCTAGAAATGTCAACTCATTACACAAATTAAAATTTTATGTTAAGGGTTAGGTTCCTCAAAATTATGAAACACTTATGGCAGGCAACAGTGAGAAAATTATGTAAAAATGTCAGAGAGAGAGAGAGAGAGAGAGAGAGAGAGAGAGAGAGAGAGAGAGGCTGGAGTGAAACTCAATCGATCTATTAATCAATTATCTAACATTATTTAAAGGACATTTTTGCTTCCAAGCGATCAGATTCTTTGTAAAATAAATAAATAAATAAAAATAAGATGGTCAGTGGTTTGTAAAATCCCTATAACATTTACAGTGTCACCTCCAGCGAACAGCGGCACAAATAACAGCATCTCCAGCGACACCAAGCGGCGACACTTCAGGCAGTCGCAACAAGTGCTGCGACTGTTGGCAACACCGAGCTGCGAAAGCAGTCGCAGCAAGTTTTTTTTCTATTGAAATGATGACATTACAAACTCGAAAAGGGGATAATAAACACTGATAAAAATTAATACATCATATAAGTTAATAGAAAACGTGGATTTTGTAAAGGAAACAAAATGAATATTATACATAAATATTAAAATAAAGTACAGTAATAATAAGAGGTCCATATAAAGTAAAATAATTAGTGAATAGGGCACTTAAATTCACATAATGGAGAATAAGGACTGGTATTTTAAATTAAAATAACACATAGCGCGCAACAGTCGGAGCAAATGCCGCGACTGCTAGCGACACCGAGCAGCAACACTTCCGGCAGTCGCAGCAATTTTTTTTTCTATTGAAATGATGACATTACAAACTCGAAAAGAGGATAATAAACACAGATCCGATGAAGTACATCATATGAGTAAATGAAAACGTGGATATTGTAAAGAAAAAAAAATATATATAATTAAGAGGTGCATATAAAGTAAAAGAATAAGTGAATACGGCACTTAAATGCACATAAAGGAGCATAAGTACTGGTATTTTAAATTAAAATAACAAATAGCAAGCAACGGTCGCAGCAAATGCCACAAATGCCGCGACTGCTAGCGACACCGAGCATCGACACTTCCGGCACCAAGCAGTGACACTTCCGGCAGTCGCAGCGAATGCCGCGGCAGTCGCGGAACGGGTGCCACTGCCACAAATCGAGCCTGCTGTCTCTCCTACCTCGGCAAAGTTATGTACCGACAAAGTTTCGTTGGGGGGGGTATGACTGGCTTCACGCGGGCCGGACAGAGACACGCAGCAGGTTTGTCCATGTCTGTGTTAACTGCACGTTTTTCTCCTCAATGCCCCTACACAAAAATGGACGCCGCCTATTTTATGATAAAGTTTTGTTTCGTTGTTTATTAGCATGCTAAATTAATTGTTAGTAAAGCTTATGTCTAACTAGGTTGACGGTGACGAAGCCTTTTCCTGGAATCCAGCGGTTCACTTGAACCATGTAATGGAAAATAAATATTCTTGGTCTCCCGTGTAATCTGTTAGTTTCACTGTATAACCTTCTGGAGACATTCTCCTCGTGGCCCGCCAGGGTGAGGTATTCGTTGTTTGGTCTCCTCTCATCCTCCCCTCCTTCTTCCTTATCTCGTCCCCTGCGGGTCCACTTCTTCTTCCTTCTCTCTTTGCACTCGCACTGGCATTCATTCGAGCTGTTGCACCTGTTGCATCTGTTCTGTTGGTTGTACTTTGTTTGTGCCTCGGATATCCGATCATTTATTTCATGTTCATTAAATTACTTATTTACTCAGCATTTCTGCATCGGTAGCTTTGCTCTTTTCCACAACAGTTTGGCGTCACGAACAGGATAGCTGGAGACCCGTCAGTGAAACTCTGGGACGTCGAGGGCCGCGGACCAGGACGGAGGAAACTCCTCGTTCCCCCTCTACCTCGAACCAAGCATTCAGAGACGAGAGGATCGGCGTCTAAGAGTGGATCTGATCGGCTTCACGTCTATCCAACGAACCTGGAGAGAAAGTGCTAATCCGGAGATCGGGTGAGAAGTAATTGTTCTTTTTCCAGACATAACAGTGACTAAGGTGTTTTTTCTTGTCGTCCACGAACGGTTCCAGTCCAGGACGGAACGCATGCGTTAGTCGTTTCTGTGTGGGTAGGCGGTGATTGTGAATCACTGCAGTCCCAGTACAGAGTGTGCGTTGGCCGGGCCTGTCCCGCTCACCAGATATCCAAGAAGGTTGGTGAGGGCTGAGCGGGCAAAACCTTTGGTGACTCAGTACCGAAGGGGTGAATTTTTTCTCTACCTTTTTGCGCCTGAGTAAAAAAAGGGGGCACAGGGACGCCTGTGCAGCTACAAGTAATAAGTCTAGACAGGGATGGGGAAGAACCAGCGCAAAGTGGCTGCTGCAGTTCCCCAGGGGGGACCAATTGTGGACGACATGCGGAAAAAATACGGTCCAGATTGTTTTGATATGTTGGATGTTTGGGTTGAAAAGTGTGGTTTCCCAGAGGGGGGATCACTGAGTTTGGAGGAATTGAGAAACCTCCGGGATAAATTGAAGATAGCAGAGGGAAAGGTTACAAAAAAGAAAAACCCAAACAGGTGGGAGATTCAAATCATCAAAGATCATGAAAGGTGTTTTTCATTCTGGAAACCTGAAGCAGAGGTCAGGGACAGGAAACAAGTAAACAAACGTGTGAACAGCGCTGGGCGCTGGAGCACAGGGGTGACAGAGATAACGGCAGAGGGTGCACACACTCACACACACTCCCCAGAGGAGGGAGAAAAGGAGCCGCTCACACACGAGCATTCAAATGCACCAAATCGTCTGTATCCTTCTCTTACAGGCTCGAGGGACCCTCTCCTGGACATGCCTGTCTTCCCTCCTCCCGCCTGCCCTCATCCAACGCTACCACCGTACAACCCTGCGCACTCCAGCACCGACGCCGCAGCGTCGCCACGTTCATCAGGACTGCCGTCAACCAAACGGCCAGCCTCATCACTGCTTTCAGACAAGGGCTGCTCCCCCAGATCGCCAAAGCAGTTAACAGAAGCTGCTGCGTGGGGATTGAAGATGCCCGGCTGACAGAGGTCCGACGTCATGCAGTGCACGCTGAGAGGCTTCTGCAGGAGGCCAGCGATGCAGAGAACAAGAAGATAAAGCGGGTATGGATCTGTGTTTTGAAATGTAAAAAGTAAAAGACGTTAACATGTGTGTTGTCTGTTGTGCTTCCACAGAAAACCAAAATAAAAGCTTCTAAAGAAACAAAGAAAAACAAAAATAAATGTGTCTTCGCAACATTACCATGCTACATTTACGTTTGACTATCTGCTTTAATATAAAACCACCACAAATGTGTTTTATAATTGTCTTTATATAATCTACAAATGTATTAGTACGATCCAGGGAAAATTCCATGTTTGTTTGCGAAACTCATTGGAAGAATGAAGAAAATCTGTTTGATTGTTATTGTCATGAACATGAATCACAAAACATATATATATATTTTTTTTCCATGTGTCACTTTAACAGAGACAACACCATCTGTAATTACTATGTTTGGTTGCATTTCCCTGGCAGGCAAAGATAGATGGAAGAGACATCCTTCTGGGTAGAAGATGGGACTGGCTTGTCTGTGGATGGTGGAGGCTCACTGGGCTCATCAATCCGTCCATCCATTCACCTTGTTCGTCTCATCCTGACTGCAGCATGCCACTGTGGAGGCTTGACATAACACACATTAGAGTAATAACAGAAAAGCAAAATGTGACTTATGGTGTATTATTTAGTGTGCTTCAGTTGTAATTCTCATAATAATGACTGTTTTGCTGGCTTCACACAATATATATAATTGGCCTGTCTTAGTTAAAAGCCCACTCACCACGACAAGGTGAAGGCCAAGAGTGGGAACACAAACACAGACCAGAAACGAACAGGACAAATCCAGACAAGACTGCAAAAAACACAAACACAAATATCAATCACTTTGACCACTATCTTTTTTCACAAAAACTTTTATTTCTTTACAAATTGAACCTTAGATTGTGTCACAACAAACTAAATAAACCCTTAAAACAGCCAACAAAACATGAAACAACAACACTTCATCAATATTATGAGTATCCTCATTGTATGTCCTTGTATGGTTCAATGCTGACACAATAAAATAAAAATGAAAAATAAAGACAATGTCTCTTTTTTGGCACGACTGATTGTAGTAGACTATAGCTCTTATACTTAGCCTAACAGTTTGTGCAATGAATTATATTATATCCTAAAACAAGACTAAATAGCCCATAGTTTAAAAATATGTTCAATAGTAAGTGTTCAGTGGGTCAGATGTCAAATGTGATCTATTTAAAATGTAGAATAGATGAGCTAAATAACACATATATAATACACATTGATGGGAATTGAACCATCGCCTCAGTCTTGCAAGTCCAAGATTGTCATAATGTACCACAAACCTAAATCACACTCCCTTTGTTCATCTAAGCTGTTTGAGTAGCGTTAGCACACCGTGATTCCTCATCAACTACAGGCCTACACTTCAAATAATTATGAGAAAAATCCAACGTAAAGAGAGCACTTCCATTAGGAAATAGTCAACATGAAATTTCGTCCTCTACTGACACCTGCTGGTCAAATTGAATAGTTGCAAATATTGTGAAGAAGTTGTCATCTAATTCTAATCCGAAACAATATGGCCATTCGAAGTCAAGTATTAAGACAATTAATCAGGTTGGTACTGCTTGATTGAACACATTCATCCCGTTCCAGTGCACTAAAACCCACTTCCCTTCAGGACCGTGTCAGCGAAGCCAAAACTTCCTTGAGTGACGCTGTTTCCCAGCATGCAATGCGAGCTAGCGATTCACAATACTATTTCATCACAAACATGGATGTAAAAAATAAAAAGGGAAAAGGGGAAAAATGAAACTTCAGGAACACCAACCATTGCAATACAAGCAGAACTGGGCCGAAGTTTTATATTATGTACACCATAATACAGCCTTCTAGTGGACAAGCCATACTATTTAAACCGTGTCCTCCTATGGCACTTCCGTGGGTGGAAGCACATGGTAGAGGTCACGTGCTTGTTGTGCGTCACTCCACCGATCACCTCAGAGAAGGTCTGAGACAAGGTCGTTGCCCTTGCAGGTTATCTGATACAGGTGAATATATGTAAAACATGGGTCAATGTGGTCAGTCTTAACAAGAGAAGCTTACTGTCGAAAATAATGTACTACAAGTGGATGTCACACTTTATTTTTGTTTTGTATGAGCATTTAAAAACAACAACAACAACATAATAATATGGATTTTGACCATGTATGTTTTGGAGTTCATTGAAAGAGGTTTATTTATATATATATATATATATATATATACATATATATACATATACATATACATATATATATATACATATATATACATATATATATACATACATATACATATATATATATATACATATATATACATATACATATATATATGTATATATATATATATATATATGTATATATATATATATACATATATATGTGCGTGTGTGTGTGTGTGTGTAACTTTAACTAACTTATCTATTTCTATCCATCTATCAAACGTACTATCTAGGGATCTATCTGGGGGGGGGGTTAAAATGAGCCGTCGATTGTATGTGTGGGAGTCCCTCGGGTTCAGCCCAGCTGATTTAGTGTTCGGTGAGAGGACCCTCACGTCTGTTAAGGGGTAAGTGGCTTTCCAATGTTAAATGAGTCGAGAATAATGTGTTAGATTACGTCTTTTTTTTTTTCGTGAATGCTTGCATCGTGCTTGTGAAACTGCTCACAAAACTCTTGTCGCCAGCCAGTCTAAAATGAAGCGGCAGTTTGACAAGAAAGCTGTGGCTCGAGTTTTTGAGACAGGCGACCAAGTGTTGGTATTGTTGCCGTTACCCGGTTCCCGTTTGCAGGCTGATTTTTCTGGTCCGTATGTCGTGGAGCGCAAACTTTCCGTTACAGATTATGTAGTGCACACTCCTGATAGAAAACGATCGTCCCGCGTCTGCCACGTCAAAATGTTGAAAAGTTCCGCCCGGTTCACACTGGACGTGGAAGCGCCGCGAAGCGCCGCGAAGCGCCGAGCGCTTCCATTCAGCGCCCATGTTAATCAATCAGTGTGTTTACATGCAGAGCTTAATCGGACTAAGCAATAATTCTGTTTTCTCGTCCAATCGGAGTTCTCAGCTTGGTCCCCGTATCCATGCAGCTGAGAAATTCAAATTATTGACGGGAACGTGTCCTCCTCACAACACTAGGGGATGGAGTGAGTCTTTTCAGCCGGTCAGCTGCTTTCGGTTGACATATTAAATCTATTATGATATGGAACGATAGTTCATAATGTACGTGTTACTTGCTTTGCAGATAAGGTGTACCCTATTTCTTGTACTCCTGGTTATTTTAAAAGGCAGACAAGAACGTTGTTTGCTGTTGGAGGGCTACAACAACACTTCGATGCTACGCTTTGTGCCGTCGCTACGGACCCCAAACTCTCGTTTTTGTTGGATTCGGGTGTGTGTCTGTATTCGATTATCATGATGTTGTTTTTTTTAAATGCTCATACAAAACAAAAATAAAGTGTGACATTCACTTGTAGTACATTATTTTTGCCAGCAAGCTTCTCTTGTTAAGACTGACCATCGACCCATATTTTCCATATACTCAACTGAATCAGATACCCTGCAGATCCCCTGCAAGGGCCCCGAGGTGATCGCTGGAGTGACGCGCAACCAGCACGTGACCTCTACGATGAGCTTCCACCCACGGAAGTGCCATAGGAGGACACGGCTTAAATAGTATGGCTTGTCCACCAGAAGGCTGTATTATAGTGTACATAATATAAAACTTCGGCCCAGTTCTGCTTGTATTGCAATGGTTGGTGTTCCTGAAGTTTCATTTTTTGTCCCTTTTTATTTTTTACATCCATGTTTGTGATGAAATAGTATTGTGAAATCGCTAGCTCGCATTGCATGCTGGGAAACAGCGTCACTCAAGGAAGTTTTGGCTTCGCTGACACGGTCCTGAAGGGAAGTGGGTTTTAGTGCACTGGAACGGGATGAATGTGTTCAATCAAGCAGTACAAACCTGATTAATTGTCTTAATACTTCACTTCGAATGGCCATATTGTTTAGGATTAGAATTAGATGACAACTTGTTCACAATATTTGCAACTATTCAGTTTGACCAGCAGGTGTCAGTAGAAGACGAAATTTCATGTTGACTATTTCCTAATGGAAGTGCTCTCTTTACGTTGGATTTTTCTCATAATTATTTGAAGTGTAGGCCTGTATCTGCACACAATTTGGAATTCGTCCCAGCGCCCTGAGCTGTAAATTTGGACGGTGTAAAATGAAAATGGCCATGTGCAGCAGAATGAAAGAGAGATTGCATTGTCCAGGTAGGAGGACAGCAGTCAGTCATGTTTCACCTCCAGTCAACATGCAGTGGTTCACATGAAGGTCCAAGAGGCCTACAGACCTACACTGAGTCTGGACGTGGCAGTACAGTTGGATCATTGTCTTTGTTGTGTTGTTTGGTCATTGTGATCCAATGTAATGTGAGAGAAGGACGAGTGCAGTTATATTGGAGTGAGTTTTTTAGAGTGTAATAGAAGTTATAATGCAGAGTCTGTTTTTATGAAATGTTGTATCACCTGGCATTCATCCATCCATCCATCCATCCATCCATCCATCCATCTTCTACTGCCGTATCCGGAGTCAGGTCTCGGGGGCAGCAGCCTCAGCAGAGACCCCCAGACTTCCCTGGACCCAGTCACCTCCTCCAGTTCCACCAGTGGGACCCCAAGGCTTCCCAGTCCAGCCCAGAGACCGGGTCAGCACCACTCTGACTCCCCGAGTCCCTGCTGCTCAGGTGAGGCTTCAAAGATCTGGCTGCACCTGATTGGACGGTCGTGGAGGATCTCCTTGGTCTTCTTGGTCTCCAGCTGTTTGACCTCATGCTCTCTGTTGACTTCCTCACTCAGTCCCTCAGTGATGTAGAGCTCAGTGTAGATGCTGTTGAGGAGAGTTTGACTTCCTGCTTCTTCACCTTCAGTCACACGTTCACATTTCCTCTCCAGACTGATCTTCTGCTGCTGTAGAAGCTCCTGCAGACCACCAACCTCTGGAGCTGAGAGAAGGTTGGAGAAGAAAACATCAGTGTGACAGTGTCATCATTTTCTGTCCACGACTTGAAGCTGAAAGCATCCAAACTCCATTTTTTAGCTGATGTGGTGAAGCTGCTGTTGTCTGACTGTTTGCTCTAAATGTCCTCCAGTGGATCTTCTCACTGGAGGTCCTGACCACAGTTATAATAGTTAACGAAAACGAACAAAATAACGAAAACTTCAATTGAAAAAAACAATTGTCACGTTCCCAGGGGTTAGGATTTTGGTACCTGCCTCGTTGGGCTTCGAAGCGAGCAGAGCTGAGACCATAAGGGTGACGTAGCAACGTTCAGGACACTGATTGGCCAAAGGCCGTCTTTCACGAAAGACCAAAACCGCCATTTTTAAATGCCTCGCGTGTGGATTTTTACATTAACACGTATTAAAAACTGAAAAGCTTATGAAACTGTACCATGGGTGAACAAAGAACTACAGACGTTTCTGTTCTCTGTGGCCGAAGAAAAAGCACAATGCAGACAGTTGTGCAGAAAGTTTAGTGTTAGCTAAAATATCGGGCACACAGACGTACTTATTATGTATACATTTCTTTCCATTGTAACAGGTCACTAAAAGATCTGCAATCCATTACCTAGAATTGGTTTTCCTTAAACTGATGTACAGGATTACTAATCTGATTTTGATGGGCAAATTTGACAACAGAATACAATTATGAAGCACTAAAGCACAGGACCACAAAACAATTAAATGCATGATGAAATAATGATATGCTTTGTTAAATGAAATAAAATGGCATTTTCAACTAAGTAATAAAATAGTCGGTGGTGCAGTGGTTAGCGCTGCCGCCTCACAGCAAGAAGGTCGTGGGTTCGATTCTGGGGCCTGGACCTGGGACCTTTCTGTGTGGAGTTTGCATGTTCTCCCTGTGTCTGCGTGGGTTCTCTCCGGGTTCTCCGGCTTCCTCCCACACTCCAAAAACATGCACGTGAGGTCAATTGAATGTTCTAAATTGTCCGTAGGTGTGCATGTGAGTGTGAATGGTTGTTTGTCTCTATGTGGCCCTGCGATGAACTGGCGACTTGTCCAGGGTGTCACCCTGCCTTCACCCTAAGACAGCTGGGATAGGCTCCAGCAGACCCCCGTGACCCTGAATTGGAATAAGCGGGTATAGAAGATGAATGAATGAAATCTTTATTGAATGAATTACACATTTTATTTCACTCGTGGTTTATGTAATTATTATTTTTTGCTCCATAGCTTTCATGATTCAGCATTACATGTTAAGCGTGATGAATTGCATGAAAAGAGAGAGCACTCGCTGATAAATTAACATGGTGTGCTGTTTAATTCCATGAGGACGACAAAATATTTGCAAATTTGTGTCAGCTACACACATCGACAGGTGCAAGAGAAAGGGAGGAACTTTCAGGGAGGAACTTTCAAGATCGTTCAGTTTTTGTTTTTTATTTTTTTTAGTTCTGATGAAATAAATAGACCAATCATTTCATTACTTTGTCTGCTTTCCAAAGAGAGTTGCTTCAAAGAATTATCATTTATTATTCAGTGGCACATTGCTCACTTGTTTAATACACAAATAATAGTATATTATTATAATAATACTATTTTAATAATAATAATAACAATAATAATAATAATCATCATCATCATCATCATCATCATCATCATCATCATCATCATCATTATTATTTCTAAAATTTCCAAACAACAATCGTCAGTTGTTCCGTAAAAAATACAGTCATTTCCATGTTGAATTTTGTACAGTTCGTGAGCGCGCATGTCTGTCAGTGACGGTCTCCACACTGACACAACTGCGCATGCTCTATTATCCCATCAATGCGGAAGTCAAAAAGTTTTTGGGAGCCATGCGCTGGGTGAGCAACTTCATTGAAAGGAATGGGACGCCATCTTGGACTCTGGGGGCTTGCCGCACTGTCACGCAGGTTGTGACGTAGCGGGCCGGCGACGCACAGATATGATGTGAATGATTGACAGCTACCATTCGTTCCCGTTAGCGAGAGGATTAAAAACAAACAGACACCATTATGGCATCAAAAAGGAGTTATCCCAGCGGTGCGGAAAAACGGAAGGAAAAGAAAACTGATCAAGAAAAACTTGCAAAGGGGAAAGGTAAGTTATTTGTTTGTGATGTGGGCTGGAGAGGTGGAGGTGAAACGCTGTTGTCCCCCCCCCCAAGTTTGTTTATTTGTCCTGCTAGCCAGCTAGCTAGCTAGCGTCGGATAAATGTTAGCTGGCTGGCTAATATTTGTTCGTCATGAATCAGCGTTTTTGTTTGTTTTATGAAAGTTGACCATATCCTGCCATTGTTGGCCTATCCTGCCATGGGAATGAGTGATTGACTCCACACCCGTTTATTCACATTCTAACAGGGAGGGCAGGAGGGAGGGCATGTTGTAGTTGTTGTTGTAGTCAGTCCCCTGTTATTGTTCAGTGGAAGTTGTCTCTCACATATTTGACTCTTAATGTTACTTTAGCCTTAACTTAGGATGAATTTACTAAGCTTAGTTTGTATTTTGTAGGCCCTTAATTAGAAATGTGCTACTGTTTTAGAATTCAAAGAAATATTTTATGGAAATACTTTATTTGGCATGGTGTTGACTATTTTAGACTGTTGTGGCGTAGGTCATTTATCTTAGTTTTATTACTTTAACTAGTACAGTGTGTAAAGTAATGCCAAAAACTCTTAAAAATGACAGTTTTGTAATTGGGTACAAGCTTTAAAGGGACACTGCAACCATAATGTTTAATTTAAAAACAAATTCATTTTTAATTTTCCTATATTACTGCAACATCACTGTAATAATAAAATAGGAAAATGCGCTTCTGATCATTTTTGCTTGATGGTCTAATGAGCTTTGTCTCTGCAGGAGCAATTCTAAAATATGTTGGCGCTCCAGACATTGAGCCAGAGGGATCTCCCGATCATCCTGACCAGGAAGCTCCAGGACCAACACATTCCTCAGAACCTCCTTCTTTCCAGGTGAATAATGTGTGTTATTCTTAGTAGCTAAGCTGATAAGTGTGGGACGAAACTAAGGCAATTAAGCATTATTTTGATTGTTGGTTTGCTTTTTAGTGTTGCACTTGTTGGTTTGTTGGATTTTCTTATTTAAAGTAAGCATTTTTTTTTATGAATACTCAATCTGTTGTATTTATTGACATATAGAGGATTATTTTCCTAGTATTATAGTGTTTGTTTGTTTTTAAATCAGTTTAACTTGCCTGAGTTGCTCAACTGAAGATGTTTAATTTTACCTGTAGCCTGTTTTGCTCACGAGGTGTAATAGATTGTGGAATCTTAGTAGACCTTAGTAGACACATGCTGCTGAGAGTGTCAGCGATCAGCTCCGATGACCGTGGTGCTTGTAAATAAGGCAAATGCGCCATCTAGTGGGATGCAGCATGTTTATTCGTGTTGGAGCAATGACAAGTACTACTAACAAAACAAAAGATGCACAGGGTAAAAAAAAATAATCATAAACTCAAGCCCAACAAAGATAACAGATGGGCATAACTGTAACATTACATAGTAATGATTACTAGTACTACCAAAATTTCTCTATTTTACTTTTCAACTCCAACTATTCATCCCCTTTTTTCAGCAGCCATTAAGACAAAAGGATGACACTTATGCATTGCATCAAACTGTGATGCACAAAATCAATTAAATTAAATCAAAACAATAAATAAAGTGTGCATTAAACAGGGGGCAGTGCAATACAGTACAGGACTCAACTGATATAGTGCAGTTAGGCAGTATAGCCTATAACAGCTGTTCAGCATCCATAGTAATCCACAGTCAGTGCCATAATCATCCAGTCAGTGTCATATTCATCCATAGTCAGTATAATATATATGATATCGCGCAGACCCTCGTCCTCCACCACATTAATTGGCCTGCAAGCCGTAGCCACACCCATTTAGCCCCCGCTGTTGAAAGTTGGCGTGTGGTGGACGCGGCCAGTGGTCTCCGTGCCACACCATCCAACGTGGTTTGCTTTACCTCAGAATGGGGCGGAGGGCTCTCCGCGTCAGCTGTATGCTTCGCAGACAAGTGAAACGTAAGACTGCTCGTACTCCGGTGGAAACTAAATACAGCTTTACAGTAAATGCATATCACTTTTGTCCTGTCAAGACTGCCATCTGGCAGGGTTTTGAAGTGGAACTTTCCATTTACAATTGACGCCTTATCCATGTTAGTCCTTCGTAGTGCTCACCTACGCTCAGTGTCTTTTTCTTTTTTTTGTTGTGCTTACAAGCCGGCTGCAAGCGTGTGACTGTGTGCTGTGAGTCAATTCATTTCCCGTTTCCACAATCTACGGAGCGGCCAAAGGTTCAAAAAGCACTTTAATTAATTAATTGAATTAATTAACTATGTGGCAGGTGGGTTTGCCCCCACCTTCGCGTCATCAATCACACCTGCGCCGGAGTGCAATCTTTGCGTCCCTCAGTGCGTTTACATGGTACTTGAGAAATTTGAATTATTGCCTTCGGCGCGAAACAACCTGGCAAACGCGAATAAGAATGTTGACATTTGGAGAGAGGATGAGACCGGGGCGATGCTTTCTCTTCTAAAAGAGATGGACATATTAAAATAACACGCAACGGAGACCTTTTTAAAAAGGGTAGCGCAGCAAATGCAGGGCTCCGGCTTTGCGCACCCCTGAACAAATACGTATTCCTTCGTATTTATATTTCTACCTTTTCGTTCACATTTTTTGTAAGTTAGAAGAATTTCAACTTTGTAAATAAAAGCACAGCAAAGAGATGTTTTTCTGATTTGTTTTTATTTCGATAATTTCGCTGTTATTCTGCTGGAAACGGCGTGCAGCGGCACAAGCTTCCTCTACGGTCGGCACTTTAATGAGCGTGTGTATAACTGAAGACACCGTTCCTTTGCAAAACCTGTACACAAACTCTCCCACCAGTCTGCTCCGAACCCACATCCAACAAGAACGAGTTTCGGGTCCGTGGCAACGGCACAAAGCGTAGCATCGAAGACATTGTGTTGTTGTAGCCCTCCAACAGTAAACAATGTTCTTGTCTCATGGTTATCTTTTAAGATAACCATGAGCACAAGAAATAGGGTACAGCTTATCTGCAAAGTAAGTAACACGTACATTATGAACTGTCATTCTATATCATAATGATGTAATATGTCAACCGAAAGCAGCTGACCAGCTGAAAAGGCTCACTCCACCCCCTACTGTTGGGAGGCGGACACGTTCCCGTCAGTAATTCAAATTTCTCAGCTGCATGTATAGGGGGACAAGGTGAGAACTCCGATTGGACGAGAAAACCAAATTATTGCTTAGTCCGATTAAGCTCTGCATGTAAACGCACTGATTACACCTGCGTCAGAGTGCAGAGTGAAAGCAGCTCTTTTAAAAACAAGCGCAGGCTGGAGTCAGCACTCCTCTGGCGTGTCCACGCTGAGAACTCTGTCCTTCGCAGTTCTTAGCATTTCGGCTAGCAATCCCAGAGCGGGCTGGGACATAAGTGTAGCTGGAGGAGGAACCCTGGCGGGTGCCCGTTCATCGGGAGGTGGTGCTGTGTGTGCGTGATCGTTGTGCATTCACCGCTCGGCTGTTAAAGCTGAAGCCCCCCTCCCCCACTCCTCCTCTGGCGCTCGGCGGGGAGGCAGCGACTCGGAGCAACTGCACCCAGGCAGTTTTCTTTTGTGTGTGTGTGTGTGTGCGAAGAATAAATAAAAGTTTTCCTTTCGTTCTAACTGTTTAACGCTTGCCTGGGTGTCTCAAGGTATTAGTATGTTAATTTAGTTCTCTTTTCTTTTGGACAGGAGTTGGCGTAGCGTGAATTTTGGTTTGTAGTGATTCCCCTAGCTTTGTTTATTCCCTTTTTTGAGTTTTCTTTGGTTTCTTTGGCCCTGTTCCCCTGTGGTGAATTCTTCTGGTGGATTCAAGTGATGTAGATGTTGAAGGAGTCTTCATTGACACAGACTTAGTTGTATAAAAACTGGTTTATTTCAAAGAAGTCAAAAGTCAGACAGGCACCATGGAAAGCCTGGGGATGTCTCTGGGCCAGATGTGAGCAACTCCGATGATGCTTTGTTCCCATCACCTTTTATACCTCCCAGCAACCAGGGAGGAAGATGCTAGAAGTGGGGGAGAATGTATACATTCCATAGTTGCACCCCCAATGACCATCTGGTTTCAATTTGGTGGCCGTTGGCAACAACAAGACCATATATGGACCCTGAGACGCCCTTAGGGAAGAAGTGCAGCAGGTTCACTGCTGAGTTCACATCAGGCCATATACATAAGATCACATGATGTCATATACATAGATTCAGATACTACACCCCTTATTTTCTTATGTTGAACAGTCTTTTTGGTATGGTACTTATTTCCTTGACACTCAGGCAGCTAAACCTGGTCTATTTTAAATTGTTGTCAAATAAAGCTGTTTCATTGGAAGTCCGTCTCGTCCTCTTAAATTTCAAAGCGTAACGAACCTGTGTAGCCCGAGGAATTTTATTATAGTTTATTTCCTGGGGTGCAACTCCCCAGGTGGCATTGTCAGGCAACTCCCCCCCCACCCCCAATTTTCCTTTATACCCACCATCTGAATTGTCTCCACCTCCGCCAGACCCTCCCCCTCGCCACATCTAGTCTTTTTTTGATAGATGATGATCTATGTGTATTGATGCGTCGTGCTAATGCGTAGCCCCTCCAGGATCCCTCCTTGCACTGCCACTCCGTCGTAGTGCGGGGCACCGAGTGCCGCAGGCCCCTCCGCACCCGTCGCCACCGCCGTCTTCTACGCCAAGCCTCGTCTCGCCAATTCCTCCTTTACCTCCTCTGCGCTGTTGTAGGTTCGAGTTCCCGTATCCCAGTGGGTCCTCATCTTGGTGAATGGCGTCTGGAACCGGATGCCCTTCTCCTTCAGGATTCTTTTAGCAGTGTTGTACTCCTTTCTCTTTTGGACCATCTCTGTCGTGTAATCGTGATGGAATGACGGTACTTTCTTCCCCAGTTCTATTTTCTTTGTCCATAGCTCTCTCAGGACCCTCTCTTTGGTAGTAAATTCCAGAAAGTTAACAATGATGGGTCTCGGTTGGGCACCGTCCGCTGGCTTCTGTGCAAATGAGTGGTGTGCTCTCTGAATTTGGAAATTAAAATCTGCTGGCAGGTGCAGTTCGCTTTTCAGCAGGTCTTCCACAAACTTGGCCACAGATTCTCCCTCCTCTCCTTCAGTGACTCCATAGATACGTAGGTTGTTTCTCCTCGGCCTGGACTCCAGGTCAGTTAACTTGTCCTGAAGAGCTTTTTGTTCTCTCAGTGATATGACCAGAGCGTCATTAGCTTCCTGTGCCCAACGTTCTAGCTTTTCAATCCGCGACTCAGCCTCGTTGATCTTGCCGGTCTGGAGCTCCTGTTCGGTGATGACTTTCGCAAGTTGTTGATTTATTTCGTGTTTGAAGTCATCCAAGTCTTTTTCCACGTCGTTCCTCAGTGTTTCTCCAAACGTGCGAAGGACTTCTTTTGATTTCGTTTTTAAATCCCTTATCTCCTTGCTAATAATTTCTATGTCCGAGCCCTTTTCCGCGTCGTTAGTCACGAGGAGTTTGTTTCGCCATCTCCCTCTGTTTCAGAGCAAGCTGGTAGTTCCGCCATATGTTACCGTGTTTCTCTTTTGGTTGAATCAAGTTTTCCTTCCCATTTCAACGTTCCCCTGATCACTTTGTAGTTAATATGATATCTGACAATAGTTATTCAAGTTTTCGGGGACTTTTTACCCTAGACGGTCGAGAGCCCTGGTGTCGCGCAGTCTACCGCTTTATGGCCAAACCAGAAGTCCCTTCCCTCTAGCCTTTTCAAGGGGGAGGTGGCTAGACTCGGCTCTTGTGGGACGAGAAGCAGAAGGCGTGTCCGATCGGGGGGGAAGATGAGATGACATTTTTGTGGGTCAACACAAACTCATCTGCGAGGACAGCAGCCTTGGACAATGACGACACTTTCTGTTCATTCAAGAACATGACCACCTTCTCTGGCAAAGAGTCTTTAAAATCTTCTAAAAGAACGAGCTCACGGAGTGACTCAAAGTCATTTTTGACATCATTAGCTGCACACTATTTATCAAAGAGGTTGCTTTTCTCCCATGCAAACTCGACAAAGGTTTGACCACTAGATTTTCTGTGGTTCCTAAATTTTTGCCGGTAGGGCTCAGGAACAAGCTCATAAGCAGGAAAAATTGCTTCCTTTACAACATCATATTGCAGGCTGTCTTCTAAGAAAAGAGCAGACACCAACTCCTGTGCTTTTCCCACCGACTTGCATTGGAGAAGGACAGGCCACATGTCTCTTGGCCAGTTGAGTGGCGAAGCTATTCGCTCCAAGGCACTGAAGTATGAATTCTGTACCTACCTACAACCCCCCCTTCCGTGGCCCGCCGACTCGATGCAGGTCTGTCATGTGGCCCGTTGCTAAAAAAGTTTGCCCACCCTCTATACAGACAGTGAGTTGGAGCAAGCTCGTAAGCACTACTTCCAGATGGCCCGCCCTGCCAGTGAGGGGAAATGTGTCATGTTCAAAGAGCTGAGATGCAGGCTGGTGACAAACACTGTCACCAGCATGATTTCTATCTTGAGAGCCAGTCAGCAAGGAGAGGGGGTCTGGTACCCTTCTAAGCATGAAGTCACTGCAATGGCTAAAAGACTAGTGGAGTATTATCCCATGCTGAAGGATTAAGACAAAACAATGAAACATGTAAGTGATTATATTATTTTGCGCACTTAGATTTTGAAGCGTGTGGTTATTTTTGGCTGATACTTTTTTATCTGTGCATGTTCACTTTCCATCTTTATTTGTTCTTTCAATGAGTGAAATTTTACTTACCACAGACGAGCACTTACAAGAATCTTCGCAAGAGATTCACCAGAGAGGGGCCACAAGAAGAAAAGGCATCACATTGACTTCTCAGCAAATGACCAAGAAGAAGATCATGATGCAGAGTCGATTGGTGGATCAACAATTATTTTGTGTCACACACCAGGGCGCAGTTCTGATAATGGCCACACTTCACGTAAGTAGAAACATGTCCATTTTAATAATAATGATAATGTATGAAAGCTAGGCAATGTTATGATAGTTTTGGATATCATGATATATCACAGGCATTTTTACATTTGAATTGTCATTTGATATATTTTGATGCTCCAAACAATTTCATCCATTTGACTGATTTACTGATTTGTCTCCTCCATTTCATCAGCCAAAGATGGTCTGACAGCACAGGCCAGACATTATCAGACCCTGCAGGAGCTGTACAAGAAACCAAAACCCAACCAAGATGCTGTCTCCCAAATTCTTGACCTGCAGTTTCAAGCAAGAAGATCCTTCATTGATAGTGATGTTCTGAAAGAACAGGACAAGGCCAACAAAGATCCTGGATGCATATCCATGTGTCAAGGATCTTTATCGTGTAAGTGATTAACTTGTTTTGGTTTATGATGAAAAGCAAGCATTTTTGCAGATTTTAACACTGACTTGCATTATAGGCGATGAATGAGCTGCGGCGCATTCTGGATAAGGGCAACAGAAAATTCATTGATGAACTAAAAAAAGAGATGGGAAGACTTCTGCACCAATGTGTAATTTTATGGTGTTTGGAAAAAAAATGAAGTGATGAAGCCACGCATAACGCTGGATGTAGGTGAGTCATTTTGCTGTGTCTCTAATTGACTGTGTAGCTGTTTCCTTGGACATAGGATGGTTTATGTTGCGCTGAATGAATAGATGCAGAATGGTAATACTCTTCATGCTGAAAAAATAAGATTTTTTTTTGTGATCAACACAAACCTGAGACTCATTTTTAGGAAGACTAACTTTGAACTCAAAGTTGATTTGTTCTATTCCAGTGGAAAATTCCATTGCGCTGCTCAGGCCACTCCCCACACTCTTTCCTTCACCAAGTCCACCACCGAAGAAGCTGGGACATGCCAGTGAGGCACTGCTTCATGTCATTCAGGTGAAAGTTTGTTCGCATTTTCTCACATTCAACACTTCATAGTTCCATGCATGGATGTGGCGTTTCCTTCTTCTTTTTCTTTAGCCAACAGAAGATCCCACAATGTACTCGCAGAAGAGGTCTTTCTGCATGCCTGTGTTGCTGTTTGATGGGACCCGCTGTCTCATCTGTCTTGGAGCCACTCCCGCCACCACGCTTGCCAAGGAAGACTTGAGTGACGGTCTGCTTCATCTGATGGGTTACTACTATGCCCTGCACCTCACATATTCAAAAGTGTGTGGCAACCCTTCTCTCTGTCATTCAGACAGAAGTGCTACAGGACACTATCCATGAGTGAGACACCACAGCCTCATACAAAAAAGACCATGGCAGAATGGAAAGATTTTATTGGGGAGTAGAGCTGTGTACTAGGCATAGGTAGTCATACACTCCCCTGGTAGTTGACTTGAGGGTGGGTGGGAGTCTGTTGGAACAAACATGTTATCAGTGGTGATAGGAACACAACACTATATGCTGTCCCCATACTGTTTTTTTTTTTTTTTGTGTAACTGAGTGTCAGGGAATCTGAATCAATATTCAATAATGATGACGGTGAATATTGTAACAATTGTTACTTGCGTTCTAGAAATGATTGCTTGAGGTTGTTTTAAGATGCAATGCCTTAGTGACATTTTTATTACAAGGCAGTGAAGGCACTGTCAGCAATTTAAGTGAATAAATAGTTGTTGACAATATTAATTCTGTTTGCTGAATTATTTTTTTTTTGGGGGGGGGGGATGGGCGTGGGGGGGTGGATGCTTTGTCTCATTTTGAGAAAAAAAAAAGCTAATATTGTGAACACTTAAATTAAGAAGAATTGCACTGTTAGTAGGTCTGGTTTTAAGATCTTTTCATTCAAATTAAGAAAGAAGCAAACGTGAAAAAAGAATTGAGAAGCTAGTATCAAGTTTATTTGACTTAGTACAGTCCTTGGAATGAGTGCTTTACTGTTTATTTCAAGAGTTTTTCCATTCTTCAAATGCCTAGATATATCGTCTTATTTTAAGAAATCTTACCAAGTCTAAATATCTTACTGCATTGGCAGATAATTTGACTTGTTTCTAGCCTGTCCTTTCTCAATTTAAGTGTTTATTTCTTAGATATATTTTGCAGTGTGTGGACACCGAGGCGAACTCTAGAATTGGCTCATTCAACCGACCAACGATCCAATCAGCAGCGGCGTCACAGGCCCTCCTCCTTCTTTGTTCTCTCTCTCACTTTGACTTCCGCACTGGACAGCCAGGTTTGTGGAGGGAAGGTTGGAACAAGGTAAGGACGGGGTACCCCATACATTCATGTACGTAGAGTCACTAAGTCTTAAACTCACCAGGTTTGTATCGCTTGTGGAGAATTCACAATAAAAATACATTGACACTGTCAAGATGGACTCAAGCACTATTATTGAACTATACTGTATTTTTTGAGTGATGTGAAGCTTTTGACAAGCGCTGCGCAAAGGTGGCCCATTTGTTTTTGTTTTTTTGAAGGGGGCCCAAAATTCCTGGCGGCGCCCCTGAGCGGGCATCTCCAGCACTAAGGCAGTGGAGCTGCCGGCCACGAGAGAAGAATTAACCAGTCCATTGAAACCATTTGTTTGGTCTAGTGAGTGGCAACAGTCCTTTGAGGATCTTAAGTGCCTTCTCAGCTGTAACCCTTTCGTGTCTGCTCCAAATTTTTCCTCATTGGCTAGAAGCCCCAAATCTAGCGTGGGCGCTTCTTGGGGGCTCCTGATGAAAAAGCAAGTGGCCCCATGTCTCTAGGACAAAGTTGAAAATTCACCCCATAGACTTGCATTGAATTAGGGTTAACAATAAGGCTGAAACTAGGGTTAGGGTTAGGGTTAGGGTTAGCTGAAATTAGGGTTACGGTTTCGGGGGTTCCTCAAGTACTAGAAGCCCCAAATTTGGCGTGGGCGCTTCTTGGGGGCTCCTGATGAAAAAGCAAGTGGCCCCATGTCTCTAGGACAAAGTTGAAAATTCACCCCATAGACTTGCATTGAATTAGGGTTAACAATAAGGCTGAAACTAGGGTTAGGGTTAGCTGAAATTAGGGTTAGGGTTTCGGGGTTCCTCAAGTACTAGAAGCCCCAAATTTGGCGTGGGCGCTTCTTGGGGGCTCCTGATGAAAAAGCAAGTGGCCCCATGTCTCTAGGACAAAGTTGAAAATTCACCCCATAGACTTGCATTGAATTAGGGTTAACAATAAGGCTGAAACTAGGGTTAGGGTTAGCTGAAATTAGGGTTAGGGTTTCGGGGTTCCTCAAGTACTAGAAGCCCCAAATTTGGCGTGGGTGCTTCTTGGGGGCTCCTGATGAAAAAGCAAGTGGCCCCATATCTGTAGGACAAAGTTGAAATTTCACCCCATAGACTTGTATGGCATTAGGGTTAGGGTCCAAGAGTACACATACACATTTTCTTTTGCTTTATTGATTTAAGCTCATCGTCTCCAGCTGCAAAGGTACAGAAACCTTTCTGTGTTTTGATGTCGTGTGTGAGAAAACATCACTTTTTTCTGTAAACTTGTGTTATCATTGTCCTTCATTGAAAATGACACAATCTTTCATTTCATTGTTCAGATGCCGAACACCAAGGCATTCCGTCGCTCTCTGGCCATGAAACGACGCCTGGAGCAAAAACGGGATTGGACACCTTTTCCACCTCGGAAGGACTTTGAACGTCGTGAGTACTTCCACGTTCATGATTTCATGTTCTGCCTGTGTTGTTATGTTGTATTCCAAATAAATCTTACAAAAACATATTTAGATTTTTCTTTTTTGTCAATTTACACAGGGCGCGGTACTGGTCAGCGACCTGGGTGCGAAGATGGCCCGTTTTGCTCCTGACTGACAAAACAGTGCAAGTTCGTTCTTAAGGCCCAGCAACCAGACAAGAAGGTTGTAAGCTTGTAACAGACTCCGCCCAGGATTTTGCTGCGCTACTGGCAACTGCGTTGGACCGCTGGCCCAAGGTTTGTTTATCTGCTGTGACAAACAAATTTGAACACATGAATGTCATCGCCACTTTGTTTTATCAATATCAAGTAATTCCATGATCCATAGTTCAATAACAAGAATATTCATGAATTTATTTTGCATTTTTATGTTTGTTTGTTTTTTTGTTTTTTTGTACAACTATTTTGTAGGTGTTTGTGCTTGACTTTCCACCTCGCCTGACTGTCAAGCCAGAACTACAAACAGCGCTACGTCAAGTATATCATCGTGTTGCTGCACGCATGGGTGTGTAAAATACATATTTTTGTTGTATTTTTTTCTCTTCAGTGACACTGTGCTAACAGATATTTCTTAGAATTGTGTGATTACATAATTGATTATGTGACACTTCTTCCAGGTTTAACATTTGTGTATATGGCCGATCACCTCCCCCTTCGTCAGCTGTACATGGTGGTGTTATGATGGTGTAAGTTTTGCCTTCTTCAGCCTTACTTGCTCTTCATTTGATATGACAAATATGTGTTAACATGTTGTTTTCTGTTTAGGTGCACCTCAGGACTGATTTTGGTGGAGCGTCTGCATGCTGCATGCTCCATCAGCTCGCACCCCCTTCACCTAGGCCAGGGGTGTTGTGCCACAACCAATCATCGCCCAGGGTGTCTCCCAGAGTGGTTGTGACAGGTCCTGTCCACATGCCAGTGTATGGACCTGCTCCTGAATGGACTCTTGTTGGACAGGAGGTTGAGGTAACCTGTTCATCCCTCTTTTTTTTTTTTCCCCCCAATCGTGTATTTGTCAAACTGTGCAACTTTTTATTTTAAAAATGAACACTTATCCTAAGTTGACTCTGATTTCCTCTCCTCTTTTTTTTTTATAGACAGTACCAACAGCTGTTGAGACTGCATTTCACACAGACATCCAGTCCAATCCCGTGTGGTTCAGTGAGGCTGTGCTGCTGGACCACATGGAGACCGTCGTGGAGTCATCTGGCAGGGTTTCCCCAGCTGCCACGGTAACATTCACACAGTTATTCATACACTTATCAACTAGGGGTGGGTGAAAAAAAAATCAATATTGCAAAATATTGTTGTGCTTTCTGTCGCAATAAATAATCGATACACTGACGGCAAATATCAATATTTTTTTCCAAACACCACCTGTCCACCTGTCCCGGGAAAGATAAAATCTCTCCCGGGACACAATTTGTCCCGTTTTTTATGGAAAATGACAAAACCTCATTTAATTTCCGTCTGTGGTCTAGATAGGGTTGCCAACCCTCCCGTAAAATACGCGATTGTCCCATATTTGGCAACTAAAAAGCCTGTCCCGTAATGAACTGATGGGGGACGCACTTCACTTTGTCCCGTATATTTTGGGGACGCGGTTATTTATTTCTTTATTTTGTCTGCATCATTTTTTATTGATTTTCAGAATCGGGGCAGTGAAAGGATTTTTTTCCCTCTTTCATCTTCCCGTCGGTTTGTATATCCCAAGTCCCCAAGTTGAGATAAAAACAAGTTGCTACTGACTTTACATTACCAGAAAGCACTGTCCTTGTTTACATGAAAGTTATTAATGTTCATGCACTTTAATATGTTTGCTTGTGCAGTGCACGTTTGTTTGTACATTATACAAAGTTTTGGAATAAATGCAAGATCACAGGCATTTTCCTTTTTATGGGTATTTTTTTCTTTTTCAGTCACATATCGTCTGCAAAATTTCGAAGATATCGAAGATATCGTGTGTCGTGATGTTGTCATTATCGTGGGCCAAATATCGTCACAGTATCGAATCGTGGGTTAGCCGTATCGCCCCAGCCCTATTATCAACACAAGATCACATATGCACAGTACATGTACAGTTTAATTAGTGTGTTACTTTGTTTATGAATTCATTTCTTTATGTTCTTCCAGATGTCCAGCCTGAGACGTCGATCAGCACGCGTTGCCTCAAAAACCAAAACAAACAAGTGACATGTTGGTATTTGGGATATGTGTATTTCATTGTGTGCATCTTTGTGATAGGACAATAAATGCAGTTCTTTAAACGTTACTTTGTGTCCTTGTATTTGCAGGTGTGGGCAACACGTTCAACTGTCCACATGACTGAGTCTGCCTCCAGCAATGTCACAGCAGTGCAGCAGGTTTGTACTTATTCATTTCCACTTCATCACCTGTGTGTGTTTTCTAGGCTTTACACCGATCTTATCGGCTGTATCGGATCGGCCGATATTTGGCATTTTTTGAAACATTCGTGATCGGGCGTCATGTCATGAATCACCGATCAATGACGTCATGGTCGTGTTGAAACTTTTTTAATCTGTCTCATTTCCTCCAAAGTAGTTTCACAGCATTGACATGTTTATTTGTTTGTATCCGAGACATAATGATTCATGATTCAAAGGCCTTCATTTTCGTCTTCGTGCCTCTTCCTGTTTTGAGTACTGTCGCTATGTGACGGACAATAAAGTTTCTTTGAATATTCACGACAGCAACATCCATTGGCGACACAAACAAACGTGTCGGGAGTGTGGAAGTTTTTCAAAGTGAGAGAAACAGACATAGCACAAGCTATCTGCAATATATGCAACGCTACAGTACCTAGCGGGGCAACTTTGGCAAAAAATTTCAACACCACAAATTTAATCAGGCGCTTGGAAAAGATACACACGGAGGAGCATGTCGAGTTTAAGAAACGCAGCGCGGAGAAAGAAAAAGAAAAGCAAACTCTGAAACGGATGCTAAAGCAAACAACTTTAGACGGTGCTCGTGAGAAGGCAAGGGGTGTACAGAAACAAGTATTTATTGCCTCTAACGTGATCGGATCGGTGATCGGTTTATTTAAACTCACTGATCGGTGATCGGCACAAAAATCGTGATCGTGTAAAGCCTAGTGTTTTCCTTTCTATGTTTATTGGCATAAAATCACATCTTTCTTATTTTAATCAGGTGGAGGCGACGCCACAGATGACCAGAGCTGTGCCCGTGGTTCCTGTGGCTCCCGTGGTTGCCAGCACCAAGCCAGAGGAGGCCAGCACCGTCCAGGAGGCAACACAGAAGATCAACTAAGCTAAGGAGGCTTTTCTTTCTTCTTCTGTTGCCTTTGACTGCTCCGCTCGTTCTACGCCTCGCACATGTGATTTGTGATCCATCATCAGTTAGTACTAGTGAAGATGCAGTGGCAGATCATGGCACTGGTATTAGATTAGCCACAGGTGGAGAGCTGCTGACGTCACTTTCCTGCGCCGCGCGCTTACTTTGAGATTGCGATTTCGTTTTCGAGTTGTGGTTTTCGACTCTTGTGCAGGGCAGGACCACGAAAATTAAAAAGCAATGCTCTCAGTTTTCTTTTTGATTGTGTCATAAAAGGTGCGACACGAATAAGAAAATGAAAATGCATATAGCAATATTTATTAATGATTTTAATTATGAGTCAAATAATGCAGCTTCGTTCTTAAAATGAAAAAGCATTCTGCTATTGCTTTTTCATTTTTGAATTTTACATTTCATATTGAATTTTGGTAACTCTTTGCTGGTGCATGTTTTGAAAATTAAATCTCAAATGTGTTTTCCTTCATTTGAATTAAGTACAAGAATGAGCAGTCATGAATAAGAAAATGAAAATGCAGTTTGGATTATTTATTAACCATTTTAATTATGAGTCAACTAATGCAGCCACGTTCTTAAAATGAAAAAGCATTTCTGCTGTTGCTTTTTCATTTGGATTATGGTAACTGTCTGCTTCCACACTACAGTGGTTCTGCACATTAGTATAAATAGAGTGATTCTCTATCATTACATCACAGGACGGCGGCACTCTGACAGATTCCATGAACCTGGACACTGATGATCCAGACTCCGGTCCAGATGACACAATGGAAACGGGTCAGAGAATGGACTGGCTGCTGAAAGGATACAGGTAGGTGGCGCTGTCATCCCAAGTTGTGTGGTGTGGAGGATCGGGGCCAAAGTTCCAGATGCTCACAGATGTGACTGTGGATTCAGGAGGAGTGTTTGAAGGCTGGACTCCCAACAGTGATTGGCTGCTGAGGACCTCTCAATCACAATCAGGTTTTTTAGTGGCTGTGAGATTGAAAGTGAGATTGCATTGTCCAGGGAGGAGGACAGCAGTCAGTCATGTTTCACCTCCAGTCAACACGCAGTGGTTCACATGAAGGTCCAAGAGGCCTACAGACCTACACAGAGTCTGGATGTGGCAGCACAGTGGCATCATTGTCTTTGTTGTGTTGTTTGGTCATTGTGATCCAATGTAATGTGAGAGAAGGACGAGTGCAGTTCTATTGGAGTGAGTTGCTTACAAATACAGATTGCACAATTTCTATCCCAATTGTTAAGTGGGAAAGAGACCTGTCTCTCTAGCCTCACTCTAATTTCTGGAGAACAATCTGCCTGAACACCTTTTCACTGATAAAACAACCTATTCTACAATTAATACATTTTAAAGTACTCCACAGGATCCACTACACTGGACAGCGGATGTTTCAGATGGGCATGACCGCCTCTCAGACCTGCTCACACTGCACAGTTAATGTCCCAGATAATTACCTACACGCTGTATGGCATTGCCCACCAGTAAATAAATTCTGGCACGTAGTATGCAATGATCTATCAGCACAGGTTGGTTACAACATCACAGCCACTCCTTCTTTTTGTCTCATAGGGGACCTCAGTGATATCACATCAGATAAGGCAGAATCTCGCATGCTGATCACCTCCTTATCTATCGCTAAGAAAACAATCCTCACAAACTGGAAAACAAAACAACACCTGCACATTGCACAATATAGGAACTTACTGTTAGACCACACCTCCTTGGTAGGAATGTCTGCTTCATCCTATAACTAACTAGTAATCAATCAATAGCTGAGGCTGCTGGTTGATGTGGGCAGCGGTGGTCGTGCTGCCGCGGGCCGGGTGCGGTCTGGGGGGGGGGGGGGTTTGGGCGTGGGGGGTTCAGCTGCTTTGCGGGTTGGTGGGGGGTCGGGGGTTGGGTGCCCCGGCGGGGGATGTCTACCACGCGGGGGGCTGGGCCTGATGGTTGGTGGGTGGTGCTCCGGGGGGGGGGCGTCCCTGGCTCTGGTCTGGGTGCCCCCTTGTTGGTGGGAGGGCTGGTCCGTTCCTGTGTCTGGGGACTGGCGCTGGATCGTACGCGGTGGGGTCGCATGCCTGGGGTGTGGCTGCGCGTTCGCCGGCTACCGCTCCTGTGTGCCCGGGTGGTGCGGTGCAGTGAGGGGCGGGCCCCCTTTGGCTCCTGGATCCCTGTGGTGTCCCCGGCCCCGATGTCGCTGAGGGGGCGCCCTGACCGGGAGTCCCCCCTGGTCACATAATAGGTGTTTTTTTTTTTTTTTCCCCTAAATTTTTAATTAATTAATTTATTTTCTTCTGTTTCGGGGGATTTGTGTCTTGGGTGGTCGCTGCCCGGCCTTCTGGCCTTAAGACCCTCTCCAATCTTAATAGCATTATAGACACTTAGGGCCTGGGGGGGTGGTTCGTGCACTGCGGCCGCCGCCCTGCTCAGCAGCAGTGTGGTTGCCCCAGGGCCTTACCACCCCTCCATTTTAAACGCACCATAGTTCAACACACCAGCAAGTGCACATATACACACACTGACACCCCTGCACACAGTGGGGTCGGCCTGCTAGCAGGGGCGGGATCCGGCATCTTTCCCACTCTGGATGGGCCCTGTGCAGTCCGGTGCCCCTGGGGTGCGAGACCGGCTGGGCCTATGGGGACCTCGCCACTTGCGGCAATGCGCCATACTGGGTCCGTAGGGGGGGGGCCTCTGGGTGCCCGGGCCTGCCTTGGGTACCAATCCTCCTGGTGGGTGAAGGGGCTGGGTCCTGTCATGGGGATGAGTCTGGTCTCGCTTGCCCTGGGGGGCCCCCGTCCGGGGGCCGGACTCTGCTGTCTGTTCGCCCTGGGTGGTGTCCCTTCTCCTTGGGGTATCTGCCTCCCTGTCATCTTGCCCTGGCTCGTGGGGCGGGTGCCCTCCGGTCCGGGGGCCTGCTGCTTCGGGCCTCTTCCTGGCCGGCATTGCGGCGGGTGTGCTGTGTAGTTGTGCTTTTCTTTTCATTCCAGATGAATTCCACTCAATTTCCTTTTCAAACCTTGTAGGTGTTGAGTGAGCTGCAGCGCCCCCTGGCTACAAGTTTAATACTTTGACTCTGCCGACCGAGGTAAAAAAAAACAACAAACTCTGACACTTTGCTGAGGACCTCCTGGAGGAGCTGAAGGTGCAGAACCTTCTCAGGCCTCTCTGAGGAGGAACTTGCGGCTGTCGGTCCTCTGCTGCCCCCTGCTGGTCACACAGGCCTCTTACACCTCCGTTTGTCTGTTCAGCACATATTAAATTTTTTAATGGCTCTATAAACGTCACTGATGAGACGATTTTATGATTCCTGCAGTTAAAACGTTTTAATTCCAAATCTGCAAAAACATTCTGATCAATGAAGACAGAGTTGATTAAAATGATTTCAAAATTGACCCGTTTGAGAAAAGCTGCACTGTGGCATTGTTTGCATGTTGTTTTAGCTCTCAGTGGCTTCATTTCGCATTTTTCTTAAAAGCTTCGTTTAGTGGTCCATTGTGGTCAATGGGACACTGAACATCCGCTTTGTGTGCCCGAGTTTTAAGAGGATCAGGTGCGGACATTTTAGCATTTAAATTATTATGGCTTATTAGCATAGGTACGTAGTACCTCACCTGTCCGTTCTTTTTACAGTGCTTCCTGAACACCTCACCGGCACACTACAGCCGCCTGCGAGCACAAAGCTGCGCAGAGCCTCCTCGTTGTTGTTCTCACCTGGAGGACGCTTGGTGATCAAGACCTGTGGCCCAAAACTCGGTCCTATAAGATAAGTGCAGGAACACTGCCGCTTCGCCCGCACTTGATTGTGCTAGCCGCCCCGTACAGACGGTGGACGGTGCATGTTGCTTCCGTCCCGCCTTGGTTATACTTGTTGTTTTTCCGTTCTCGTTGTGTTTTTCTTCGTTTGCTTACGTCGCCACTGCTGACCCTCAGACAGCAGACGTTACACTATCAAGTCGCCGGTCCAGCTACAGTGGTGTGCGTGCGTGTATGCGTGTGCGTGGTTGGTGGGAACTTGGTTGGTGTGTGTGTGTGTGTGTGTGTGTGTGTGTGTGTGTGTGTGTGTGTGTGTGTGTGTGTGTGTGTGTGTGTGTGTGTGTAATTGCATTGTTTGTTTGTTTTTCTTGCTATTTCAGTACATGTGACAGATTTTAGGGAACTTTTAGTAACCAACTGTTTATCTTTTCTTTTGTAGTCGCTGAGAGCTGCTGGTGGTGGCGGTGTCCCGGGTGGTGGGCCCCTTCGAGTGCTGTGACCCGGGATTGTGGTTGTTTTCTTCTTTTTTTTTGCACTTCACTTTCTTTGCAGGTGTGTCACGTGTGAGTGGGGTGTTCCTTGTTTTCTTTGGTTCCTCCCCCGTTTGGCCCCCTCATCGGTTAGCCTCAGTTTCTACACCAAGAATAAGGAGCTCAGTAGCTCTGTTTTAAGTGTTGGTCTGTTTGTTCCTTTTATTTTTAAATGTTGAATAAAAGTTGGTTTGATATTTTAAACATTCTGAACCACGTCTCCTACTCCTTCCTCGTAGAACTTACCTGTGTGCCTAATTATTACTTTTGTGTTTAGTAGAACTCCCTGGGTGAAATTCCCAGGGTGGTGTTGTCGGTTCCTTTTCATTTTGTTAAATTCCCAATATTAAATCTTGCTTTATCAGATAGCCATAACCACTCTCATCGCCACAGGATATTTGAGTCAACTGAGTCAAACTGTCGTGTCTACTTCCCAGTCTCAATAAACATGTTCACTACTGCTTTGTGTGAGCTTCTTAAATGGAGGTTTGTTGGGGTTTTTCCCTTTTTAGAAGCAAGCCACATATTTTGTGTCTTTCCACCACAAGACATTGGCTTTTGTCACTCTCTTCGTCGTATTGGGAAAAAGTGGCATATCGGACTTTCCCGCCGCGAGTCGCTCGTCAACATACTGCTGTGAAAGAGGGGTGACGTCACAGAACGCGAGGTGCATTTAGGTGCTGCTGCGTAAAACGCAAACATTTTCCTGGGCAAATATTCATTTGACAGACGTAAACAAAGTGAAATATGACTTCAATTTAAGTTTGTTTTAGTTTGTTTTTATAAACACACAAAAAAGTTTGAGTTAGTTATCGTTTTTGAAAAAAGTTCTTGACTTCTACTTTAGAGATATTGATGACGAGTTGTTGTGTATCAACGGTGTGACTATGGTTCGGCAAGCGGTGGTGCTGTCTGTACATAGCTTAGCAAACGGCTAGCGCTAGCACCCCCTTTCAATGCCAGAGTGAAAAGATCCACACGGAGTGTTATGACCCACGGGTGGGTCTAGGTGCCTCTATCTTTGTGTCTGTGTGTGTGTCTGGATGTCGGCTGCTGATTGGACGCGCCACGGCTGAGAAGGAGGAGCAGTCGAGCCAGCCTGACGGTCGTCCCTCCTCCGCTCCCAACTCTGCAGTTAGTCACTTCTGAAATGCTGTTAGAGCACGCAGCCGTAGGTAGTGATGGCCGATCGAGGCTTTGTTGAAGCTTCGACACTTGTTTCAAAAAATGGTTCATTACTCGAGGCTTCAATGACACAGTGCTCGAGGAGGTCATCTAGTGCTCAATAAAATGAAGTGCAATGGAAACGTGTTCATTGTTTCATAGGTTGTTTGGGATTTGATTCGCCATGCATTCTTGTTGGACAACACTACATGCTTGTATGGTTCAATGCTGACACAATAAAATAAAAATGAAAAATAAAGACAATGTCTCTTTTTTGGCACGACTGATTGTAGTACACTATAGCTCTTATACTTAGCCTGACAGTTTGTGCAATGAATTATATTATATCCTAAAACAAGACTAAATAGCCCATAGTTTAAAAATATGTTCAATAGTAAGTGTTCAGTGGGTCAGATGTCAAATGTGATCTATTTAAAATGTAGAATAGATGAGCTAAATAACACATATATAATACACATTGATGGGAATTGAACCGTCGCCTCAGTCTTGCAAGTCCAAGATTGTCATAATGTACCACAAACCCAAATCACACTCCCTTTTTTTCATCTAAGCTGTTTGAGTAGCGTTAGCACACCGTGATTCCTCATCAACTACAGGCCTACACTTCAAATAATTATGAGAAAAATCCAACGTAAAGTGAGCACTTCCATTAGGAAATAGTCAACATGAAATGTCGTCCTCTACTGACACCTGCTGGTCAAATTGAATAGTTGCAAATATTGTGAACAAGTTGTCATCTAATTCTAATCCTAAACAATATGGCCATTCCAAGTGAAGTATTAAGACAATTAATCAGGTTTGTACTGCTTGATTGAACACATTCATCCCGTTCCAGTGCACTAAAACCCACTTCCCTTCAGGACCGTGTCAGCGAAGCCAAAACTTCCTTGAGTGACGTTGTGTCCCAGCATGCAATGCGAGCTAGCGATTCATAATACTATTTCATCACAAACATGGATGTAAAAAATAAAAAGGGAAAAAGGGAAAAATGAAACTTGAGGAACAGCAACCATTGCAATACAAGCAGAACTGGGCCGAAGTTTTATATTATGTACACCATAATACAGCCTTCTGGTGGACAAGCCATACTATTTAAGCCGTGTCCTCCTATGGCACTTCCGTGGGTGGAAGCTCATCGTAGAGGTCACGTGCTGGTTGTGCGTCACTCCTCGTGGCCCTTGTAAGGGGATCTGCAGGCCAACTGATTCATGTGAGTATATGGAAAATATGGGTTAATGTAGTCAGTTGGAACATGAGAAGCTTGCTGGCGAAAATAATAAACTACAAGTGAATGTCACACTTTTTTTTTGGTTTTGTATGAGCATTTAAAAAAAACAACAACATACTAATAATATGGATTTTGACCATGTATGTTTTGGAGTTCAATGAAAGAGGTTACTATATATATATATATATATATACATATATATATATATATATATATATATATATATATATATATATATATATATATGTATATATATATATAGAGTCAGCTGCTTTCAGTTGACATATTAAATCTATTATGATATGGAACGATAGTTCATAATGTACGTGTTACTTGCTTTGCAGATAAGGTGTATCCTATTTCTTGTGCTCCTGGTTATTTTAAAAGGCAGACAAGAACGTTGTTTGCTGTTGGAGGGCTACAACAACACTTCGATGCTACGCTTTGTGCCGTCGCTACGGACCCCAAAATCTCGTTCTTGTTGGATTCAGGTTCTGCGCAGACTGGTGGGAGAGTTTGTGTACAGGTTTTGCAAAGGAACGGTGTCTTCAGTTATACACACGCTCATTAAAGTGCCGACCGTGGAGGAAGCTGGTGCCGCTGCACGCCATTTCCAGCAGAATAACAGCGAAATTACCAAAATAAAAACAAATCAGGAAAACATGTCTTTGCTGTGCTTTTATTTACAAAGTTAAAATTCTTCTAACTTATAAAAAATGTGAACGAAAAGGTAGAAATATAAATACGAAGGAATACGTATTTGTTCAGGGGTGCGCAAAGCTGGAGCCCTGCATTTGCTGCGCTACCCTTTTTAAAAAGGTCTCCGTTGCGCGTTATTTTAATATGTCCATCTCTTTTAGAAGAGAAAGCATCGCCCCGGTCTCATCCTCTCTCCAAATGTCAACATTCTTATTCGCGTTTGCCAGGTTGTTTCGCGCCGTCTGTTTTGTTAGACGACGTAGTTGTGCGGTCATGAGTTGCGAGAGCGAGGCGTGGCGCATGCGCACTCGCATTGTCCAGTTAATAGTCCGATTAAGGCGTATACATGGCAGAGAAATTCGAATTCCAATCGCATTATCTGGGTGTCTCAGTCGGGGTTCTCCGATTCCAATCGGAGTTCTCAAACTCCAATCATAATCGGAGTAAGGTGTTTACACGCACGTGAGTTCTCCGATCATAATCGGACTAAGGCAATAATTCGATTTTCTCTAGTGCCATGTAAAGGCACTGAATGTAGTGGTTCAGACCAGACGCGAACAGGCGCGCGGCTCGTGCCATTCATTTCAATGGAAGCGGAGCGCCGACGAATTTCGCGAGCGAGGCTCCAACTGGTTCACACCAGACGCGAACAGCTCCGCGACGGTCGACAAGCGCTTCTGCTCAGCTGCAGTCTTTTTTTCACTCCCACTTGAGCTTCTTTTTTTTTTTTTTTTTTAAATTTGATAAAAAAAAAAATTTTCATCATCGCCCCCCCTCGCCCCGTAGCCAGCCTGCTCCGTAGCTTACTTTTGTGTGTGTGTGTGTGTGTGTGTGTAAATAAATAGAAACACGCACTCAGGTGTCCATCTCAAGACAAGACCTCTTTCATAATGATCATTGACTGGCATCTCTAGGATCAAACAGACGTATTTTGATCAAGTCTTCCTCTCTGTGTGTGTGTGTGTGTGTGTGTGTGTGTGTGTGTGTGTTTAATCTCTCTCGCACTCTGATACAATGTACTGACAAATATAACATACAAATATGATATATGATCGAATTTATCATTCGGTTTTTATTTTTGAAATTAGTTTATTTTGAAAATTCACAGGATTTTCTCGTTTTTATTGAGCGACTTCCTGTACTATTGACGAGGATCGCTCGCGGCTCGCGTACGGAATAGAGCAGACGCCGAAACAACAAATGCATGCCGCGAGCCGCGCAACCACCACATTGATTAACGTGGGCGCCGAATGGAAGCGCTCGGCGGCGCTTCGTGGCGCTTCTGCGTCCAGTGTGAACCGGGCGTTACGTCGCTCGGAAAAATGTGTCGCCTGAGCCTCCGCCCCCTCCGTGCCCATTGGCGGAGGGAGGGCTCATTGAAAAAAAAAAAAAAAAATCGGTGTTCCTTCGGCGCGTCTGGGAAACTCTGAAATTATGAATAACTTAAGCTCGTTTTTGTCCCATTTGCCTGCATCAGCCCGTCATGATATTGTTAAATTAATTGAGAGCCACCCACTATTGTTTTCTGACCACCCCCGCTGTAGAATAGCATAGAAGTAGAGGGACATGCCACAACTAAGCAGCACGCACACAGAGTCATTATTGGGAAGTTAAGAAAGAAGCTTTGGCTCTCCTTCTGACAGTGCTCATCTTGATGTTAATTTGGGGTCAGGTTTTTACAGACTATAATGCCCTCGTAGATGCGGTGGTCTCTGCCCCTGCAAGACTTCAATCTCCAGATTTGCCACAGGAAGGGGGGTTGATAATGTGTTGGCAGATGCATTACGATGTGGACTAGCTGCGGAATTCTTATTTTGGGGGAACTGAGCTGTTTTTCTTGTTTAGTTTTGTTTGTCGGTATGTTAATAGGGTTTAGTTCTTAAGGGAGGGGGTGATATGACCCACAGGTGGGTCTAGATGCCTCTATGTTTGTGTGTGTGTGTGTGTGTGTGTGTGTGTGTGTGAGAGTGGATGACGCCTTGCAGGTGCGGTCCTGGATGTCGGCTGCTGATTGGACGCACCGCGGCTGAGAAGGAGGAGCAGTCGAGCCAGCCTGACGGTCATCCCTCCTCCGCTCCCAACTCTGCAGTTAGTCACTTCTGAAATGGCGTTAGAGCACGCTGCCGTAGGGGTGGGCTGCCATTTTCTTTGTCCCCTCTTTTCTCCTGTTTAATAAGTATGTAGGGAGGTTAGCCTTTCTGTATTTGGGTTCTCTTTCTTTCTTTAGTTAGTTCTTAAGGCGAGCTAGTTGGAGTTTGGTTTATTATTTTGGCCTGGGCCCACCCTGAAGCCTTTGCTGCCCACCGGTTAAGTTGTTTTGTTTATTTAATTTACTGATTAATAAAATGTTTTTTGTTGAAACTGCCAACTGCAGTGAAAAATTAATGAGGCTTGGGAGTGGGGGAAGGTGTCCCACACGTTGCGTCTCGGTCCCCCTCGACGGGACGTAACACGGAGTTTTCGCCGTGAAAGAAGGTTGAGCTCCTACCGTGTTAGAGGTGACGTCGTCACGTTAGCCTGTTCCATCCCTGCTAAATTCTTTAAAGAACTACCATTAGTAAACTTTTAAATTATAATACGCTCTACATTAATTGTAATTTCCTGCCCGTGGTTCTATATTGCAACAGTTGACGGCTCATATCAGCAGATAAGCAGCAACAATCTGGGCATTGCGGGTGATTCCTAAATATGTCATTTCTTATTAATTAGCCCATAAGTGTTGTACACCAGTGTGACACCAAATGCTTGTTGCTGACAGCAGTGAAGAAATGACACTCTAGTGGTTCTGCACATTAGTATAAATAGAGTGATTCTCTATCATTACATCACAGGACGGCGGCACTCTGACAGATTCCATGAACCTGGACACTGATGATCCAGACTCCGGTCCAGATGACACAACAGGCCACAGTGGAAACATGTCAGAGCATGGACTGGCTGCTGAAAGGATACAGGTAGGTGGCGCTGTCATCCCAAGTTGTGTGGTGTGGAGGATCAGGGCCAAAGTTCCAGATGCTCACAGATGTGACTGTGGATTCAGGAGGAGTGTTTGAAGGCTGGACTCCCAACAGTGATTGGCTGCTGAGGACCTCTCAATCACAATCAGGTTTTTTAGTGGCTGTGAGATTGAAAGTGAGTGAACATCATTAAATAAAGAGCTCCTGCAGGGTCCCAATTTGACAAGTACACTGCTAGGTGTGCTGCTTCGTTTTCGCCAAGGCCCTGTAGCATTCATGACTGACATTGAGGGAACGTTTCATCAAGTAAGAGTTTCCAACCGGGATGTAAACTTCTTACGCTTCCTCTGGTGGCCAGATGGGGACATTACAAAGGACCTACAAGAGCACAGGATGCTGGTCCACATCTTTGGGGCAGTGTCATCCCCAAGCTGTGCTTCATTCGACGACAATCAGCATGACTTCCCAGCCGAGGTTATAAACACTGTTGGTCAAAATTTCTACGTGGATGATTGTCTAAAGGCCGTCAGCACGGTGGAACAAGCAATACATCTGTACCAGCAGCTAACAGACCTGTGCGGTAGAGGTGGATTTAAGCTCAATAAGTGGGTGAGCAATCATCGCTCGGTGCTGGCCGCCATTCCTGAAGAGCAGAGAGCTAAAGAGGTAAAAACACTTAACCTTGACAGAGACCAGCTCCCTATGGAGAGGGCCCTTGGAGCTCAGTGGGATGTACAGCAAGATACATTCACATTCAGCATCAGAACCAAGCTGGGATGGGATGAGGAAATCCCTCAGGTCATGGTACATCCCATATATAGTTTTTCAAGCGCCAAACTACAACAAAGGAACTCATCTATAACAAAACTACAACCTTGTAAGGGCAAAACCTACTTGTTTTAATTCTGATTAATAAACTAAAGCTTATTCGATTATCATTATGTTGTTTTTTTTAAACGCTCATACAAAACAAAAAAAGTGGAGGGAGAGTAGTCTGAATAGGGTTCTGGAGCATTGCTCCACCTCATCCATCGCACTCATTAGTGTCACATCCACTAGTAGTGCATAATTTCCGTCAACAAGCTTCTCCTGTTACGACTGCACACGTTGACACATATTTTCTGTTCACTCGCTCACCCGTATCAGGTGATACCCTGCATGGGTAACCATTGGCACTTGTCTTAGACCTTCCCCGAGGTCGTTGGTGGGGTGACGAGCACCCAGCACGTGACCTCTACGACGAGTTTCTACCCACGGAAGTGCCATAGGAAGACACTGATTAAACAGTATGGCTTGTACACCAGAAGGCTGTATTATGGTGTACATAATATAAAACTTCGGCCCAGTTCTGCTTGTATTGCAATGGTTGCTGTTCCTGAAGTTTCATTTTTCGTCCCTTTTTATTTTTTACATCCATGTTTGTGATGGAATAGTATTGTGAATCGCTAGCTCGCATTGCATGCTGGGACACAACGTCACTCAAGGAAGTTTTGGCTTCGCTGACACGGTCCTGAAGGGAAGTGGGTTTTAGTGCACTGGAACGGGATGAATGTGTTCAATCAAGCAGTACAAACCTGATTAATTGTCTTAATACTTCACTTCGAATGGCCATATTGTTTAGGATTAGAATTAGATGACAACTTGTTCACAATATTTGCAACTATTCAATTTGACCAGCAGGTGTCAGTAGATGACGAAATTTCATGTTGACTATTTCCTAATGGAAGTGCTCTCTTTACGTTGGATTTTTCTCATAATTATTTGAAGTGTAGGCCTGTATCTGCACACAATTTGGAATTCGTCCCAGCGCCCTGAGCTGTAAATTTGGACGGTGTAAAATGAAAATGGCCATCTGCAGCAGAATGAAAGTGAGATTGCATTGTCCAGGTAGGAGGACAGCAGTCAGTCATGTTTCACCTCCAGTCAACACGCAGTGGTTCACATGAAGGTCCAAGAGGCCTACAGACCTACACTGAGTCTGGACGTGGCAGCACAGTTGGATCATTGTCTTTGTTGTGTTGTTTGGTCATTGTGATCCAATGTAATGTGAGAGAAGGACGAGTGCAGTTATATTGGAGTGAGTTTTTTAGAGTGTAATAGAAGTTATAATGCAGAGTCTGTTTTTATGAAATGTTCTATCACCTGGCATCCATCCATCCAACCATCCATCCATCCATCCATCCATCTTCTACTGCCGTATCCGGAGTCAGGTCTCGGGGGCAGCAGCCTCAGCAGAGACCCCCAGACTTC
>NW_027466100.1:7100000-7172500 GCF_046127955.1 Nelusetta ayraudi
CTGCATGTATAGGGGGACATGGTGAGAACTCCGATTGGACGAGAAAACCGAATTATTGCTTAGTTCGATTAAGCTCTGCATGTAAACGCACTGATTACACCTGCGCCAGAGTGCAGAGTGAAAGCAGCTCTTTTAAAAAGAAGCGCAGGCTGGAGTCAGCACTCTGTCCTCTGGCGTGTCCACGCTGAGAACTTTGCAGTTCTTCTTAGCATTTCGGCTAGCAATCCCAGAGCGGGCTGGGCCATAAGCGCAGCTGGAGGAGGAACCCTGCCGGGTGCCCGTTCATCGGGAGGTGGTGCTGTGTGTGCGCGATCGTTGTGCATTCACCGCTTGGCTGTTAAAGCCGAAGTCTTTTTGGTATGGTACTTATTTCCTTGACACTCAGGCAGCTAAACCTGGTCTATTTTAAATTGTTGTCAAATAAAGCTGTTTCTTTGGAAGTCCGTCTCGTCCTCTTAAATTTCAAAGCGTAACGAACCTGTGTAGCCCGAGGAATTTTATTATAGTTTATTTCCTGGGGTGCAACTCCCCAGGTGGCATTGTCAGGCAACCCCCCCCCCCCACCCCAGCCAATTTTCCTTTATACCCACCATCTGAATTGTCTCCACCTCCGCCAGACCCTCCCCCTCGCCACATCTAGTCTTTTTTTGATAAATGATGATCTATGCGTATTGATGCGTCGTGCTGATGCGTAGCCCCTCCAGGATCCCTCCTTGCACTGCCACTCCGTCGTAGTGCGGGGCACCGAGTGCCGCAGGCCCCGTCGCCACCGCCGTCTTCTACGCCAGGCCGCGTCTCGCCAATTCCTCCTTTACCTCCTCTGCGCTGTTGTAGGTTCGAGTTTCCGTATCCCAGTGGGTCCTCATCTTGGTGAATGGCGTGTGGAACCAGATGCCCTTCTCCTTCAGGATTCTTTTAGCAGTGTTGTACTCCTTTCTCTTTTGGACCATCTCTGTCGCGTAATCATGATGGAATGACGGTACTTTATTCCCCAGTTCTATTTTCTTTGTCCATAGCTCTCTCAGGACCCTCTCTTTGGTAGTAAATTCCAGAAAGTTAACAATGATGGGTCTCGGTTGGGCACCGTCCGCTGGTTTCTGTGCAAATGAGCGGTGTGCTCTTTGAATTTGGAAAATAAAATCTGCTGGCAGGTGCAGTTTGCTTTTCAGCAGGTCTTCCACAAACTTGGCCACAGATTCTCCCTCCTCTCCTTCAGTGACTCCATAGATACGTAGGTTGTTTCTCCTCGGCCTGGACTCCAGGTCAGTTAACTTGTCCTGAAGAGCTTTTTGTTCTCTCAGTGATATGACCAGAGTGTCATTAGCTTCCTGTGCCCAACGTTCTAGCTTTTCAATCCGCGACTCAGCCTGGTTGATCTTGCTGGTTTGGAGCTCCTGTTCGGTGATGACTTTCGCAAGTTGTTGATTTATTTCGTCTTTGAAGTCGTCCAAGTCTTTTTCCACGTCGTTCCTCAGTGTTTCTCCAAACGTGCGAAGGACTTCTTTTGATTCCATTTTTAAATCCCGTATCTCCTTGCTAATAATTTCTATGTCCGAGCCCTTTTTCGCGTTGTTAGTCACGAGGAGTTCGTTTCGCCATCTCCCTCTGTTTCAGAGCAAGCTGGTAGTTCCACCATATTGTCTGTTACCGTGTTTCTGTTTTGGTTGAATGGAGTTTTCCTTCCCATTCCAACGTTCCCCTGATCACTTTGTAGTTAATATGATATCTGACAATAGTTATTCAAGTTTTCGGGGAGTTTTTACCCTGGACGGTCGAGAGCCCTGGTGTCGCGCAGTCTACCGCTTTATGGCCAAACCAGAAGTCCCTTCCCTCTAGCCTTTTCAAGGGGGAGGTGGCTAGACTCGGCTCTTGTGGGATGAGAAGCAGAAGGCCTGTCCGATCGGGGGGGAAGATGAGATGACATTTTTGTGGGTCAACACAAACTCATCTGCGAGGACAGCAGCCTTGGACAATGACGACACTTTCTGTTCATTCAAGAACATTACCACCTTCTCTGGCAAAGAGTCTTTAAAATCTTCTAAAAGAACGAGCTCACGGAGTGACTCAAAGTCATTTTTGACATCATTAGCTGCACACCATTGCAGAGGTTGCTTTTCTCCCATGCAAACTCGACAAAGGTTTGACCACTGGATTTTCTATGGTTCCTAAATTTTTGCCGGTAGGGCTCAGGAACAAGCTCATAAGCAGGAAAAATTGCTTCCTTTACAACATCATATTGCAGGCTGTCTTCTAAGAAAAGAGCAGACACCAACTCCTGTGCTTTTCCCACCCGCTTGCATTGGAGAAGGACAGGCCACATGTCTCTTGGCCAGTTGAGTGGCGAAGCTATTCGCTCCAAGGCACTGAAGTATGAATCAACTTCTGCCTCACGAAATGCTGGCACCAGAAAAATGTTTTTACTGGGGCTGCGCAACGATTAAAAATTTTAATCGCAATTAATCGCATGATTTACCTGATCAATCACGATTAATCACGTCGTATACGCAAAAGCCAATAATGAATTTAAAAGAAGTCTTTCATACACTTTAATTTAAATGTTCTGCCATATAAACGAAAGCACCATAACATTTATCGTGCAAACACTTAACATCAGCACTTTACACAGAAACATTTTTAATGTAAATCTAAAGTTAAAAAAAATGCAAATACAAAATTAAAGCTTATTGCCAATGCCAGGGCATTACTGTTATCCTGTTCCTTATGAAAAATAAAAAAAAATCTACCTCCAAAATCCTGAGCCACAATAATAACAGGCAATTTCTGAGGTAACAGCAGAAACATTTTTCTTTTATCAGGGAGCAGCATAACCAGTCTGCGTTCCCTTGCAAATGTCCCAGTTAGAAAGGGTGAGGCACGTTCACTTTTGGGTTTTTCTTCACAGGGGACTAGAATGTAAAGTCCACATTTATATTCCTTTGGAGAATCTCACTCAACTCAGTGCAGTTTGTCAGTTCCTGGAACTTGACGGCCAGTTATTTTAAATGTACTGCCATATGAATTAAAGTGCCATAACATTTACTGTGCAAACACACTTTTAACATCAGCATTTTTGAACAATTAGCAGCTAAGAAAAAAAAATAGTGTAAATTTAAACTCAACTTAAACAATCTTATCAAAGCAATACAAAATTAAAGCTGTAAGCAGCGTTTGCGGGACTGAGCCCACCTGGCCACTGCCTGCCGTGACGTCCGCCACCTGGCCACGAGCCCCTGACACCCGCCAACGCTTCCCAACGCCTGGCGATTCCGCCCGAAACCCGCCGATGCCCCATTCCTGACGCCGACGCCTGCTGATGACACATCAAGCACTGACTTGACATTACTGACTTGACATTTAGAAACATTTGATTTCTAAATGTGATTGATTACTGTATCATTTTGGAGATAATAAGCCTTAAAGTTGGCTTTTTGTTTTGTTTTGCGACAGCTCCAATATTCCATGTTTACTGTACAATAACATCAAATTGCTCCATAAGCTCTGTCAATGGTTGGTACAGTTGACCTCAGGACAACCTTGAATATATCTTCAATCATTATAAGGCATATTTAATGTACCATTTTGGAGATATTAAGCCTCAAAGTTGTTGTTTTCCTTTTTTTTTTTTTAGCTTTTTCCAACAGGCAAAAAGGGCCCAGTACTCAATTTTTTACTGTACAGTAACATTGCTTTGCTCCATAATTTCTGTCAGTGGTTGGTACAGTTGACCTGAGGAACACCCTGACTATATCCTCAGTCATTATCAAGCATATGTACAGTATCATTTTGGAGATATTAAGCCTTAAAGTTGGCTCTTTTTTTTTCTTTTTTTTTTTCTTTTTTTCCAACAGCTCCAATATTCCATTTTTACTGTACAATAACATCAAATTGCTCCATAAGCTCTGTCAATGGTTGGTACAGTTGACCTCAGGACAACCTTGAATATATCTTCTCTTAATATTCTTGAATATTCTCACTTAATGTACCAGCTCCTTCCTGTAGACATGATATGTACAGTTAGTTATTCTTTGTTTGACGCAAGTGTTATATTAATTTCCTACTATCTGTACCGGTACTTCTTGTTAATTTGAAATAAACACTAACAGCATAATGTCAAAACAAAAACCGAACAAGTCAAACAGGAGCAGATCAGAAAACAAGGAGGCTTTGTACTAAAATATGGATAAAATATAAACAGGGAGTTGTCTAATGTCGTCAAGGAAGCCAACATTACGTTACCTGATGATCAGCATGTTGACTCAGAAAATCCTCAGGCTCCTGCTGCGACATTTCATTTGGGGCGACGGTTGTGACTTCACTGCTGGTCCCGTGAGAAACTCAAATCGGTTCTTCACGTTTGTTGCGTGGCATGGGTTAGGACATTGAGAGGCATTATAGTGTGGTTGTGTGCACCAAATCGGACTCGGCTTCTAGCTCGATAGCCGTGCATAATTTACGCAAACGCAATGCTCTGTTTACGTGAACTCACGGAGTCCGACTCCTTGCACGTGCTCATCTCGACTCGATGGATTTATGAGCTTGATGACAAGTGTCACAAGTGTGTATTTTGTATTGGATTGATGTACTGCAATTCTAGTCATGTGAACAAGCAATTAGCATTCCTAGTTATATGTGGCATGACGAAATACTGTACTACCAAAGTTTCTTCAGTTTATGGGGTAGAGGGTGCTCAAATTGGATTGATTGAAGATGTAGTTTAGGTACAATTTGCTTGTTTTTATCAATATTTAAGTTGATTGCCGTTCAAGGTGGCACAATCCTATCAGATGTTGTCATTTTGTCACGAAGAACACTGGTATTTGTTGATTATTACCATAAGTACCACCATGTTGCAGGCATTGTGGTTACAAGTTTCACTCCAATTTTGATTGTTGTCTGTATGACTAGCAATCCGTTGAGCTGTCTAGGGTTATCATTCAGATAAGGTGTCACAACTTTTAATTGCATGGGAACTTTTGGATCCATGGCAGATGGGCATTGTAAAAAAACGGATCTTGAGTCGGAAGGCTAGCTTGTCCTAATTGTGACCTTAATATGATGATTTTTTTTTCCCTGCCAGATTGAGGAGAAATTAAATGGACATCCAAACCGGGGCCAATAATGGATGAGCTGGATGATGTCACAGTATCAATTTTAAATGGTATGTCATGTGTAGGTATGAAAAAATTTCCATTACTGTGATTTGTCCGCTAAGTAATTAAAATAACTGTATGCTGACACTGATTTCAAAAAGAAGTTTTTACAAATTTGAGACAAAATGTCTAAACTGAATTGCATTTACAATTAATTCTGATAACAGAAATTGGCACAAAACAAACTTGGTTTGACTTGTCAAGTTGAATTAAATTCATTAGTGAAAAAATGTATGAGTTGTTAAGTCTAAAAGGTTTGTTAATGATTGGACTGTCTTTATAGCTGCCAACATCGATGAAGTCTTGCTCCACACCCTCAGTCGTGATGATTTGAGAGACCTTTTTCCTGGACCAGATCACTTTCTCAGGAGGAAACGGATTTGGGCCCTTATTAGTGTAGATGTGATTGGTTACCTACTTTGCTCTGAAAACATCGAGCATAACACTTTTTTTTTCTTTTTTCCTAATTGTGTCTATTGTTTCTCTCTTGTTCATAATGTTTTGGATCTGGTTTCCTCTCGGCTGAGAATTCCACCGTACCAGACAAGGCTCTCTCTCTCTCTCTCTCTCTCTCTCTCTCTCTCTCTCTCTCTCTCTCACTCTCTCTCTCTCTTCACAAGCTCGTAAGCACTACTTCCAGATGGCCCGCACTGCCAGTGAGGGGAAATGTGTCATGTTCAAAGAGCTGAGACGCAGGCTGGTGAGAAACACTGTCACCAGCATGATTTCTATCTTGAGAGCCAGTCAGCAAGGAGAGGGGGTCCGGTACCCTTCTAAGCATGAAGTCACTGCAATGTCTCAAAGACTAGTGGAGTATTATCCCATGCTGAAGGATTAAGACAAAACAATGAAACATGTAAGTGATTATATTATTTTGCGCACTTAGATTTTGAAGCGTGTGGTTATTTTTGGCTGATACTTTTTTTATCTGTGCATGTTCACTTTCCATCTTTATTTGTTCTTTCAATGAGTGAAATTTTATTTACCACAGGCGAGCACTTACAAGAATCTTCACAAGAGATTCACCAGAGAGGGGCCACAAGAAGAAAAGGCATCGCATTGACTTGTCAGCAAGTGACCAAGAAGAAGATCATGATGCAGACTCAATTGGTGGATCAACAATTATTTTGTGTCACACACCAGGGCGCAGTTCTGATAATGGCCACACTTCACATAAGTAGAAACATGTCCATTTTAATAATAATGATAATGTATGAAAGCTAGGCAATGTTTTGATAGTTTTGGATATCATGATATATCACAGGCATTTTTACATTTGAATTGTCATTTGATATATTTTGATGCTCCAAACAATTTCATCCATTTGACTGATTTACTGATTTGTCTCCTCCATTTCATCAGCCAAAGATGGTCTGACAGCACAGGCCAGACATTATCAGACCCTGCAGGAGCTGTACAAGAAACCAAAACCCAACCAAGATGCTGTCTCCCAAATTCTTGACCTGCAGTTTCAAGCAAGAAGATCCTTCATTGATAGTGATGTTCTGAAAGAACAGGACAAGGCCAACAAAGATCCTGGATGCATATCCATGTGTCAAGGATCTTTATCGTGTAAGTGATTAACTTGTTTTGGTTTATGATGAAAAGCAAGCATTTTTGCAGATTTTAACACTGACTTGCATTATAGGCGATGAATGAGCTGCGGCGCATTCTGGATAAGGGCAACAGAAAATTCATTGATGAACTAAAAAAAGAGATGGGAAGACTTCTGCACCAATGTGTAATTTTATGGTGTTTGGAAAAAAAATGAAGTGATGAAGCCACGCATAACGCTGGATGTAGGTGAGTCATTTTGCTGTGTCTCTAATTGACTGTGTAGCTGTTTCCTTGAACATAGGATGGTTTATGTTGCGCTGAATGAATAGATGCAGAATGGTAATACTCTTCATGCTGAAAAAATAAGATTTTTTTTTGTGATCAACACAAACCTAATAAGACTCATTTTTAGGAAGACTAACTTTGAACTCAAAGTTGATTTGTTCTATTCCAGTGGAATATTCCATCGCGCTGCTCAGGCCACTCCCCACACTCTTTCCTTCACCAAGTCCACCACCGAAGAAGCTGGGACATGCCAGTGAGGCACTGCTTCATGTCATTCAGGTGAAAGTTTGTTCGCATTTTCTCACATTCAACACTTCATAGTTCCATGCATGGATGTGGCGTTTCCTTCTTCTTTTTCTTTAGCCAACAGAAGATCCCACAATGTACTCGCAGAAGAGGTCTTTCTGCACCCCTGTGTTGCTGTTTGATGGGACCCGCTGTCTCATCTGTCTTGGAGCCACTCCCGCCACCACGCTTGCCAAGGAAGACTTGAGTGACGGTCTGCTTCATCTGATGGGTTACTACTATGCCCTGCACCTCACATATTCAAAAGTGTGTGGCAACCCTTCTCTCTGTCATTCAGACAGAAGTGCTACAGGATACTTACTATCCATGAGTGAGACACCACAGCCTCATCCAAAAAAGACCATGGCAGAATGGAAAGATTTTATTGGGGAGTAGAGCTGTGTACTAGGCATAGGTAGTGATACACTCTCCTGGTAGTTGTAACTTGAGGGTGGGTGGGAGTCTGTTGGAACAAACATGTTATCAGTATATATCAACACTATATGCTGTCCCCATGCTGTTTTTTTTTTGTTTTTTTGTGTAACTGAGTGTCAGGGAATCTGAATCAATATTCAATAATGATGACGGTGAATATTGTAACAATTGTTACTTGCGTTCTAGAAATGATTGCTTGAGGTTGTGTGGTGAATTCTTCTGGTGGATTCAGGTGATGTAGATGTTGAAGGAGTCTTCACTGACACAGACTTAGTTGGATAAAAACTGGTTTATTTCAAAGAAGTCAAGAGTCAGACAGGCACCATGGAAAAGCCTGGGGATGTCTCTGGGCCAGATGTGAGCAACTCCAATGCTTTGTCCGCATCTCCTTTTATACCTCCCAACAAGAAGAGGAGGAAGATCCAGGATATGGGGAATGTATGCATTCCATAGTTGCACCCCTAATGGCCATCTGGTCTAATCTGATAACAGTGATAGTAACAAACCCATACATGAACAATAAGTCCCCTTTTTGGGAGGTAGGCAGCTTGCGAGTTCACATCCTGCCATATATCAAATGGTGTCACATGCATAGGAAGACAGCAGCGGGTTCAGACTGAGTTCACATTCTGCCATATATCAAATGGTGTCCTATGCATAGGAAGGCAGCAGTAGTTTCAGACACTACAGTTGTTTTAAGATGCAATGCCTTAGTGACGTTTTTATTACAAGGCAGTGAAGGCACTGTCAGCAATTTAAGTGAATAAATAGTTGTTGACAATATTAATTCTGTTTGCTGAATTATTTTTTTTGGGGGGGGAATGGGCGTAGGGGGGGTGGATGCTTTGTCTCATTTTGAGAAAAAAAAGCTAATATTGTGAACACTTAAATTAAGAAGAATTGCACTGTTAGTAGGTCTGGTTTTAAGATCTTTTCATTCAAATTAAGAAAGAAGCAAACGTGAAAAAAGAATTGAGAAGCTAGTATCAAGTTTATTTGACTTAGTACAGTCCTTGGAATGAGTGCTTTACTGTTTATTTCAAGAGTTTTTCCATTCTTCAAATGCCTAGATATATCGTCTTATTTTAAGAAATCTTACCAAGTCTAAATATCTTACTGCATTGGCAGATAATTTGACTTGTTTCTAGCCTGTTCTTTCTCAATTTAAGTGTTTATTTCTTAGATATATTTTGCAGTGTGTGGACACCGAGGGGAGCTCTAGAATTGGCTCATTCAACCGACCAACGAGCCAATCAGCAGCGGCGTCACAGGCCCTCCTCCTTCTTTGTTCTCTCTCTCACTTTGACTTCTGCACTGGACAGCCAGGTTTGTGGAGGGAAGGTTGGAACAAGGTAAGGACGGGGTACCCCATATATTCATGTACGTAGAGTCACTAAGTCTTAAACTCACCAGGTTTGTATCGCATATCGATAACCCTAATGCCATACAAGTCTATGAGGGTCAAAGGTCAACTTTGTCCTAGGGACATGGAGCCACTTTCAGGTTCATCAGGATCCTCCTGGACACACCCACGCCAAATTTGGGGCTTCTAGCCCATGAGGAACCCCAAAACCCTCACTCTAATTCCAGCCTCATCGCTAAACCCTAATGCAGTGCAAGTCTATGAAGGTCAAAGCTCAACTTTGTCCGAGAGACATCAAGTGTTTTTTCATGAATCATTCATAAATGTTAAGAGTTTGCTTTGTGGAGAATTCACAATAAAAATACATTGACACTGTCAAGATGGACTCAAGCACTATTATTGAACTATACTGTATTTTTTGAGTGATGTGAAGCTTTTGACAAGCGCTGCACACAGGAGGCCCATTTGTTTTTGTTTTTTTGAAGGGGGCCCAAAATTCCTGGCGGCGCCCCTGAGCGGGCATCTCCAGCACCAAGGCAGTGGAGCTGCCGGCCACGAGAGAAGAATTAACCAGTCCATTGAAACCATTTGTTTGGTCTAGTGAGTGGCAACAGTCCTTTCTCAGCTGTAACCCTGTTGTGTCTGCTCCAAATTTTTCCTCATTGGCTAGAAGCCCCAAATCTAGCGTGGGCGCTTCTTTGGGGCTCCTGATGAAAAAGCAAGTGGCCCCATGTCTCTAGGACAAAGTTGAAAATTCACCCCATAGACTTGCATTGAATTAGGGTTAACAATAAGGCTGAAACTAGGGTTAGGGTTAGGGTTAGGGTTAGCTGAAATTAGGGTTAGGGTTTCAGGGTTCCTCAAGGACTAGAAGCCCCAAATTTGGCGTGGGCGCTTCTTGGGGGCTCCTGATGAAAAAGCAAGTGGCCCCATGTCTCTAGGACAAAGTTGAAAATTCACCCCATAGACTTGCATTGAATTAGGGTTAACGATAAGGCTGAAACTAGGGTTAGGGTTAGGGTGAGCTGAAATTAGGGTTAGGGTTTCGGGGTTCCTCAAGTACTAGAACCCCCAAATTTGGCGTGGACGCTTCTTGGGGGTTCCTGATGAAAAAGCAAGTGGCCCCATGTCTCTAGGACAAAGTTGAATTTTCACCCCATAGACTTGCATTGAATTAGGGTTAACGATAAGGCTGAAACTCGGGTTAGGGTTAGGGTTAGCTGAAATTAGGGTTAGGGTTTCAGGGTTCCTCAAGTACTAGAAGCCCCAAATTTGGCGGGGGTGCTTCTTTGGGGCTCCTGATGAAAAAGCAAGTGGCCCCATATCTGTAGGACAAAGTTGAAATTTCACCCCATAGACTTGTATGGCATTAGGCTTAGGGTCCAAGAGTACACATACACATTTTCTTTTGCTTTTTTGATTTAAGCTCATCGTCTCCAGCTGCAAAGGTACAGAAACCTTTCTGTGTTTTGATGTCGTGTGTGAGAAAACATCACTTTTTTCTGTAAACTTGTGTTATCATTGTCTTTCATTGAAAATGACACAATCTTTCATTTCATTGTTCAGATGCCGAACACCAAGGCATTCCGTCGCTCTCTGGCCATGAAACGACGCCTGGAGCAAAAACAGGATTGGACACCTTTTCCACCTCGGAAGGACTTTGAACGTCGTGAGTACTTCCACGTTCATGATTTCATGTTCTGCCTGTGTTGTTATGTTGTATTCCAAATAAATCTTACAAAAACATATTTAGATTTTTCTTTTTTGTCAATTTACACAGGGCGCGGTACTGGTCAGCGACCTGGGTGCGAAGATGGCCCGTTTTGCTCCTGACTGACAAAACAGTGCAAGTTCGTTCTTAAGGCCCAGCAACCAGACAAGAAGGTATGGGTCGTGATTTTGTCAAGCCACGAGTTTCTTTATGTTTTTGTTCTGGTGGTGGGAGACTCACATCTCTGTCCACTTGTGGATGGTTTTGTGTTCTCGCCCCAGGCAACAACCTTGAACATGGGCTTGTAACAGACTCCGTGCTTGTAACAGACTCCGCCCAGGATTTTGCTGCGCTACTGGCAACTGTGTTGGACCGCTGGCCCAAGGTTTGTTTATCTGCTGTGACAAACAAATTTGAACACATGAATGTCATCGCCACTTTGTTTTATCAATATCAAGTAATTCCATGATCCATAGTTCAATAACAAGAATATTCATGAATTTATTTTGCATTTTTATGTTTGTTTGGGTTTTTTTGTAGGTGTTTGTGCTTGACTTTCCATCTCGCCTGACTGTCAAGCCAGAACTACAAACAGCGCTACGTCAAGTATATCATTGTGTTGCTGCACGCATGGGTGTGTAAAATACATATTTTTGTTGTATTTTTTTCTCTTCAGTGACACTGTGCTAACAGATATTTCTTAGAATTGTGTGATTACATAATTGATTATGTGACACTTCTTCCAGGTTTAACATTTGTGTATATGGCCGATCACCTCCCCCTTCGTCAGCTGTACATGGTGGTGTTATGATGGTGTAAGTTTTGCCTTCTTCAGCCTTACTTGCTCTTCATTTGATATGACAAATATGTGTTAACATGTTGTTTTCTGTTTAGGTGCACCTCAGGACTGATTTTGGTGGAGCGTCTGCATGCTGCATGCTCCATCAGCTCGTACCCCCTTCACCTAGGCCAGGGGTGTTGTGCCACAACCAATCATCGCCCAGGGTGTCTCCCAGAGTGGTTGTGACAGGTCCTGTCCACATGCCAGTGTATGGACCTGCTCCTGAATGGACTCTTGTTGGACAGGAGGTTGAGGTAACCTGTTCATCCCTCTTTTTTTTTTTTTTACCCCCCAATCGTGTATTTGTCAAACAGTGCAACTTTTTATTTTAAAAATGAACACTTATCCTAAGTTGACTCTTATTTCCTCTCCTCTTTTTTTTATAGACAGTACCAACAGCTGTTGAGACTGCATTTCACACAGACATCCCGTCCAATCCCGTGTGGTTCAGTGAGGCTGTGCTGCTGGACCACATGGAGACCGTCGTGGAGTCATCTGGCAGGGTTTCCCCAGCTGCCACGGTAACATTCACACAATTATTCATACACTTGTCAACTAGGGGTGGGTGAAAAAAAAAATCAATGTTGCAATATATTGTTGTGCTTTCTGTCGCAATAAATAATCGATACACTGACGGCAAATATCAATATTTATTTCCAAACACCACCTGTCCACCTGTCCCGGGAAAGATAAAATCTCTCCCGGGACACAATTTGTCCCGTTTTTTATGGAAAATGACAAAACCTCATTTAATTTCCGTCTGTGGTCTAGATAGGGTTGCCAACCCTCCCGTAAAATACGCCATTGTCCCATATTTGCAAATAAAAAAGCCTGTCCCGTAATGAACTGATGGGGGACGCACTTCACTTTGTCCCGTATATTTTGGGGACGCGGTTATTTATTTATTTATTTTGTCTGCATCATTTTTTTTAATTGATTTTCAGAATCGGGGCAGTGAAAGGATTTTTTTCCCTCTTTCATCTTCCCGTCGGTTTGTATATCCGAAATCCCCAAGTTGAGATAAGACAAGTTGCTACTGACTTTACATTACCAGAAAGCACTGTCCTTGTTTACATGAAAGTTATTAATGTTCATGCACTTTAATATGTTTGCTTGTGCAGTGCACGTTTGTTTGTACATTATACAAAGTTTTGGAATAAATGCAAGATCACAGGCATTTTCCTTTTTATGGGTATTTTTTTCTTTTTCAGTCACATATCGTCTGCAAAATTTCGAAGATATCGAAGATATCGTGTGTCGTGATGTTGTCATTATCGTGGGCCAAATATCGTCACAATATCGAATCGTGGGTTAGCCGTATCGCCCCACCCCTATTATCAACACAAGATCACATATGTACAGTACATGTACAGTTTAATTAGTGTGTTACTTTGTTTATGAATTCCTTTCTTTATGTTCTTCCAGATGTCCAGCCTGAGACGTCGATCAGCACACGTTGCCTCAAAAACCAAAACAAACAAGTGACATGTTGGTATTTGGGATATGTGTATTTCATTGTGTGCATCTTTGTGATAGGACAATAAATGCAGTTCTTTAAACGTTACTTTGTGTCCTTGTATTTGCAGGTGTGGGCAACACGTTCAACTGTCCACATGACTGAGTCTGCCTCCAGCAATGTCACAGCAGTGCAGCAGGTTTGTACTTATTCATTTCCACTTTATCGTTTTCTAGGCTTTACACCGATCTTATCGGCTGTATCGGATCGGCCGATATTTGGCATTTTTTGAAACGTCATGTCATGAATCACCGATCAATGACGTCATGGTCGTGTTGAAACTTTTTTAATCTGTCTCATTTCCTCCAAAGTAGTTTCACAGCATCGACATGTTTATTTGTTTGTATCCGAGTGTTATGTAAATGTATAGATTTGGGTTTACATTGTTTTCAGTTCCTTTTGTCTGCTGTGTGTCCGTTTGGGCACTAGATGGCGCAGTAGATCCTGTGTTCCCTTTTTTTTGCTTCTTCCAGGTGCGGAAAGGTGATTGGCTGGTGCCAATATTTAAGGAGGAGGACTTCAACACCTCGGTCTCTTTGTCCTTCTCCCAGCTCCCAACCAGAGGCCATGTGCCGCAGCAGCAGTGTTCTGTGTTCAGCCATCAATTCTGTTTTGTAATCTATTTCAGTTCCCTTTGTGTCCACGTAGCCCGTAGGGGAGGGAAACCATTTGTGTTGTGACCCTTTTCTCCTGTGTTTTAGTTAAGGAGGTTAGTTTGACTGTCATTTATTTGATTGTTTTCTTCATAGGTAAGATCCATAAGAGAGCCATTTTGTTTGTTGTTTTGGCCATGCCCTCCCTGACGCCAGTGCAATGATGGTGACGTTTAATAAAAACCATCCTGTGGACGAAGCACCTTTGTCTAATTTGAGAGCTGGGAGAAGGGGGTGAGCCTTTATGTTGTGTCCTGGTTCCCCCTAGGCCGGGGCATAACACCGAGAGCTAATGGTTCATGATTCAAAAACCTTCATTTTCGTCTTCGTGCCTCTTCCTGTTTTGAGTACTGTCGCTATGTGACAGACAATAAAGTTTCTTTGAATCTGCAATATATGCAACGCTACAGTACCTCGCGGGGGAACTTTGGCAAAAAATTTCAACACCACAAATTTAACCAGGCACTTGGAAAAGATACACACGGAGGAGCATGTCGAGTTTAAGAAACGCAGCGCGGAGAAAGAAAAAGAAAAGCAAACTCTGAAACGGATGCTAAAGCAAACAACTTTAGACGGTGCTCGTGAGAAGGCAAGTGGTGTACAGAAACAAGTATTTATTGCCCCTAACGTGATCGGATCGGTGATCTGTTTATTTAAACTCACTGATCGGTGATCGGCACAAAAATCGTGATCGTGTAAAGCCTAGTGTTTTCCTTTCTATGTTTATTGGCATAAAATCACATCTTTCTTATTTTAATCAGGTGGAGGCGACGCCACAGATGACCAGAGCTGTGCCCGTGGTTCCTGTGGCTCCCGTGGTTGCCAGCACCAAGCCAGAGGAGGCCAGCACCGTCCAGGAGGCAACACAGAAGATCAACTAAGCTAAGGAGACTTTTCTTTCCTCTTCTGTTGCCTTTGACTGCTCCGCTCGTTCTACGCCTCGCACATGTGATTTGTGATCCATCATCAGTTAGTACTAGTGAAGATGCAGTGGCAGATCATGGCACTGGTATTAGGTTAGCCAAGGTTCTGCATGGTTCTTTTCATCAAGGCGAAACCGGTCACGGTTTAAAATTCCAGCACCAGCTGGCAACAGTGAGTCACTTCAGAAGAGCAAAACTCCTCACTTTGACATGGATAATTCTGACGTAGAGTTTGTCAGTGCTGTGACCAATGAAGAGTGTAACTTCTCTCCCCTTGATGTTGATGTTTGTTTAGACCTTTGCAAAAACTTGAAGATTCATTTGGACCGTGCGAGTTTTCCAATTTCTGATTGCAAAGGCCCATTAGGTTCGCCGTGTACAAATGAGAATGTAGAGGCTGATGGAAACTGCTTCTTCAGAGCCATCAGTCAAGCTGTGACTGGTTTATAGATACAGAAGTGGAAATTCAGGTTGCAGCAGATTGTTTACGATTTGATGTGTACACTTTTATCGATGGTCATGGGTTGAAGTACAGCTCTTGCAAGAAACAATTCTCACATTGTTTATATTTATGGATGTATTTGTTTTATATGGAAGCAGTTACCATAATCCAAATTAAAATAAGAATATAACATAACAGAAATGCTTTTTCATTTTAAGAACGAAGCTGCATTATTTGACTCATAATTAAAATGGTTAATAAGTCATTCAATCTGCATTTTCATTTTCTTCTTCAAGACTGCTCATTCTTGTACTTAATTCAAATGAAGGAAAACACATTTGAGATTTAATTTTCAAAACATGCACCAGCAAAGAGTTACCAAAATTCAATATAAAATGTAAAATTCAAAAATGAAAAAGCAATAGCAGAATGCTTTTTCATTTTAAGAACGAAGCTGCATTATTTGACTCATAATTAAAATCATTAATAAATATTCCTATATGCATTTTCATTTTCTTATTCGTGTCGCACCTTTTATGACACAATCAAAAAGAAAACTGAGGGCATTGCTTTTTCATTTTCGTGGTCCTGCCCTGCACAAGAGTTACCACAACTCGAAAACGAAATCGCAATGTCAAAGTAAGCGCGTGGCGCAGGAAAGTGACGTCAGCAGCTCTCCACCTGTGGGTATGGCGGTATGACGCCAAGTGTCATTTGCCTCCTGTTATGTGTAAATTCTAATGTTTGTGAATTTAATAAATGTATATATATATACTGTATATTTAAAAAAACAAAACAAAACAAAAAAAAGGTATGGCGGTATGACACCACTTTGCCATCGTTACTTTTCACGTCATTGAAGTTGCCGGTAAACGAGATTTAAATCGCCGAAAAACGTGGACCACTGACGGATCTCGTTGGTCGGACAGATTTGAGCATGGCGCACATTGACACAATTGTTCAAACCCTGCTGGATTTAGCTTCCCAGGTGGAGTTGAATAGTGTATCTGAATCTGATGCTCGGGACCGAGTTGAGCAGGTATTCTGCCGTCCCAGATACGGACGTAAACAAGGTTGCCCTAGCCAACCTGTTGTCAGTTATGGAACACCTTGGTGCACCAGCACAACATCAAAGCTAAAGCTATTTGTTACATGGGTGGAGTAACAGCTGTTCGGCGTCGGCCACCAGTCCATCCGACGAAGGATGCGAAGCAACAGATCAATCCGTCGACTGGTGGCAGATGCTGGTGCGAGATCTGTCAGTGGTCCACGTTTTTCGGCGATTTAAATCTCGATTACCGGCAACTTCAATGACGTGAAAGAAGTAACGATGGCAAAGTGGTGTCATACCGCCATACCTTTTTTTTCTTTTCTTTTCTTTTTAAATAAAAAAAATAATAATATATATATATATATCTTTATTAAATTCACAAACATTAGAATTTACACATAACGGGAGGCAAATGACACTTGGCGTCACACTGCCATACCCACAGCGGAGGTGGAGTAACTCTTGTGCAGGGCAGGACCACGAAAATTAAAAAGCAATGCCCTCAGTTTTCTTTTTGATTGTGGCATAAAAGGTGCGACACGAATAAGAAAATGAAAATGCATATAGCAATATTTATTAATGATTTTAATTATGAGTCAAATAATGCAGTTTCGTTCTTAAAATGAAAAAGCATTCTGCTATTGCTTTTTCATTTTTTAATTTTACATTTCATATTGAATTTTGGTAACTCTTTGCTGGTGCATGTTTTGAAAATTAAATCTCAAATGTGCTTTCCTTTTTCATTTGAATTAAATACAAGAATGAGCAGTCTTGAAGAAGAAAATGAAAATGCAGATTGAATGACTTATTAACCATTTTAATTATGAGTCAAATAATGCAGCTTCGTTCTTAAAATTTAAAAGCATTTCTGCTATTGCATTTTTATTTGGATTATGGTAACTATCTGCTTCCATAGTTACACATACCATAGTAAATGCTTCAGCAGAGTTTTATGAGGGTGTTTTTTTTGTTGTTGTTGAAAGTGAAAATGTTGTTTTGAAAATGACTGCTTACAGGTCCATCTGTTTACTCTAACCAAGCATTCAGAACGAGTTGTCCAACACCGGTTTAATTTTTCAGGAATTGTTGACTTTAAAGAATCACGTTAATGTTCATTAATTCATGGAAGTGAAGAATAATTAAAGTAAATCTTAAAGTAACCTTGTGCTTCTGTGTTTCTCAATGTTTCAACAACTTTGTTCTGAACATAGTTAAGTTCTTTCACATGGCTACTTTTATTTAACAGCTCTTTGCACACACGACCTTCAGGTCAAAAAGTAAATTCAGTAAATAGCATCACCATAAGGATTGCGTAATAACAGAAACAAAGGAGTGCAGTAAATAACCAATATCCCTGTGGATTTTTAAAAGGAACACTAGAGATTTAACAAGACACAAAATAACAGGAGGTTCACAACAATTTAGTGTCCATTCTCTGGATAGGGTCAGGGGGAGGCGCACTGCAGTGGAATAAGTGTCCATCCTGTGGAGAGGGTCGGGTGGTTTAGAGAGATGCAGTGATGGCCTCTCTTAGGTGCAAATACAAGTTCACAGCCTGATACGGATCTGTTGGTGGAGCAAGATGGGACTCAGGCATAAAGATGATCCAGAGTTCATAAATATCTGGATTACATGGTACAGCCAGCCGAAAGACACATTCATTTTTGCACAGTTGAATGTGTTCATCTTCAACAGGGGAGAGAAAATCTGTTGTTCGGTCAAGTTCAGGAACAGCATGCGTCACATTAGGCCGACCGCTGGGGACGTTCAGGTTTCTTGATGGCCTGATGTTGTGTGCATTCCACACCTGTGCAGTGTCATCCAACTCATCCTGTAGAAAATGTATACATTTAGGAAGAGCTGTGCCAGCAGAACATAAATAAAACACTAAATTACAGCATTCACACATGAGCAACCCCACCCTCTCCCTCCCTCCCTGTCTCTGTTCATCCCTCCCCCCCTTCTCTTTCTCCCCATCTCTTATCCTCTCTGTTTCTACCCTTCTGTTCCATCTCTCTCCCCTTCCATCTCTGTTCCTTTCCCTTTTCTACCCCTTCTCTTTAGCATTCTTTTTCCTTTCCTCCCGTCTCTGTCTGTCTGTCTTCCCAACACCCCCTTACCTGTTTCTGTCCTCCCTCCCCTCTCTCTCACTCACATACACATGCACACAAAATGAAAATAAAACGTTATTCATGAACTCACCTGTATGGAGGCCCATACAACAAAACTGCAGGAGACTTTTGTCCAGAAACTCGCCATCAAAATGCCCGTTGTCTCTGAGGTCTGATAACAAGGCTAACCAGAACTCCATGCGCTGGCCACGCAGGAAACCCCACCAATATTCAGTTCTTTGATTGGCGGTGCTGGCCCCCTCCAAGTAACTATCGAGGGTGTCGTCTGGTTGAACAGGGACGAGGAAACGCTGGAAGCCTCTAACATGGCCATTTTCGGTTCCAAGGTCGCCTCGAACAACTCTAGGGCACCCCCCAAAACGCTGTACCGCTTCTATGTAGCACCCTCCAATTACTTTTGGGTCACTACTTGTTGTGTAAGCATTGAGCCAGATTATTTTTCTTGAAAAGCCATCGATACATCCATTCACACAAATACCTTATGGCTTCAGTTCATCATATGAGTCCAGGTGCCAGATGAAGTTGAGAAGTTTGAGAAGTAATTCCTCCGTCTGAGACGCCCCGCTTGCCTTAATGACACTCCTCTTGGATCCAGCTCCTTCAAAACCAAACGCACAGACTCTTTTCTCACACGCAGTCCATTTTCTCTGCATTTAGCATACATCCACCTGTACCCGTGAAGCTGCCCGGGGTAATGTAGCTGGTTGCTAATGGCTTCAAACAGGATCGCCAGGTCGGAATAGGCTTTGCGTGGCACGAGTCCCCTTGGAATGTACAGCTGCATCCCACTCTAGACTCATCAAACCCGACAAAGAAAACAAATCCTGAGTCACTAAATATTAAGAAGATGATTAAAAGGATTGGTATGTTTGATGTATGGAGGGATTTTCATCCATCCACTAAACAATTGACTTTTTACTCTCACCCTCATTCAGTTTACTCGAGGATCGATTATTTCTTTATTTTCTGAACAGACAGACACAGGGTTTTAGATTGTAGAATTGGTGTTAGCGACATATCAGATCACTCAGGTGTATATGTGAAAATAAATGTAGGTGTCCCACACAAAAACACTATTTGGAGACTCAACACCTCCCTATTAAATTACACCTGATTTGAAGATTACATTAGGAAAGAAATGAAGGAATATACAGACCTTAACGGTAGCACAGTGACGTCACAGAGTATTTTATGGGATGCTGGAAAAGCAGTATTGCGTGGGAAGATTATAAGTTGGGCATCACAAAGGAAAAAAGAAAAACTTAAACACCTTAACGACTTGACAAGTAAATTAGACTCACTGGAACGGAAGCATGTAGAGACTAACGACCCCACCTTATTGGAACAAATAACCGTAGTAAAATCAGAACTAAATAAGAAACTGAACGACCAGGAGGAACTTACACTTAAGTATATCAAACAAACCCACTATGAAAATGGACCCCGTGCTAAAAAACTCTTAGCCTGGAGACTTAAAAAACAACAGTCTGGAAGATCCATATATAAAGTAAAGGACCCGGTCACCAACCAGATGTGTTATAAGCCAGAAGCAATACATAAGTCTTTTGAATCATACTACAGGAATTTATACACTCAACCCGAATTAGCAGAAGCAGTAACAATCAATCAATTTTTTGAAATCCCTAGACCTGCCATCTGTTGTCACAGAACAAAATAAGTGCTTAACTACAGAGATTACAAATGCAGAGGTCGACAAGGCAATTTCTAAACTGAAAACAAGCAAAGCAGCCGGGGGAGATGGACTACCAGCAGAATGGTATAAGACTTTTAGGGACTCTGTGACCCCACTGCTATTTATTAAATTGTTTTAACTATGTCTTAAAAGGTGGCGAGACCCCACCATCTTGGAAACAGGCCATATTATCTGTAATACTGAAACCAGGGAAAGATAGGACAGATTGCAGCTCATACAGACCTATCTCAGTTTTAAACACTGATTATAAAATTTTCACTTCAATTATTGTCAACACACTAGAAAATATTATCCCTAACCTAATTGACACGGACCAGACAGGTTTTGTTAAAAATAGACAAACACAAGACAATGTTAGGCGAGCTATACATCTGTTACATATAATGAGCAAAGGAAACACAATGTCCTTAGCAATTAGCTTTGACACAGAAAAAGCTTTTGACTCTGTTCTATGGGAATTTTTATACCTGGTCCTGCAACGTTTTGGCTTTAACAATACAGTTATAAAATGTTTAAAATTCACCTGTGGCCTGGATCAGAATAAATGGCAGTCTTTCAGGTACAATCCGTTTGGAGAGGGGTTGCTGACAGGGCTGCCCACTGAGCCCCATCTTGTTTGCTCTATTTATAGAGCTACTTGTTCAAAAGATTAGGGAAGACCCAGAAATCACGGGAATACTATTCAAGGGGAAAGAATATAAGACATGTTTATATGCAGATGACATCCTGGTGACTTTATCCGACCCGGATACCAGTCTCCCTAAATGAATGCCCTCCTTCGACCAATGTGGTTCATATTCGGGATACAAATTGAACATAGAGAAAACTCAAACTCTTACTTTTAATTACATACCTCAAGAAAACATACGTAAGTCCTTTAAATTTAAATGGAAAACCAGAATTTTGAAATACCTAGGTCTTCATATTCCCAAGACCCCCAAAGATTTATATAGTGTAAACTACGGTAGCATCACAACCAAAATTAAAAATGATCTGGACAGTTGGACCCCCCTAGTACTTGATTTTTACAACCGAATAGATACTTAAAAAATGGTTATTTTACCACAATTGTTATTTCTACTCCAATTGCTACCTGTAGAAATACCCAATAAGAAATTCAGTGAATGGAATCGGATCATTTCTAGATTCATATGGCAGAACAAGAAACCAAGGGTACGCTACAAAACATTACACTTAACAGGGAGGGATGTCACTCCCATGCTTGGAGGACTACTATAAAGCAGCACAACTGCAGTATATAGTCTACTGGTGCAGGGCGGGTTACAATGCAAAATGGAAGGAGCTAGAATTTGACCAACTAGATATCCCACTTCAATCTCTGCTGGGTGACAAAGCTTTCAAGACTATATACTCTAATAATCTATGTGATGTTATAAAAACTCCCCTAAATATTTGGTACAAAGAGATGAGCAAAGCGCACCTGGAAAAAAAATCTCGGTTATTAAGATGGGTCGAACATGATAGAGTATTCTTGTGTTATTCTTTATCTTGGTTTATATTGTATGATCACTAGTAGCACGTGTAAACTGTTAGAATCCTAGGCTAACATATACGCATCGTATTTCACTTTGTTTTATGGCCTGCCACTGATGTGCTCGTCCTCTCCCTGTACAGGATATGAGCTGTGAAATCGGTCAACTATCGTATAGTCGTTGGTTTGTCTCTCTCTGTTCTCCTCCCTGTTCTTTCCTTATCTTATCCCCTCCCAGTCCTGTGTATAAGAGACCTTCTTCCTCCTTCCCACCTCGCACTCGCACTCCCATTTTACTGTGTTTTGTGCCTCGGAGCTCCGATCCCTTTTTTTATTGTTTGTTCATTAAATTACTTATTATCCCAGTATTCCTGCATCTGCATCTTCGCTCTTTTCCACAACAATTTGGCGTCACGAACAGGATTGCTGGAGACCTGTCAGTGGAACTCTGGGACGTTGAGGGCCCGGGACCAGGAACGGAGGAAACTCCTCGTTCCCCCTCTACCTTGAACCAAGCATTCAGAGATGAGAGGATCGGCGTCTAAGAGTGGATCTGATCGGCTTCACGTCTATCCAAGCGAACCTGGAAGGGAAGTGCTGATTCAGAGATCGGGTGAGAAGTAATTGTTCTTGTCTCAGACATATCAGTGACCAGTGGGTTGTTTTCCTTGTCGTCTACGAACGGTCCCGGGGCAGGACGGAGCGCATACGTTAACCGTGCCTGTCAGGTCGGTGTTGATTCTGAATCAACACTGAAATTCCCGCTCCACAAGTGAGCCGGAAGCTTCTGGTAGGTAAACTACCAGAGGGGTGAGTTTTTTCTCCACCTTTTTGCTCCAGAGTAAGAAAAAGGGGTGCACGGGGACGCCTGTGTATTTTCTGACTTGGAATTTTGTGAAAACTTAGTGAAAAGTCAGAGTAATAAGTCTAGCTAGACAGTGCTGGGGAAGAACCAGAGCAAAGTGGCTGCTGCTGTTCCCCAGGGGGGACCAATTGTGGACGACATGAGGAAAAAATATGGTCCAGATTGTCTTGACATGTTGGGAATTTGGGTTGAAAAGTATGATTTCCCAGCAGGGGGATCACTGAGTTTGGAGGAATTGAGAAACCTCCGGGATAAATTGAAGATAGCAGAGGGAAAGGTTACAAAAAAGAAAAAAACAAACAAATATGCAATTCAGATCATCAAAGATCATGAAAGGTGTTTTTCATTCTGGAAACCTGAAGCAGAAGTCAGGGACAGGAAACAAGTAAAGAAAACAAAAACAAACGTGTGAACAGCGCTGGGCGCTGGAGCACAGGGGTGACAGAGATAACGGCAGAGGGTGCACACACTCACACACACTCCCCAGAGGAGGGAGAAAAGGAGCCGCTCACACACGAGCATTGAAATGCACCAAATCGTCTGTATCCTTCTCTTACAGGCCCGAGGGACCCTCTCCTGGACATGCCTGTCTTCCCTCCTCCCGCCTGCCCTCATCCAACGCTACCACCGTACAACCCTGCGCACTCCAGCACCGACGCCGCAGCGTCGCCACGTTCATCAGGACTGCCGTCAACCAAACGGCCAGCCTCATCACTGCTTTCAGACAAGGGCTGCTCCCCCAGATCGCCAAAGCAGTTAACAGAAGCTGCTGGGTGGGGATTGAAGATGCCCGGCTGACAGAGGTCCGACGTCATGCAGTGCACGCTGAGAGGCTTCTGCAGGAGGCCAGCGATGCAGAGGACAAGAAGATAAAGCGTGCCTCCCTCACCATGATGAAGCACCTCAGTGACACGGCGAGACGGCCCTACAGGAATAACGACAACCGACGAAGGGCGACTAGCGGAGACAGAGGCGAAAAGGGGGCGTGCCACATCTGCGGCCTAATGGGTCACTGGGCCAGAGAATGCTCTGACAAAGGAAGACACCGCGGGCAGAACCATGCCCACCGCAGCCAAGAGAGTGATCGTGAGGGCCGGAAAAGAGGATCCAACTTAGAGCAGCTGAGGGGGGAGGGTGGAGTGCGGGACACGGCATGGACACGGCGAGACGGAACCCCGGCCTACAGCGTTTTCGCAGGGAAGTGATGCACACACACACATGCAACACGCTTCTTGCAATGAAGAAATGCTTGCTGTCCCCTCTAACTTCCCTTCCCCTGCTGACAAATACACTGATTCATATTCTGATGTTGATTATTCGGAAACGTATACTGATTTACATGTTGATGCTGATTTTTGTTCTGACAATGATTTAGGTTCGACTGATTGCTCTCAGCCTGACGGTGAGACATGCATTGACACTGACACAGAGTTCGAGGTTGATTTACGTGACCAAATTTTGAGCACCATTGACAGGTTTAGAGCGTCGTCACGTGCCGCCTCCTCCCACATACACGTTGTATAAAGAAGCTGCTTTTGAGAAACTGCCGCGGGTCACTTTTAGAATTATATGTAATATATGTTTATTCTGTCGGGGCAGCTGGAACGAAGAAGGGAGAGCCTCTCACCACTCCACTTACTTGTATTGACTACGGCGACGAGACATGCACATCACAAAAATAAATTAAACACAGCTTCGTATTGTAAGAAGTCTGTCAGATGAATTTGTTGGGAAGAGATTTGCTTCTAGCCCTGGGCATGAATCTCATCTCCACCCCCGACGGGTTGATTGTTGCCAGGTCATTATCTTCCTCGACCTTGGCTCAAATTCCTAAGCCTCTCTTGCATGTCTACCAGTGGTTGCTTCCCCTCGAGGCCTCAGAAGAATTGATAGTGGCGGCTAACGATAAGGTGCCGGGTGATGCTCACTTCATGAAAGCTCCTAATTTGCACTGCACAGCCAGTGTGACGAATGAAAGAAACAGTGTGTTTGAGAGTCAGTTTTTATTTTTTATTTTATTTTTTTTTTCAAGCGTGAATGATGGCCTTTTTGTTTCTATGTTGTTTTGGGGCCCCCAACGATGCGTTGCGTCTGTTTCACTCACACCAGAGCAGAGTGCATTTCTTTTTTTTCTGTCCGTGGGTCTACCCCACACATTTCACTTTCCAAGGGTCCAGGCGATGAGTGGAAGGACCTAGGTCCGTTTTTGACAAAATGCCTGTCGACCAAAGACTGGCACCGAAAGGAGCGGGGACATTTTTACTCCCCCACCCTGAATGTGCATAAGACTGATTTTCCACTGGAAACACAGGCTCTTCGCTGTCTGCACCTGACAGAGACACGTGACAGCGAGCGCCACAACACGAGTTTTGCATGTTTCACTGACACATCGCAGCTGCCCGAGGAACTGAGTGAGGTTCCCTCCTCACTGTGGGCTGCTCACAAATACGATGTGGGTCTGATCAAAGGTGCCGAACCGGTGAAGATCACACCCAAAAGTGATATTCGGCCCAACCAGCCGCAATATCCTCTGAAGCCAGAAGCTGTTGAAGGGATCACTCCTGTTTTTGATTCTCTTCTCGAAGCAGGTGTCATTGTCCCATGCCCCGACTCGCCAGTGCGCACGCCCATGTTCCCTGTAAAAAAAGGCCAGAGTTCCTCCTCAACGTGATGACTGGAGGTTTGTTCAAGATTTGAGAGCAGTTAACGCTGCTGTCCACGCCAGGGCACCGAACGTGCCCCACCCACACACAACTGCATAGCAGAGCTAGACACAATTTTCTCCCCCCGACCTGACCTGACTGACGAACCCCTTGCTAATGCTGATTTTGTTTTCTACACAGATGGTTCAGCGTTCCGGGACGACAAAGGCGCCAACAGAGTTGGTTACGCAGTTGTCTCCGACTCGGAGGTCATCTGTTCTGACTCCCTTCCATGTCACCTCTCAGCACAAGGGGCAGAGCTGGTCGCGCTAACTGAAGCATGCAAATGTGCTGCGGGCAAGTCTGTCACAATCTACATAGACTCCCGTTATGTGTTTGGTGTCGTTCATGACTTCAGGGCACTGTGGAAATGCAGGAACTTCCTCAAGTCAGACGGGAAGCCGGTGTTTAAATCATGTGCTTATTGCTGACCTCTTGCGAGCCATACTTTTGCCCTCCCAAATAGCAGTGTGTAAATGTTCTGCTCACACTAACCTTCGTGACCCTGTTTCCCAAGGCAATGCCAGAGCTGACGCGGCAGCAAAGTCCGCTGCAAGGCAGCCTGCACCCTCGTCGGCCCCGATGATGACAGCCTCATTTGAGGAGGCTGATGCATCACTGGCTGAGATGCAGTCCCTTGCCACAGCGAAGGAGAAGGCGGCTTGGCGCTCCGCCGGCGCATGCTGGAACCACGTTACTGACATTTGGGTAGGACCAAACGGTAACCCGTGTCTGCCAAAACATTTATTTTCACATTTCGCTAAATTGACGCATGGGTTAGACCATGTGTCAAAACGGGGGATGTTGGAATTAATTAATCAATTTTGGTTCACTAGAGGGTTTTCAGTCGTAGCACAAAAGCATTGTGAAGCGTGTTTAATCTGCCTCTCACAAAATGCAGGACGACCAGTCAAGATGGCAGCAATAGCAGCACACCCGGCTCCAACCAGACCGTTTGAACATGTCATGATGGACTTTATCGAATTGACACCGTCAGCAGGGAAAAAGTATTGTCTGGTCATGGTTGATATGTGGTCGAAATGGGTCGAAGCGTTTCCCAGCACCACACAATCAGCCAACGACGTGGCCAAGGCCTTGCTGACTGAGATAATTCCCAGATGGGGAATTCCAAACAAAATATCCAGTGATAATGGGACACATTTCACAAACGAGGCGCTTAATTAAATCAGGAAACTGTTTGGCATTGACCTCAGGAAACATTGTGCTTATCACCCTGCCAGTGGTGGGGCGGTAGAGCGTGAGAACGGGACGTTAAAAAGCAAATTAGCCAAATGTTGTGCCGACACTGGCCTGCCGTGGCCAAAAGCTCTTCCCATTGTCCTGATGTACATGAGAATGAGGAGACGCGCACGCGTTAATCTCAGTCCTTTTGAAGTTTTGTTTGCAGCTCCTCCCCAGATTGGGATGACTACCGGAGGAAAGGCACTCCCCTCCACGGCCTTGTGTGAAGATACAATACTAACCTATTGTTCCAACCTTGCATCCGCTCTAGCAGACGTAAGGCGCCAAGTGTCTGCTGTTTTGCCTCAGGCTGCGACGGGACCGCTGCACTGCCTGAAGCCTGGCGACTACGTCCGGTTGAAGGACCTCCGGAGAAAGAGCTGGAGAGCAAGTCGCTGGCTGGGGCCGTTCCAAGTGCTCCTGGTGACGCAAACCGCCGTCAAGGTTGCCGAGAGGGCCACCTGGATCCACGCGAGCCGAGGCAAGCGAGTCGTCGCCGGGGAGCGGACGAGGGCACTTCAGAGGGAGGAGGAGAGCCACGGGCCGGATCATCCCCCTTTCGCTGTAGGACGCCGAGGACGCCAAGGACGCCGGGAGCTGACGAGTGAAAGGTGAATCAAAACGTTTCACTCCAACGAAAGCAGCAAGATGGAACGTCCAGTGTCATGGCACCTTTTCCGCCAGCCAGGCTTTTGCGGCCTACGGGGCACGCTGGCCTACCTGGCCCTCATCAGCTGGATCATCGTTTTCACAATCTGGTGCTTCGAACGCACGGAGAGTTTCCGAGGAGAAGGTGGCAACGCCACCATCACTGCCTCCGGCACTCCTGTTCCAGCACACCCTGCTGTTTCACCTGCCTTTTCACCTCGCACAACACCTTACAGTACACCTCACATGAACATCAGTGTTGGGCAGCCAGGACGGGCTGACCGACCCAAAAGATGGGCCACAACTGACATGCTCACTCATTCCCTGAAGACTCCTGCACACCCGTACGCAACCAATCTCTGGTGGCATTACGCAAACTCTGCAGCACGAGCTCAAGGACATGTGAACTGTTTTGTTTGTTCCCGCATGACGCGATGTGGGGAAGTAATGTTCCTGACGATTTCAAAGTGTTTCCAGAATCTGCCAAAGTTGCTCTTTTACTGTTCCCCTGGACAGGGGTGGGAAAACTTATTTTATTTGCCGATACACTTCACTACCGTTTATTGCAGTTGACAAACTTGACACTGAATGCTACCTCGTCCATTAGCCAGGAGCTAAATGCTATTCGTCTAATGGTCCTTCAGAATTGTATGGTGCTAGACCTACTCACTGCACCCCAGGGTGGTGTTTGTCACATTGTAGGCACGTCTTGCTGTACGTACATTCCAGATAATGCTGCAGATGGCGGAGCAATCTCCAAGGCTTTAGATAGCCTCAAGAAACTTTCTGCTGCCGAGATGTCTGACCAAGGCGCCCCAGACGGGGATTGGTGGTCATGGCTCTCTCTAGGTCAATGGAAAGTGTGGTTAATAAAGCTGCTCGTTCCCGTAATCGCTATTCTCATTGTCATTTCGGTTATCACCTGCTGTTTTGTTCCTCTGATCAAGCGTTGTGTCAACAAGGTGCTCACTTCTGATCTGACTGGCTGATAGACAGCCAACACGCACAATCAGTTTGACATGTCAGAAAGGATGTTTGTGAATGTTAACGGATTGCCAGATGCGTGGGGCTTCAGCTGCCCTTATCCTGGTTGTGATTTCAACAACACCTACAACGATGTGTTTGCAGAGTACCCAGAACTTCCAGATCTCATCATTGAGGATGATGATGTCGATGACATTGACTCTGTGTAAAATACAGCACAGACGCAATGTCAGAGTTTTAGTAGTGGTTTTTAGCATACATAACAATAGCTTATAGGTTAATGTTTAAAGAGAGTTATTTTTAGTACAACTGTAAGTTCGTATTACCATGTGCCTTGCAGATTCCTGCCTTTGTGATCACGGGAAGTGTAACAGGCCAAGTTATGATGTTTGTGTCTAAAGCCAATGGTGGACATGAATTGATGTCTGTGTGGATGTTTTCACTCTTGTGTCCTGTGATCAAGAATGATCAAAAGGGGGGAATGTAATGGGAAATATGTATTCTTGGGTTATTCTTTATTATGTTGTATTCTGTGTCATATGATCACTAGTAGCACGTGTAATCTGTTCGTTTCATAGTATAACCTTCTCGAGACATTCTCCTCGTGGTCCACCAGAGGAGGCTGTAAATGTGTCAGCTTGTGCTGATTCTCTGTGCTTTGTTTTCCTCTTCTTCCCTTCCTTATCTCTTCCCCTCCCAGTCCAGTGTATAAGAGACCTTCTTCCTCCTTTCCTCCTCGCACTCGCACTCCCATTTTACTGTGTTTTGTGCCTCGGAGCTCCGATCCCCTTTTTATTGTTTGTTCATTAAATTACTTATTATCCCAGTATTCCTGCATCGGCATCTTCGCTCTTTTCCACAACAGCGGGTGATTCATAAATATGTCATTTCTTATTAATTAGCCCATAAGTGTTGTACACCAGTGTGACACCAAATGCTTGTTGCTGACAGCAGTGAAGAAATTACACTCTAGTGGTTCTGCACATTAGTATAAATAGAGTGATTCTCTATCATTACATCACAGGATGGCGGCACTCTGACAGATTCCATGAACCTGGACACTGATGATCCAGACTCCGGTCCAGATGACACAACAGGCCACAGTGGAAACGGGTCAGAGCATGGACTGGCTGCTGAAAGGATACAGGTAGGTGGCGCTGTCATCCCAAGTTGTGTGGTGTGGAGGATCAGGGCCAAAGTTCCAGATGCTCACAGATGTGACTGTGGATTCAGGAGGAGTGTTTGAAGGCTGGACTCCCAACAGTGATTGGCTGCTGAGGACCTCTCAGTCACAATCAGGTTTTTTAGTGGCTGTGAGATTGAAAGTGAGTGAACATCATTAAATAAAGAGCTCCTGCAGGGTCCCAATTTGACAAGTACACTGCTAGGTGTGCTGCTTCGTTTTCGCCAAGGCCCTGTAGCATTCATGACTGACATTGAGGGAACGTTTCATCAAGTAAGAGTTTCCAACCAGGATGTAAACTTCTTACGCTTCCTCTGGTGGCCAGATGGGGACATTACAAAGGACCTACAAGAGCACAGGATGTTGGTCCACATCTTTGGGGCAGTGTCATCCCCAAGCTGTGCTTCATTCGACGACAATCAGCATGACTTCCCAGCCGAGGTTATAAACACTGTTTGTCAAAATTTCTACGTGGATGATTGTCTAAAGGCCGTCAGCACGGTGGAACAAGCAATACATCTGTACCAGCAACTAACAGACCTGTGCGGTAGAGGTGGATTTAAGCTCAATAAGTGGGTGAGCAATCATCGCTCGGTGCTGGCCGCCGAACTCCAACAAAGGAACTCATCTATAACAAATCTACAACCTTGTAAGGGCAAAACCTACTTGTTTTAATTCTGATTAATAAACTAAAGCTTATTCGATTATCATGATGTTGTTTTTTTAAACGCTCATACAAAACAAAAAAAGTGGAGGGAGCGTAGTCTGAATCGGGTTCTGGAGCATTGCTCTACCTCATACATCGTACTCATGAGCGTCACATCCACTTGTAGTGCATTATTTCTGCCAGCAAGCTTCTCCTGTTACGACTGCCCACGTTGACCTATATTTTCTGTTCACTCGCTCACCCGTATCAGGTGATACCCTGCAAGTGTAACAATTGGCTCTTGTCTTAGACCTTCCCCGAGGTGGTTGGTGGGGTGACCCACCCAGCACGTGACCTCTACGACAAGCTTCCACCCACGGAAGTGCCATAGGAAGACACGGATTAAATAGCTTGTCCACCAGAAGGCTGTATTATGGTGTACATAATATAAAACTTCTGCCCAGTTCTGCTTGTATTGCAATGGATGGTGTTCCTGAAGTTTCATTTTTCGTCCCTTTTCATTTTTTACATCCATGTTTGTGATGAAATAGTATTGTGAATCGCTAGCTCGCATTGCATGCTGGGAAACAGCGTCACTCAAGGAAGTTTTGGCTTCGCTGACACGGTCCTGAAGGGAAGTGGGTTTTAGTGCACTGGAACGGGATGAATGTGTTCAATCAAGCAGTACAAACCTGATTAATTGTCTTAATACTTGACTTGGAATGGCCATATTGTTTAGGATTAGAATTAGATGACAACTTCTTCATAATATTTGCAACTATTCAATTTGACCAGCAGGTGTCAGTAGAAGACGAAATTTCATGTTGACTATTTCCTAATGGAAGTGCTCTCTTTACGTTGGATTTTTCTCATAATTATTTGAAGTGTAGGCCTGTATCTGCACACAATTTGGAATTCGTCCCAGCGCCCTGAGCTGTAAATTTGGATTGTGTAAAATGAAAATGGCCATCTGCAGCAGAATGAAAGTGAGATTGCATTGTCCAGGTAGGAGGACAACAGTCAGTCATGTTTCACCTCCAGTCAACACCCAGTGGTTCACATGAAGGTCCAAGAGGCCTACAGACCTACACTGAGTCTGGACGTGGCAGTACAGTTGGATCATTGTCTTTGTTGTGTTGTTTGGTCATTGTGATCCAATGTAATGTGAGAGAAGGACGAGTGCAGTTATATTGGAGTGAGTTTTTTAGAGTGTAATAGAAGTTATAATGCAGAGTCTGTTTTTATGAAATGTTCTATCACCTGGCATCCATCCATCCATCCATCCATCCATCCATCCATCCATCTTCTACTGCCGTATCCGGAGTCAGGTCTCGGGGGCAGCAGCCTCAGCAGAGACCCCCAGACTTCCCTGGACCCAGTCACCTCCTCCAGCTCCTCCAGTGGGACCCCAAGGCTTCCCAGTCCAGCCCAGAGACCTGGTCAGCACCACTCTGACTCCCTGAGTCCCTGCTGCTCAGGTGAGGCTTCAAAGATCTGGCTGCACCTGATTGGACGGTCGTGGAGGATCTCCTTGGTCTTCTTGGTCTTCTTGGTCTCCAGCTGTTTGACCTCATGCTCTCTGTTGACCTCCTCACTCAGTCCCTCAGTGATGTAGAGCTCAGTGTAGATGCTGTTGAGGAGAGTTTGACTTCCTGCTTCTTCACCTTCAGTCACACGTTCACTTCTCCTCTCCAGACTGATCTTCTGCTGCTGTAGAAGCTCCTGCAGACCACCAACCTCTGGAGCTGAGAGAAGGTTGGAGAAGAAAACATCAGTGTGACAGTGTGAGCATCATTTTCTGTCCACGACTTGAAGCTGAAAGCATCCAAACTCCATTTTTCAGCTGATGTGGTGAAGCTGCTGTTGTCTGACTGTTTGCTCTAAATGTCCTCCAGTGGATCTTCTGACTGGAGGTCCTGACCACGGTTATAATAGTTAATGAAAACGAACAAAATAACGAAAACTTCAATTGAAAAAAACAATTGTCACATTGCCAGGGGTTAGGATTTTGGTACCTGCCTCGTTGGGGTTCGAAGCGAGCAGAGCTGAGACCATAAGGGTGACGTAGCAACGTTCAGGACACTGATTGGCCAAAGGCAGTCTTTCACGAAAGACCAAAACAGCCATTTTTAAATGCCTCGCGTGTTAAAAACTGAAAAGCTTATGAAACTGTACCATGGGTGAACAAAGAACTACAGACGTTTCTGTTCTCTGTGGCCGAAGAAAAAGCACAATGCAGACAGTTGTGCAGAAAGTTTAGTGTTAGCTAAAATATCGGGCACACAGACGTACTTATTATGTATATATTTCTTTCCATTGTAACAGGTGCTACAAGATCTGCAATCCATTACCTAGAATTGGTTTTCCTTAAACTGATGTACAGGATTACTAATCTGACTTTGATGGGCAAATTTGACAACAGAATACAATTATGAAGCACTAAAACACAGGACCACAAAACAATTAAATGCATGATGAAATAATGATATGCTTTGTTAAATAAAATAAAATGGCATTTTCAACTAAGTAATAAAATAGTCGGTGGTGCAGTGGTTAGCGCTGCCGCCTCACAGCAAGAAGGTCGTGGGTTCGATTCCGGGGCCTGGACCTGGGACCTTTCTGTGTGGAGTTTGCATGTTCTCCCTGTGTCTGCGTGGGTTCTCTCCGGGTTCTCCGGCTTCCTCCCACACTCCAAAAACATGCATGTGAGGTCAATTGAACGTTCTAAATTGTCCGTAGGTGTGCATGTGAGTGTGAATGGTTGTTTGTCTCTATGTGGCCCTGCGATGAACTGGCGACTTGTCCAGGGTGTCACCCTGCCTTCGCCCTAAGACAGCTGGGATAGGCTCCAGCAGACCCCCGTGACCCTGAATAGGAATAAGCGGGTATAGAAGATGAATGAATGAAATCTTTATTGAATGAATGACACATTTTATTTCACTCGTTGTTTATGTAATTATTATTTTTTGCTCCATAGCTTTCATGATTCAGCATTACATGTTCAGCGTGATGAATTGCATGAAAAGAGAGAGCACTCGCTGATAAATTAACATGGTGTGCTGTTTAATTCCATGAGAACGACAAAATATTTGCAGATTTGTGTTAGCTACACACATCGACAGGTGCAAGAGAAAGGGAGGAACTTTCAGGGAGGAACTTTCAAGATCGTTGAGTTTTTGTTTTTTTTGTTTTTTTTAGTTCTGATGAAATAAATAGACCAATCATTTCATTCCTTTGTCTGCTTTCCAAAGAGGTTATTAATTAAAAAAATATGTGTGGCAGTACTGTTATGGTCCATAGAGAGTTGCTTCAAAGAATTATCATTTATTATTCAGTGGCACATTGCTCACTTGTTTAATACACAAATAATAGTATATTATTATAATAATACTATTTTATTAATATAATAATAATAATAATAATAATAATAATAATAATAATAATAATAATAATAATAATAATAATAATCATCATCATCATCATCATCATCATTATTATTTCTAAAATTTCCAAACAACAATCGTCAGTGACGGTCTCCACACTGACACAACTGCGCATGCTCTATTATCTCATCAATGCGAAAGTCAAAAAGTTTTTGGGAGCCATGCGCTGGGTGAGCAACTTCATTGAAAGGAATGGGACGCCATCTTGGACTCTGGGGGCTTGCCGCACTGTCACGCAGGTTGTGACGGAGCGGGCCGGCGACGCACAGGTATGACGTGAATGATTGACAGCTACCATTCGTTCCCGTTAGCGAGAGGATTAAAAACAAACAGACACCATAATGGCATCAAAAAGGAGTTATCCCAGCTGTGCGGAAAAACGGAAGGAAAAGAAAACTGATCAAGAAAAACTTGCAAAGGGGAAAGGTAAGTTATTTGTTTGTGATGTGGGCTGGAGAGGTGGAGGGGAAACGCTGTTGTCGCCCCCCCAAGTTTGTTTATTTGTCCTGCTAGCTAGCTAGCGTCGGATAAATGTTAGCTGGCTGGCTAATATTTGTTCGTCATGAATCAGCGTTTTTGTTTGTTTTATGAAAGTTGACCATGTAGTGCCAAGTTGGCCTATCCTGCCATGGGAATGACTGATTGACTCCACACCCGTTTATTCACATTCTAACAGGGAGGGAGGGAGTGAAGGAGGGCATTTTGTTGTTGTAGTCAGTCCCCTGTTATCGTTCAGTGGAAGTTGTCTCACATATTTGACTCTTAATGTTATTTTAGCCTTAACTTAGGATGAATTTACTAAGCTTAGTTTGTATTTTGTAGGCCCTTCATTAGAAATGTGCTACTGTTTTATAATTCAAAGAAATATTTTATGGAAATACTTTATTTGGCATGGTGTTGACTATTTTAGACTGTTGTGGCAGTGGGTCATTTATCTTAGTTTTATTACTTTAACTAGTACAGTGTGTAAAGTAATGCCAAAAACTCTTAAAAATGACAGTTTTGTAATTGGGTAAAAGCTTTAAAGGGACACTGCAACCATAACGTTTAATTTAAAAACAAATTCATTTTTAATTTTCCTATATTACTGCAACATCACTGTAATAATAAAATATTAAAATGCGCTTCTGATCTGTTTTGCTTGATGATCTAATGAGCTTTGTCTCTGCAGGAGCAATTCTAAAATATGTTGGCGCTCCAGACATTGAGCCAGAGGGATCTCCCGAACATCCTGACCAGGAAGCTCCAGGACCAACACATTCCTCAGAACCTCCTTCTGTCCAGGTGAATAATGTGTGTTATTCTTAGTAGCTAAGCTGATAAGTGTGGGACGAAACTAAGGCAATTAAGCATTATTTTGATTGTTGGTTTGCGTTTTAGTGTTGCACTTGTTGGTTTGTTGGATTTTCTTATTTAAAGTAAGCATTTTTTTTTTTAATGAATATTCAATCTGTTGTATTTATTGACATATAGAGGATTCTTTTCCTAGTATTATAGTGTTTGTTTGTTTTTAAATCAGTTTAACTTGCTTGAGTTGCTCAACTGAAGATGTTTAATTTTACCTGTAGCCTGTTTTGCTCACGAGGTGTAATAGATTGTGGAATCTTAGTAGACCTTAGTAGACGCACGCTGCTGAGAGTGGCAACAATCAGCTCCGATGACCCTGGTGCTTGTAAATAAGGCAAATGCGCCATCTAGTGGGATGCAGCATGTTTACTACAAGTAAACATACAAGTACTACTAACAAAACAAAAGATGCACAGGGTAAAAAAAAAAAATCATAAACTCTTCTTAGATCTCTTATAGATTATTGATAATAGCATTCTAATTGATTTCAAACCTTTTCAAAAGATCTTTTGCCAAGAGCACACCCAAATATTTGATAACCTTGGAATTCCATTTGATTTTATATTTTCCTCTAATTTCTCGGCCTGGATGATAATTCAGCGTGAGAATTTGAGTGTTTGCTATGTTTAACTTGTTGCCTGTGTATTTACCATAGGTTTCTATTATCAACATGAAATGAGGTAAGGTTCTGTCCGAGTCTTGGAGAACCAAAATAATATCATCAGCAAAAAGCCCTGTTAGATGTCCCTGCTCTCCTATATGTATTCCTTTTAGATTGTTACTTTGTCTGATCATTTGTGCCAGCGGCTCAATGAACATAGCAAACAATGTAGCGCATAGGCAACATCCTTGACGAGTACCATTAATCTTTATCCTTGCCGTAGGTTCTTGGTAGAGACCTTGAATACACTGTATTAACTTTTCTTGGAACCCCAGTTTCCCAAGAACTTGATACAGAAATCTCCAATTCACACAGCCAAGGCTCACCAGTAACAGCTCGCAGGCCCTGCTTTTGGATCTGATCTATTATGTATAGGACCCGTCTAATGTCTTCTTGAGTCTTCCTACCTGTTAAAAAAGCTGACTGATTGGAAGTCCATCTCGTCCCCTTAAATTTCAAAGCGTAACGAACCTGTGTAGCCCGAGGAATTTTATTATAGTTTTTTTCCTAGGGTGCAACTCCCCAGGTGGCATTGTCAGGCAACCCCCTCGCCCCCATTTTCCTTTATACCCACCATCAGAATTGTCTTGTCTCATGGTTATCTTTTAAGATAACCATTATCTTATCTTTTAAGATAACCATGAGCACAAGAAATAGGGTACAGCTTATCTGCAAAGTAAGTAACACGTACATTATGAACTATCATTCTATATCATAATGATGTAATATGTCAACCGAAAGCAGCTGACCAGCTGAAAAGGCTCACTCCACCCCCTACTGTTGGGAGAAGGACACGTTCCCGTCAGTAATTCAAATTTCTCAGCTGCATGTATAGGGGGACAAGGTGAGAACTCCGATTGGACGAGAAAACCGAATTATTGCTTAGTTCGATTAAGCTCTGCATGTAAACGCACTGATTACACCTGCGCCAGAGTGCAGAGTGAAAGCAGCTCTTTTAAAAAGAAGCGCAGGCTGGAGTCAGCACTCTGTCCTCTGGCGTGTCCACGCTGAGAACTTTGCAGTTCTTCTTAGCATTTCGGCTAGCAATCCCAGAGCGGGCTGGGCCATAAGCGCAGCTGGAGGAGGAACCCTGCCGGGTGCCCGTTCATCGGGAGGTGGTGCTGTGTGTGCGTGATCGTTGTGCATTCACCGCTTGGCTGTTAAAGCCGAAGTCTTTTTGGTATGGTACTTATTTCCTTGACACTCAGGCAGCTAAACCTGGTCTATTTTAAATTGTTGTCAAATAAAGCTGTTTCATTGGAAGTCCGTCTCGTCCTCTTAAATTTCAAAGCGTAACGAACCTGTGTAGCCCGAGGAATTTTATTATAGTTTATTTCCTGGGGTGCAACTCCCCAGGTGGCATTGTCAGGCAACCCCCCCCACCCCCCCCCCAATTTTCCTTTATACCCACCATCTGAATTGTCTCCACCTCCGCCAGACCCTCCCCCTCGCCACATCTAGTCTTTTTTTGATAGATGATGATCTATGCGTATTGATGCGTCGTGCTGATGGGTAGCCCTTCCAGGATCCCTCCTTGCACTGCCACTCCGTCGTAGTGTGGGACACCGAGTGTCGCAGGCCCCTCCGCACCCGTCGCCACCGCCGTCTTCTACGCCAGGCCGCGTCTCGCCAATTCCTCCTTTACCTCCTCTGCGCTGTTGTAGGTTCGAGTTCCCGTATCCCAGTGGGTCCTCATCTTGGTGAATGGCGTCTGGAACCGGATGCCCTTCTCCTTCAGGATTCTTTTAGCAGTGTTGTACTCCTTTCTCTTTTGGACCATCTCTGTCGCGTAATCATGATGGAATGACGGTACTTTATTCCCCAGTTCTATTTTCTTTGTCCATAGCTCTCTCAGGACCCTCTCTTTGGTAGTAAATTCCAGAAAGTTAACAATGATGGGTCTCGGTTGGGCACCGTCCGCTGGTTTCTGTGCAAATGAGCGGTGTGCTCTCTGAATTTGGAAATTAAAATCTGCTGGCAGGTGCAGTTTGCTTTTCAGCAGGTCTTCCACAAACTTGGCCACAGATTCTCCCTCCTCTCCTTCAGTGACTCCATAGATACGTAGGTTGTTTCTCCTCGGCCTGGACTCCAGGTCAGTTAACTTGTCCTGAAGAGCTTTTTGTTCTCTCAGTGATATGACCATAGTGTCATTAGCTTCCTGTGCCCAACGTTCTAGCTTTTCAATCCGCGACTCAGCCTCGTTGATCTTGCCGGTTTGGAGCTCCTGTTCGGTGATGACTTTCGCAAGTTGTTGATTTATTTCGTCTTTGAAGTCGTCCAAGTCTTTTTCCACGTCGTTCCTCAGTGTTTCTCCAAACGTGCAAAGGACTTCTTTTGATTCCATTTTTAAATCCCGTATCTCCTTGCTAATAATTTCTATGTCCGAGCCCTTTTTCGCGTCGTTAGTCACGAGGAGTTTGTTTCGCCATCTCCCTCTGTTTCAGAGCAAGCTGGTAGTTCCGCCATATTGTCTGTTACCGTGTTTCTGTTTTGGTTGAATCGAGTTTTCCTTCCCATTCCAACGTTCCCCTGATCACTTTGTAGTTAATATGATATCTGACAATAGTTATTCAAGTTTTCGGGGAGTTTTTACCCTGGATGGTCGAGAGCCCTGGTGTCGCGCAGTCTACCGCTTTATGGCCAAACCAGAAGTCCCTTCCCTCTAGCCTTTTCAAGGGGGAGGTGGCTAGACTCGGCTCTTGTGGGACGAGAAGCAGAAGGCGTGTCCGATCGGGGGGGAAGATGAGATGACATTTTTGTGGGTCAACACAAACTCATCTGCGAGGACAGCAGCCTTGGACAATGACGACACTTTCTGTTCATTCAAGAACATTACCACCTTCTCTGGCAAAGAGTCTTTAAAATCTTCTAAAAGAACGAGCTCACGGAGTGACTCAAAGTCATTTTTGACATCATTAGCTGCACACCATTTATCAAAGAGGTTGCTTTTCTCCCATGCAAACTCGACAAAGGTTTGACCACTAGATTTTCTATGGTTCCTAAATTTTTGCCGGTAGGGCTCAGGAACAAGCTCATAAGCAGGAAAAATTGCTTCCTTTACAACATCATATTGCAGGCTGTCTTCTAAGAAAAGAGCAGACACCAACTCCTGTGCTTTTCCCACCCGCTTGCATTGGAGAAGGACAGGCCACATGTCTCTTGGCCAGTTGAGTGGCGAAGCTATTCGCTCCAAGGCACTGAAGTATGAATCAACTTCTGCCTCACGAAATGCTGGCACCAGAAAAATGTTTTTACTGGGGCTGGGCAACGATTAAAAATTTTAATCGCAATTAATCGCATGATTTACCTGATCAATCACGATTAATCACGTCGTATACGCAAAAGCCAATAATGAATTTAAAAGAAGTCTTTCATACACTTTAATTTAAATGTTCTGCCATATAAACGAAAGCACCATAACATTTATCGTGCAAACGGTTAACATCAGCACTTTACACAGAAACATTTTTAATGTAAATCTAAAGTTAAAAAAAATGCAAATACAAAATTAAAGCTTATTGCCAATGCCAGGGCATTACTGTTATCCTGTTCCTTATGAAAAATAAAAAAAAATCTACCTCCAAAATCCTGAGCCACAATAATAACAGGCAATTTCTGAGGTAACAGCAGAAACATTTTTCTTTTATCAGGGAGCAGCATAACCAGTCTGCGTTCCCTTGCAAATGTCCCAGTTAGAAAGGGTGAGGCACAAAAACGTTCACTTTTGGGTTTTTCTTCACAGGGGACTGGAATGTAAAGTCCACATTTATACTGGAGTTCCTTTGGAGAATCTCACTCAACTCAGTGCAGTTTGTCAGTTCCTGGAACTTGACGGCCAGTTATTTTAAATGTACTGCCATATGAATTAAAGTGCCATAACATTTACTGTGCAAACACACTTTTAACATCAGCATTTTTGAACAATTAGCAGCTAAGAAAAAAAAAATAGTGTAAATTTAAACTCAACTTAAACAATGTTATCAAAGCAATACAAAATTAAAGCTGTAAGCAGCGTTTGCGGGACTGAGCCCACCTGGCCACTGCCTGCCGTGACGTCCGCCACCTGGCCACAAGCCCCCGACACCCGCCGACGCTTCCCAACGCCTGGCGATTCCGCCCGAAACCCGCTGATGCCCCATTACTGACGCCGACGCCTGCTGATGACACATCAAGCACTGACTTGACATTACTGACTTGACATTTAGAAACATTTGATTTCTAAATGTGATTGATTACTGTATCATTTTGGAGATAATAAGCCTTAAAGTTGGCTTTTTGTTTTGTTTTGCGACAGCTCCAATATTCCATTTTTACTGTACAATAACATCAAATTGCTCCATAAGCTCTGTCAATGGTTGGTACAGTTGACCTCAGGACAACCTTGAATATATCTTCTCTTAATATTCTTGAATATTCTCACTTAATGTACCAGCTCCTTCCTGTAGACATGATATGTACAGTTAGTTATTCTTTGTTTGACGCAAGTGTTATATTAAGTTCCTCCTATCTGTACCGGTACTTCTTGTTAATTTGAAATAAACACTAACAGCATAATGTCAAAACAAAAACCGAACAAGTCAAACAGGAGCAGATCAGAAAACAAGGAGGCTTTGTACTAAAATATGAATAAAATATAAACAGGGAGTTGTCTAATGTCGTCAAGGAAGCCAACATTACGTTACCTGTTGATCAGCATGTTGACTCAGAAAATCCTCAGGCTCCTGCTGCGACATTTCATTTGGGGCGACGGTTGTGACTTCACTGCTGGTCCCGTGAGAAACTCAAATCGGTTCTTCACGTTTGTTGCGTGGCATGGGTTAGGACATTGAGAGGCATTATAGTGTGGTTGTGTGCACCAAATCGGACTCGGCTTCTAGCTCGATAGCCGTGCATAATTTACGCAAACGCAATGCTCTGTTTACGTGAACTCACGGAGTCCGACTCCTTGCACGTGCTCATCTCGACTCGATGGATTTATGAGCTTGATGACAAGTGTGTATTTTGTATTGGATTGATGTACTGCAATTCTAGTCATGTGAACAAGCAATTAGCATTCCTAGTTATATGTGGCATGACGAAATACTGTACTACCAAGTTTGTATTGCAGTTTCTTCAGTTTATGGGGTAGAGGGTGCTCAAATTGGATTGATTGAAGATGTAGTTTAGGTACAATTTGCTTGTTTTTATCAATATTTAAGTTGATTGCAATTCAAGGTGGCACAATCCTATCAGATGTTGTCATTTTGTCACGAAGAACACTGGTATTTGTTGATTATTACCATAAGTACCACCATGTTGCAGGCATTGTGGTTACAAGTTTCACTCCAATTTTGATTGTTGTCTGTATGACTAGCAATCCGTTGAGCTGTCTAGGGTTATCATTCAGATAAGGTGTCACAACTTTTAATTGCATGGGAACTTTGGGATCCATGGCAGATGGGCATTGTAAAAAAACGGATCTTGAGTCGGAAGGCTAGCTTGTCCTAATTGTGACCTTAATGTGATGATTTTTTTTTCCCTGCCAGATTGAGGAGAAATGAAATGGACATCCAAACCGGGGCCAATAATGGATGAGCTGGATGATGTCACAGTATCAGTTTTAAATGGTATGTCATGTGTAGGTATGAAAAAATTTCCATTACTGTGATTTGTCCGCTAAGTAATTAAAATAACTGTATGCTGACACTGATTTCAAAAAGAAGTATTTTACAAATTTGAGACAAAATGTCTAAACTGAATTGCATTTACAATTATTTCTGATAACAGAAATTGGCACAAAACAAACTTGGTTTGACTTGTCAAGTTGAATTAAATTCATCAGTTAAAAAATGTAGGTTTGTTAATGATTGGACTGTCTTTATAGCTGCCAACATCGATGAAGTCTTGCTCCACACCCTCCGTCGTGATGATTTGAGAGACCTTTTTCCTGGACCAGAACACTTTCTCAGGAGGAAACGGATTTGGGCCCTTATTAGTGTAGATGTGATTGGTTACCTACTTTGCTCTGAAAACATTGAGCATAACACTTTTTTTTTCTTTTTTCCTAATTGTGTCTATTGTTTCTCTCTTGTTCATAATGTTTTGGATCTGGTTTCCTCTCGGCTGAGAATTCCACCGTACCAGACAAGGCTGCCCCGAATGAAGCCAGGAACTGTGTCTTCACCAGGAGGAACATCTCCAATCTGTCCTCAGACATCCACTCCTTTGGTGAAAAGCAGCCCAAAGAGGACCCTACAGCTTCCTGCTCCTCCACAATATGTTGTCTATACTAGACATGGGCAAACCCCGACCCGCGGGCCACATCCGGCCCGCTGCGTGTCTCTGTCCGGCCCGCGTGAAGCCAGTCATAACCCCCCAACACCGCACCCCCCAACGAAACTTTGTCGGCACGTAACTTTGCCGAGTTAGTATAGCGCGATAGCGATAGCGTGCTTCCCCCCCGTCAACGAGGTGTAGGTACAGAATTAGTCCGGGTGCAGAATCGTTCCAGGCAGAAGTGACTGCCGATACGGCAACTCCATTGGGACACACCTCTACATCGCGTTCGAACGTGATATATGGATAGATCGCCGTACGTTTATAGAGTTGCCGTATGTGACGTAATTGGCAGTCGCCTCTGTCCAGTGGGCGAATGCCAACAACGTCACATACGGCAACTCTATTAGGACAAACTACATCGGTTGATTAAGGTTATCTTTTTTTTTCTGTCAATCCCTGCCGTATTTACAGTACTTTGTATTATATTGTATACACGAAATTCTCTCTCTCTCTCTCTCTCTCTCTCTCTCTCTCTCTCTCTCTCTCTCTCTCTCTCTCTCTCTCTCTCTCTCTCTCTCTCTTCACAAGCTCGTAAGCACTACTTCCAGATGGCCCGCACTGCCAGTGAGGGGAAATGTGTCATGTTCAAAGAGCTGAGATGCAGGCTGGTGAGAAACACTGTCACCAGCATGATTTCTATCTTGAGAGCCAGTCAGCAAGGAGAGGGGGTCCGGTACCCTTCTAAGCATGAAGTCACTGCAATGTCTCAAAGACTAGTGGAGTATTATCCCATGCTGAAGGATTAAGACAAAACAATGAAACATGTAAGTGATTATATTATTTTGCGCACTTAGATTTTGAAGCGTGTGGTTATTTTTGGCTGATACTTTTTTTATCTGTGCATGTTCACTTTCCATCTTTATTTGTTCTTTCAATGAGTGAAATTTTATTTACCACAGGCGAGCACTTACAAGAATCTTCACAAGAGATTCACCAGAGAGGGGCCACAAGAAGAAAAGGCATCGCATTGACTTCTCAGCAAGTGACCAAGAAGAAGATCATGATGCAGACTCAATTGGTGGATCAACAATTATTTTGTGTCACACACCAGGGCGCAGTTCTGATAATGGCCACACTTCACATAAGTAGAAACATGTCCATTTTAATAATAATGATAATGTATGAAAGCTAGGCAATGTTTTGATAGTTTTGGATATCATGATATATCACAGGCATTTTTACATTTGAATTGTCATTTGATATATTTTGATGCTCCAAACAATTTCATCCATTTGACTGATTTACTGATTTGTCTCCTCCATTTCATCAGCCAAAGATGGTCTGACAGCACAGGCCAGACATTATCAGACCCTGCAGGAGCTGTACAAGAAACCAAAACCCAACCAAGATGCTGTCTCCCAAATTCTTGACCTGCAGTTTCAAGCAAGAAGATCCTTCATTGATAGTGATGTTCTGAAAGAACAGGACAAGGCCAACAAAGATCCTGGATGCATATCCATGTGTCAAGGATCTTTATCGTGTAAGTGATTAACTTGTTTTGGTTTATGATGAAAAGCAAGCATTTTTGCAGATTTTAACATTGACTTGCATTATAGGCGATGAATGAGCTGCGGCGCATTCTGGATAAGGGCAACAGAAAATTCATTGATGAACTAAAAAAAGAGATGGGAAGACTTCTGCACCAATGTGTAATTTTATGGTGTTTGGAAAAAAAATGAAGTGATGAAGCCACGCATAACGCTGGTTGTAGTTCAGTAGAGTCATTTTGCTGTGTCTCTAATTGACTGTGTAGCTGTTTCCTGGGACATAGGATGGTTTATGTTGCGCTGAATGAATAGATGCAGAATGGTAATACTCTTCATGCTGAAAAAATAAGATTTTTTTGTGATCAACACAAACCTAATAAGACTCATTTTTAGGAAGACTAACTTTGAACTCAAAGTTGATTTGTTCTATTCCAGTGGAATATTCCATCGCGCTGCTCAGGGCACTCCCCACACTCTTTCCTTCACCAAGTCCACCACCGAAGAAGCTGGGACATGCCAGTGAGGCACTGCGTCATGTCATTCAGGTGAAAGTTTGTTCGCATTTTCTCACATTCAACACTTCATAGTTCCATGCATGGATGTGGCGTTTCCTTCTTCTTTTTCTTTAGCCAACAGAAGATCCCACAATGTACTCGCAGAAGAGGTCTTTCTGCAAGCCTGTGTTGCTGTTTGATGGGACCCGCTGTCTCATCTGTCTTGGAGCCACTCCCGCCACCACGCTTGCCAAGGAAGACTTGAGTGACGGTCTGCTTCATCTGATGGATTACTACTATGCCCTGCACCTCACATATCCAAAAGTGTGTGGCAACCCTTCTCTCTGTCATTCAGACAGAAGTGCTACAGGACACTATCCATGAGTGAGACACCACAGCCTCATACAAAAAAGACCATGGCAGAATGGAAAGATTTTATTGGGGAGTAGAGCTGTGTACTAGGCATAGGTAGTGATACACTCCCCTGGTAGTTGTAACTTGAGGGTGGGTGGGAGTCTGTTGGAACAAACATGTTATCAGTGGTGATAGGAACACTATATGCTGTCCCCATACTGTTTTTTTTTTTTTTTGTGTAACTGAGTGTCAGGGAATCTGAATCAATATTCAATAATGATGACGGTGAATATTGTAACAATTGTTACTTGCGTTCTAGAAATGATTGCTTGAGGTTGTTTTAAGATGCAATGCCTTAGTGACGTTTTTATTACAAGGCAGTGAAGGCACTGTCAGCAATTTAAGTGAATAAATAGTTGTTGACAATATTAATTCTGTTTGCTGAATTATTTTTTTGGGGGGGGAATGGGCGTAGGGGGGGTGGATGCTTTGTCTCATTTTGAGAAAAAAAAAGCTCATATTGTGAACACTTAAATTAAGAAGAATTGCACTGTTAGTAGGTCTGGTTTTAAGATCTTTTCATTCAAATTAAGAAAGAAGCAAACGTGAAAAAAGAATTGAGAAGCTAGTATCAAGTTTATTTGACTTAGTACAGTCCTTGGAATGAGTGCTTTACTGTTTATTTCAAGAGTTTTTCCATTCTTCAAATGCCTAGATATATCGTCTTATTTTAAGAAATCTTACCAAGTCTAAATATCTTACTGCATTGGCAGATAATTTGACTTGTTTCTAGCCTGTTCTATCTCAATTTAAGTGTTTATTTCTTAGATATATTTTGCAGTGTGTGGACACCGAGGGGAGCTCTAGAATTGGCTCATTCAACCAACCAACGAGCCAATCAGCAGCGGCGTCACAGGCCCTCCTCCTTCTTTGTTCTCTCTCTCACTTTGACTTCTGCACTGGACAGCCAGGTTTGTGGAGGGAAGGTTGGAACAAAGTAAGGACGGGGTACCCCATACATTCATGTACGTAGAGTCACTAAGTCTTAAACTCACCAGGTTTGTATCGCTTATCGATAACCCTAATGCCATACAAGTCTATGAGGGTCAAAGGTCAACTTTGTCATAGGGACATGGGGCCACTTTCAGGTTCATCAGGATCCTCCTGGACACACCCACACCAAATTTGGGGCTTCAAGCCCATGAGGAACCCAGAAACCCTCACTCTAATTCCAGCCTTATCGCTAACCCTAATGCCATACAATTCTATGAGGGTCAATGGTCAACTTTGTCCTAGAGACATGGAGCCACTTGCTTTTTCATCAGGAGCCCCCAAGAAGCGCACACGCCAAATTTGGGGCTTCTAGTTCTTGAGGAACCCCAAAACCCTAACCCTAATTTCAGCTAACCCTAGTTTCAGCCTTATCGTTAACCCTAATTCAATGCAAGTCTATGGAGGTCAAAGGTCAAATTTGTCCTAGAGACATGGGGCCACTTTCAGGTTCATCAGGATCCTTCTGGACACACCCATGCCAAATTTGGGGCTTCTAGCCCATGAGGAACCCCAAAACCCTCACTCTAATTCCAGCCTTATTGCTAAACCCTAATGCAGTGCAAGTCTATGAAGGTCAAAGCTCAACTTTGTCCGAGAAACATCAAGTGTTTTTTTCATGAATCATTCATCAATGTTAAAGAGTTTGCTTTTTAGGAGAATTCACAATAAAAATACATTGACACTGTCAAAGATGGACTCAAGCACTATTATTGAACTATACTGTATTTTTTGAGTGATGTGAAGCTTTTGACAAGCGCTGCGCAAAGGAGGCCCATTTGTTTTTGTTTTTTTTCAGGGGGCCCAAAATTCCTGGCGGCGCCCCTGAGCGTTCATCTCCAGCACTAAGGCAGTGGAGCTGCCGGCCACGAGAGAAGAATTAACCAGTCCATTGAAACCATTTGTTTGGTCTAGTGAGTGGCAACAGTCCTTTGAGGATCTTAAGTGCCTTCTCAGCTGTAACCCTGTCCTGTCTGCTCCAAATTTTTCCTCATTGGCTAGAAGCCCCAAATCTAGCGTGGGCACTTCTTGGGGGCTCCTGATGAAAAAGCAAGTGTCCCCATGTCTCTAGGACAAAGTTGAAAATTCACCCCATAGACTTGCATTGAATTAGGGTTAACAATAAGGCTGAAACTAGGGTTAGGGTTAGGGTTAGGGTTAGCTGAAATTAGGGTTAGGGTTTCGGGGTTCCTCAAGTACTAGAAGCCCCAAATTTGGCGTGGGCGCTTCTTGGGGGCTCCTGATGAAAAAGCAAGTGGCCCCATGTCTCTAGGACAAAGTTGAAAATTCACCCCATAGACTTGCATTGAATTAGGGTTAACAATAAGGCTGAAACTAGGGTTAGGGTTAGGGTTAGCTGAAATTAGGGTTAGGGTTTCGGGGTTCCTCAAGTACTAGAAGCCCCAAATTTGGCGTGGGCGCTTCTTGGGGGCTCCTGATGAAAAAGCAAGTGGCCCCAAGTCTCTAGGACATAGTTGAAAATTCACCCCATAGACTTGCATTGAATTAGGGTTAACAATAAGGCTGAAACTAGGGTTAGGGTTAGGCTTAGCTGAAATTAGGGTTAGGGTTTCGGGGTTCCTCAAGTACTAGAAGCCCCAAATTTGGCGTGGGCGCTTCTTGGGGGCTCCTGATGAAAAAGCAAGTGGCCCCATATCTGTAGGACAAAGTTGAAATTTCACCCCATAGACTTGTATGGCATTAGGGTTAGGGTCCAAGAGTACACATACACATTTTCTTTTGCTTTTTTGATTTAAGCTCATCGTCTCCAGCTGCAAAGGTACAGAAACCTTTCTGTGTTTTGATGTCGTGTGTGAGAAAACATCACTTTTTTCTGTAAACTTGTGTTATCATTGTCCTTCATTGAAAATGACACAATCTTTCATTTCATTGTTCAGATGCCGAACACCAAGGCATTCCGTTGCTCTCTGGCCATGAAACGACGCCTGGAGCAAAAACGGGATTGGACACCTTTTCCACCTCGGAAGGACTTTGAACGTCGTGAGTACTTCCACGTTCATGATTTCATGTTCTGCCTGTGTTATGTTGTATTCCAAATAAATCTTACAAAAACATATTTAGATTTTTCTTTTTTGTCAATTTACACAGGGCGCGGTACTGGTCAGCGACCTGGGTGCGAAGATGGCCCGTTTTGCTCCTGACTGACAAAACAGTGCAAGTTCGTTCTTAAGGCCCAGCAACCAGACAAGAAGGTATGGGTCGTGATTTTGTCAAGCCACGAGTTTCTTTATGTTTTTGTTCTGGTGGTGGGAGACTCACATCTCTGTCCACTTGTGGATGGTTTTGTGTTCTCGCCCTGGGCAACAACCTTGAACACGGGCTTGTAACAGACTCCGCCCAGGATTTTGCTGCGCTACTGGCAACTGTGTTGGACCGCTGGCCCAAGGTTTGTTTATCTGCTGTGACAAACAAATTTGAACACATGAATGTCATCACCACTTTGTTTTATCAATATCAAGTAATTCCATGATCCATAGTTCAATAACAAGAATATTCATGAATTTATTTAGCATTTTTATGTTTGTTTGGTTTTTTTTTTTATATATACAACTATTTTGTAGGTGTTTGTGCTTGACTTTCCACCTCGCCTGACTGTCAAGCCAGAACTACAAACAGCGCTACGTCAAGTATATCATCGTGTTGCTGCACGCATGGGTGTGTAAAATACATATTTTTGTTGTATTTTGTTCTCTTCAGTGACACTGTGCTAACAGATATTTCTTAGAATTGTGTGATTACATAATTGATTATGTGACACTTCTTCCAGGTTTAACATTTGTGTATATGGCCGATCACCTCCCCCTTCGTCAGCTGTACATGGTGGTGTTATGATGGTGTAAGTTTTGCCTTCTTCAGCCTTCCTTGCTCTTCATTTGATATGACAAATATGTGTTAACATGTTGTTATCTGTTTAGGTGCACCTCAGGACTGATTTTGGTGGAGCGTCTGCATGCTGCAGTGCTCCATCAGCTCGCACCCCCTTCACCTAGGCCAGGGGTGTTGTGCCACAACCAATCATCGCGCAGGGTGTCTCCCAGAGTGGTTGTGACAGGTCCTGTCCACATGCCAGTGTATGGACCTGCTCCTGAATGGACTCTTGTTGGACAGGAGGTTGAGGTAACCTGTTCATCCCTCTTTTTTTTTTTTCCCCCCCAATCGTGTATTTGTCAAACTGTGCAACTTTTTATTTTAAAAATGAACACTTATCCTAAGTTGACTCTGATTTCCTCTCCTCTTTTTTTTATAGACAGTACCAACAGCTGTTGAGACTGCATTTCACACAGACATCCCGTCCAATCCCGTGTGGTTCAGTGAGGCTGTGCTGCTGGACCACATGGAGACCGTCGTGGAGTCATCTGGCAGGGTTTCCCCAGCTGCCACGGTAACATTCACACAATTATTCATACACTTATCAACTAGGGGTGGGTGAAAAAAAAAAATCAATATTGCAATATATTGTTGTGCTTTCTGTCGCAATAAATAATCGATACACTGACGGCAAATATCAATATTTTTTTCCAAACACCACCTGTCCACCTGTCCCGGGAAAGATAAAATCTCTCCCAGGACACAATTTGTCCTGTTTTTTATGGAAAATGACAAAACCTCATTTAATTTCCGTCTGTGGTCTAGATAGGGTTGCCAACCCTCCCGTAAAATACGCGATTGTCCCATATTTGGCAACTAAAAAGCCTGTCCCGTAATGAACTGATGGGGGACGCACTTCACTTTTTCCCGTATATTTTGGGGACGCGGTTATTTATTTCTTTATTTTGTCTGCATCATTTTTTTTTTATTGATTTTCAGAATCGGGGCAGTGAAAGGATTTTTTTCCCTCTCTCATCTTCCCGTCGGTTTGTATATCCCAAGTCCCCAAGTTGCGATAAGACAAGTTGATACTGACTTTACATTACCAGAACGCACTGTCCTTGTTTACATGAAAGTTATTAATGTTCATGCACTTTAATATGTTTGCTTGTGCAGTGCACGTTTGTTTGTACATTATACAAAGTTTTGGAATAAATGCAAGATCACAGGCATTTTCCTTTTTATGGGTATTTTTTTCTTTTTCAGTCACATATTGTGACGACCCTGTCTCTATATAACTTGTTGCGGCTCCCAGCTGTTTTCCCATTTCTAGGTAGCGGTGGATGTGGGAGTGGCATCTTCCGATTAGGACACCTGTGCCGATGCCCCCCGCAGGATAAAAGGCCGACTGCGTGTGCCGCTCGGTCTCTTCCCCATTCTCCATCCAGCAGCCATGGGCATCTGGCCGACTCTCAGCTTCTTCTGTTCTGTTTTGCACCTGACAACACCCCACATCCTATTATTCACTCATCCACACTTACATTACTGATGAATACTGACAAACACACACCATATATTTCATTATTATGCTTACAATTATCTATTTTGTTATAATAAACCTTTTGATTAATTGCAATCCGCAGTGTCCCTTCCGTTATTGTCATAACTCTTGAGCCGGGTTATGACAATATCGTCTGCAAAATTTCGAAGATATCGTGTGTCGTGATGTTGTCATTATCGTGGGCCAAATATCGTCACAGTATCGAATCGTGGGTTAGCCGTATCGCCCCACCCCTATTATCAACACAAGATCACATATGTACAGTACATGTACAGTTTAATTAGTGTGTTACTTTGTTTATGAATTAATTTCTTTATGTTCTTCCAGATGTCCAGCCTGAGACGTCGATCAGCACACGTTGCCTCAAAAACCAAAACAAACAAGTGAGATGTTGGTATTTGGGATATGTGTATTTCATTGTGTGCATCTTTGTGATAGGACAATAAATGCAGTTCTTTAAACGTTACTTTGTGTCCTTGTATTTGCAGGTGTGGGCAACACGTTCAACTGTCCACATGACTGAGTCTGCCTCCAGCAATGTCACAGCAGTGCAGCAGGTTTGTACTTATTCATTTCCACTTCATCACCTGTGTGTGTTTTCTAGGCTTTACACCGATCTTATCGGCTGTATCGGATCGGCCGATATTTGGCATTTTTAGAAACGTTCATGATCGGGCGTCATGTCATGAATCACCGATCAATGACGTCATGGTCATGTTGAAACTTTTTTAATCTGTCTCATTTCCTCCAAAGTAGTTTCACAGCATCGACATGTTTATTTGTTTGTATCCGAGAGCTAATGATTCATGATTCAAAAACCTTCATTTTCGTCTTCGTGCCTCTTCCTGTTTTGAGTACTGTCGCTATGTGACGGACAATAAAGTTTCTTTGAATCTTCACGACAGCAACATCCATGGGCGACACAAACAAACGTGTCGGGGGTGTGGAAGTTTTTCAAAGTGAGAGAAACAGACATAGCACAAGCTATCTGCAATATATGCAACGCTACAGTACCTAGTGGGGGAATTTTGGCAAAAAATTTCAACACCACAAATTTAATCAGGCGCTTGGAAAAGATACACACGGAGGAGCATGTCGAGTTCAAGAAACGCAGCGCGGAGAAAGAAAAAGAAAAGCAAACTCTGAAACGGATGCTAAAGCAAACAACTTTAGACGGTGCTCGTGAGAAGGCAAGGGGTGTACAGAAACAAGTATTTATTGCCCCTAACGTGATCGGATCGGTGATCGGTGATCGGTTTATTTAAACTCACTGATCGGTGATCGGCACAGAAATCGTGATCGTGTAAAGCCTAGTGTTTTCCTTTCTATGTTTATTGGCATAAAATCACATCTTTCTTATTTTAATCAGGTGGAGGCGACGCCACAGATGACCAGAGCTGTGCCCGTGGTTCCTGTGGCTCCCGTGGTTGCCAGCACCAAGCCAGAGGAGGCCAGCACCGTCCAGGAGGCAACACAGAAGATCAACTAAGCTAAGGAGGCTTTTCTTTCTTCTTCTGTTGCCTCTGACTGCTCCGCTCGTTCTACGCCTCGCACATGGGATTTGTGATCCATCATCAGTTAGTACTAGTGAAGATGCAGTGGCAGATCATGGCACTGGTATTAGGTTAGCCAAGGTTCTGCATGGTTCTTTTCATCAAGGCGAAACCGGTCACGGTTTAAAATTCCAGCACCAGCTGGCAACAGTGAGTCACTTCAGAAGAGCAAAACTCCTCACTTTGACATGGATAATTCTGACGTAGAGTTTGTCAGTGCTGTGACCAATGAAGAGTGTAACTTCTCTCCCCTTGATGTTGATGTTTGTTTAGACCTTTGCAAAAACTTGAAGATTCATTTGGACCGTGCGAGTTTTCCAATTTCTGATTGCAATGGCCCATTAGGTTCGCCATGTACAAATGAGAATTTAGAGGCTGATGGAAACTGCTTCTTCAGAGCCATCAGTCAAGCTGTGACTGGTTTATAGACACAGAAGTGGAAATTCAGGTTGCAGCAGATTGTTTACGATTAGATGTGTACACTTTTATCGATGGTCATGGGTTGAAGTACAGCTCTTGCAAGAAACAATTCTCACATTGTATATATTTATGGATGTATTTGTTTTATATGGAAGCAGTTACCATAATCCAAATTAAAATAAGAATATAATAACAGAAATGCTTTTTCATTTTAAGAACGAAGCTGCATTATTTGACTCATAATTAAAATGGTTAATAAGTCATTCAATCTGCATTTTCATTTTCTTCTTCAAGACTGCTCATTCTTGTACTTAATTCAAATGAAGGAAAACACATTTGAGATTTAATTTTCAAAACATGCACCAGCAAAGAGTTACCAAAATTCAATATGAAATGTAAAATTCAAAAATGAAAGAGCAATAGCAGAATGCTTTTTCATTTTAAGAACAAAGCTGCATTATTTGACTCATAATTAAAATCATTAATAAATATTCCTAAATGCATTTTCATTTTCTTATTCGTGTCGCACCTTTTATGACACAATCAAAAAGAAAACTGAGAGCATTGCTTTTTAATTTTCGTGGTCCTGCCCTGCACAAGAGTTACCACAACTCGAAAACGAAATCGCAATCTCAAAGTAAGCGCGCGGCGCAGGAAAGTGACGTCAGCAGCTCTCCACCTCCGCTGTGGGTATGGCGGTATGACGCCAAGTGTCATTTGCCTCCTGTTATGTGTAAATTCTAATGTTTGTGAATTTAATAAATGTATATATATACTGTATATTTAAAAAAACAAAACAAAACAAAAAAAAGGTATAGCGGTATGACACCACTTTGCCATCGTTACTTTTCACGTCATTGAAGTTGCCGGTAAACGAGATTTAAATCGCCGAAAAACGTGGACCACTGATGGATCTCGTTGGTCGGACAGATTTGAGCATGGCGCACATTGACACAATTGTTCAAACCCTGCTGGATTTAGCTTCCCAGGTGGAGTTGAATAGTGTATCTGAATCTGATGCTCGGGACCGAGTTGAGCAGGTATTCTGCCGTCCCAGATACGGACGCAAACAAGGTTGCCCTAGCCAACCTATTGTCAGTTATGGAACACCTTGATGCACCAGCACAACATCAAAGCTAAAGCTATTTGTTACATGGGTGGAGTAACAGCTGTTCAGCGTCGGCCACCAGTCCATCCGTCGCAGGATGCGATGCAACGGATCAATCCGTCGACTGGTGGCAGATGCTGGTGCGAGATCTGTCAGTGGTCCACGTTTTTCGGCGATTTAAATCTCGATTACCGGCAACTTCAATGACGTGAAAGAAGTAACGATGGCAAAGTGGTGTCATACCGCCATACCTTTTTTTTCTTGTCTTTTCTTTTTAAATAAATAAAAAAAAAATATATATATATATATATATATATATATATGTATATATATATATATATATATGTATGTATATATATATATATATATATATATATATATATATATATATATATATCTTCATTAAATTCACAAACATTAGAATTTACACATAACAGGAGGCAAAGGACACTTGGCGTCATACCACCATACCCACAGGTGGAGAGCTGCTGACGTCACTTTCCTGCGCTGCGCGCTTACTTTGAGATTGCGATTTCGTTTTCGAGTTGTGGTAACTCTTGTGCAGGGCAGGACCACGAAAATTAAAAAGCAATGCCCTCAGTTTTCTTTTTGATTGTGTCATAAAAGGTGCGACACGAATAAGAAAATGAAAATGCATATAGGAATATTTATTAATGATTTTAATTATGAGTCAAATAATGCAGCTTTGTTCTTAAAATGAAAAAGCATTCTGCTATTGCGTTTTCATTTTTGAATTTTACATTTCATATTGAATTTTGGTAACTCTTTGCTGGTGCATGTTTTGAAAATTAAATCTGAAATGTGTTTTCCTTCATTTGAATTAAGTACAAGAATGAAGAATGAGCAGTCTTGAAGAAGAAAATGAAAATGCAGATTGAATGACTTATTAACCATTTTAATTATTAGTCCAATAATGCAGCTTCGTTCTTAAAATTTAAAAGCATTTCTGCTATTGCATTTTTATTTGGATTATGGTAACTATCTGCTTCCATAGTTACACCTGTGTTACAGAATAGTAAATGCTTCAGCAGAGTTTTATGAGGGTGTTTTTTTTGTTGTTGTTGAAAGTGAAAATGTTGTTTTGAAAATGACTGCTTACAGGTCCATCTGTTTACTCTAACCAAGCATTCAGAACGAGTTGTCCAACACCGGTTTAATTTTTCAGGAATTGTTGACTTTAAAGAATCACGTTAATGTTCATTAATTCATGGAAGTGAAGAATAATTAAAGTAAATCTTAAAGTAACCTTGTGCTTCTGTGTTTCTCAATGTTTCAACAACATAGTTAAGTTCTTTCACATGGCTACTTTTATTTAACAGCTCTTTGCACACACGACCTTCAGGTCAAAAAGTAAATTCAGTAAATAGCATCACCGTAAGGATTGCGTAATAACAGAAACAAAGGAGTGCAGTAAATAACCAATATCCCTGTGTTTTTTAAAAGGAACACTAGAGATTTAACAATACACAAAATAACAGGAGGTTCACAACAATTTAGTGTCCATTCTCTGGATAGGGTCAGGGGGAGGCGCACTGCAGTGGAATAAGTGTCCATCCTGTGGAGAGGGTCGGGTGGTTTAGGGAGATGCAGTGATGGCCTCTCTTAGGTGCAAATACAAGTTCACAGCCTGATACGGATCTGTTGGTGGAGCAAGATGGGACTCAGCCATAAAGATGATACAGAGTTCATAAATCTCTGGATTACATGGTACAGCCAGCCGAAAGACACATTCATTTTTGCACAGTTGAATGTGTTCATCTTCAACAGGGGAGAGAAAATCTGTTGTTCGCTAAAGTTCAGGAACAGCATGCATCACATTAGGCCGACCGCTGGGGACGTTCAGGTTTCTTGATGGCCTGATGTTGTGTGCATTCCACACCTGTGCAGTGTCATCCAACTCATCCTGTAGAAAATGTATACATTTAGGAAGAGCTGTGCCAGCAGAACATAAATAAAACACTAAATTACAGCATTCACACATGAGCAACCCCACCCTCTCCCTCCCTCCCTGTCTCTGTTCATCCCTCCCTCCCCCCCCTCTTTCTCCCCATCTCTTTTCCTCTCTGTTTCTACCCTTCTGTTCCATCTCTCTCCCCTTCCATCTCTGTTCCTTTCCCTTTTCTACCCCTTCTCTTTAGCATTCTTTTTCCTTTCCTCCCATCTCTGTCTGTCTGTCTTCCCAACACCCCCTTCCCCGTTTCTGTCCTCCCTCCCCTCTCTCTCACTCACATATACATGCGCACAAAATGAAAATAAAACATTATTCATAAACTCACCTGTATGGAGGCCCATACAACAAAACTGCAGGAGACTTTTGTCCAGAAACTCGCCATCAAAATGCCCGTTGTCTCTGAGGCCTGATAACAAGGCTAACCAGAACTCCATGCGCTGGCCACGCAGGAAACCCCACCAATATTCAATTCTTTGATTGGCGGTGCTGGCCCCCTCCAAGTAACTATCGAGGGTGTCGTCTGGTTGAACAGGGACGAGGAAACGCTGGAAGCCTCTAACATGGCCATTTTCGGTTCCAAGGTCGCCTCAAACAACTCTAGGGCACCCCCCAAAACGCTGTACCGCTTCTATGTAGCACCCTTACTTTTGGGTCACTACTTGTTGTGCAAGCATTGAGCCAGATTATTTTTCTTGAAAAGCCATCAATACATCCATTCACACAAATACCATATGGCTTCAGTTCATCATATGAGTCCAGGTGCCAGATGAAGTTGAGAAGTTTGAGAAGTAATTCCTCCGTCTGAGACGCCCCGCTTGCCTTAATGACACTCCTCTTGGATGCAGCTCCTTCAAAACCAAACGCACAGACTCTTTTCTCACACGCAGTCCATTTTCTCTGCATTTAGCATGCATCCACCTGTACCCGTGAAGCTGCCCAGGGTAATGTAGCTGGTTGCTAATGGATTCAAACAGGATCGCCAGGTCGGAATAGGCTTTGCGTGGCACGAGTCCCCTTGGAATGTACAGCTGCATCCCACTCTAGACTCATCAAACCCGACAAAGAAAACAAATCCTGAGTCACTAAATATTAAGAAGATGATTAAAAGGATTGGTATGTTTGATGTATGGAGGGATTTTCATCCATCCACTAAACAATTGACTTTTTACTCTCACCCTCATTCAGTTTACTCGACGACCGATTATTTCTTTATGTTCAGAACAGACAGACACAGGGTTTTAGATTGTAGAATTGCTGTTAGCGACATATCAGATCACTCAGGTGTATATGTGAAAATAAATGTAGGTCACCCACACAAAAACACTTTTTGGAGACTCAACACCTCCCTATTAAATGACACCCGATTTGAAGATTACATTAGGAAAGAAATGAAGGAATATACAAACCTTAACGGTAGCACAGTGACGTCACAGAGTATTTTATGGGATGCTGGAAAAGCAGTATTGCGTGGGAAGATTATAAGTTGGACATCACAAAGGAAAAAAGAAAAACTTAAACACCTTAACAACTTGACAAGTAAATTAGACTCACTGGAACGGAAGCACGTAGAGACTAACGACCCCACCTTATTGGAACAAATAACCGTAGTAAAATCAGAACTAAATAAGAAACTGAACGACCAGGAGGAACTTACACTTAAGTATATCAAACAAACCCACTATGAAAATGGACCCCGTGCTAAAAAACTCTTAGCCTGGAGACTTAAAAAACAACAGTCTGGAAGATCCATATATAAAGTAAAGGACCCGGTCACCAACCAGATGTGTTATAAGCCAGAAGCAATACATAAGTCTTTTGAATCATACTACAGGAATTTATACACTCAACCCGAATTAGCAGAAGCAGTAACAGTCAATCAGTTTTTTGAAATCCCTAGACCTGCCATCTGTTGTCACAGAACAAAATAAGTGCTTAACTACAGAGATTACAAATGCAGAGGTCGACAAGGCAATTTCTAAACTGAAAACAAGCAAAGCAGCCGGGGGAGATGGACTACCAGCAGAATGGTATAAGACTTTTAGGGACTCTGTGACCCCACTGCTATTTATTAAATTGTTTTAACTATGTCTTAAAAGGTGGCGAGACCCCACCATCTTGGAAACAGGCCATATTATCTGTAATACTGAAACCAGGGAAAGCTAGGACAGATTGCAGCTCATACAGACCTATCTCAGTTTTAAACACTGATTATAAAATTTTCACTTCAATTATTGTCAACACACTAGAAAATATTATCCCTAACCTAATTGACACGGACCAGACAGGTTTTGTTAAAAATAGACCAACACAAGACAATGTTAGGCGAGCTATACATCTGTTCCATATAATGAGCAAAGGAAACACAATGTCCTTAGCAATTAGCTTTGACACAGAAAAAAGCTTTTGACTCTGTTCTATGGGAATTTTTATACCTGGTCCTGCAACGTTTTGGCTTTAACAATACAGTTATAAAATGTTTAAAATTCACCTGTGGCCCGGATCAGAATAAATGGCAGTCTTTCAGGTACAATCCGTTTGGAGAGGGGTTGCTGACAGGGCTGCCCACTGAGCCCCATCTTGTTTGCTCTATTTATAGAGCTACTTGTTCAAAAGATTAGGGAAGACCCAGAAATCACGGGAATACTATTCAAGGGGAAAGAATATAAGACATGTTTATATGCAGATGACATCCTGGCGACTTTATCCGACCCGAATACTTGATTTTTACAACCAAATAGATACTTAAAAAATGGTTATTTTACCACAATTGTTATTTCTACTCCAATCGCTACCTGTAGAAATACCCAATAAGAAATTCAGTGAATGGAATCGGATCATTTCTAGATTCATATGGCAGAACAAGAAACCAAGGGTACGCTACAAAACATTACACTTAACAGGGAGGGATGTCACTCCCATGCTTGGAGGACTACTATAAAGCAGCACAACTGCAGTATATAGTCTACTGGTGCAGGGCGGGTTACGATGCAAAATGGAAGGAGCTAGAATTTGACCAACTAGATATCCCACTTCAATCTCTGCTGGGTGACAAAGCTTTCAAGACTATATACTCTAATAATCTATGTGATGTTATAAAAACTCCCCTAAATATTTGGTACAAAGAGATGAGCAAAGCGCACCTGGAAAAAAAATCTCGGTTATTAAGATGGGTCGAACATGATAGAGTATTCTTGTGTTATTCTTTATCTTGGTTTATATTGTATGATCACTAGTAGCACGTGTAAACTGTTAGAATCCTAGGCTAACATATACGCATCGTATTTCACTTTGTTTTATGGCCTGCCACTGATGTGCTCGTCCTCTCCCTGTACAGGATATTAGCTGTGAAATCGGTCAACTATCGTATAGTCGTTGGTTTGTCTCTCTCTGTTCTCCTCCCTGTTCTTTCCTTATCTTATCCCCTCCCAGTCCTGTGTATAAGAGACCTTCTTCCTCCTTCCCACCTCGCACTCGCACTCCCATTTTACTGTGTTTTGTGCCTCGGAGCTCCGATCCCTTTTTTTATTGTTTGTTCATTAAATTACTTATTATCCCAGTATTCCTGCATCGGCATCTTCGCTCTTTTCCACAACAATTTGGCGTCACAAACAGGATTGCTGGAGACCCGTCAGTGGAACTCTGGGACGTTGAGGGCCCGGGACCAGGAACGGAGGAAACTCCTCGTTCCCCCTCTACCTCGAACCAAGCATTCAGAGATGAGAGGATCGGCGTCTAAGAGTGGATCTGATCGGCTTCACGTCTATCCAAGCGAACCTGGAAGGGAAGTGCTGATTCAGAGATCGGGTGAGAAGTAATTGTTCTTGTCTCAGACATATCAGTGACCAGTGGGTTGTTTTCCTTGTCGTCTACGAACGGTCCCGGGGCAGGACGGAGCGCATACGTTAACCGTGCCTGTCAGGTCGGTGTTGATTCTGAATCAACACTGAAATTCCCGCTCCACAAGTGAGCCGGAAGCTTCTGGTAGGTAAACTACCAGAGGGGTGAGTTTTTTCTCCACCTTTTTGCTCCAGAGTAAGAAAAAGGGGTGCATGGGGACGCCTGTGTATTTTCTGACTTGGAATTTTGTGAAAACTTAGTGAAAAGTCAGAGTAATAAGTCTAGCTAGACAGTGCTGGGGAAGAACCAGAGCAAAGTGGCTGCTGCTGTTCCCCAGGGGGGACCAATTGTGGACGACATGAGGAAAAAATATGGTCCAGATTGTCTTGACATGTTGGGAATTTGGGTTGAAAAGTATGATTTCCCAGCAGGGGGATCACTGAGTTTGGAGGAATTGAGAAACCTCCGGGATAAATTGAAGATAGCAGAGGGAAAGGTTACAAAAAAGAAAAAAAACAAACAAATATGCAATTCAGATCATCAAAGATCATGAAAGGTGTTTTTCATTTTGGAAAACTGAAGCAGAAGTCAGGGACAGGAAACAAGTAAAAAAAACCAAAATAAACGTGTGAACAGCGCTGGGCGCTGGAGCACAGGGGTGACAGAGATAACGGCAGAGGGTGCACACACTCACACACACTCCCCAGAGGAGGGAGAAAAGGAGCCGCTCACACACGAGCATTCAAATGCACCAAATGTCTGTATCCTTCTCTTACAGGCCCGAGGGACCCTCTCCTGGACATGCCTGTCTTCCCTCCTCCCGCCTGCCCTCATCCAACAAAGCTACCACCGTACAACCCTGCGCACTCCAGCACCGACGCCGCAGCGTCGCCACGTTCATCAGGACTGCCGTCAACCAAACGGCCAGCCTCATCACTGCTTTCAGACAAGGGCTGCTCCCCCAGATCGCCAAAGCAGTTAACACAAGCTGCTGCGTGGGGATTGAAGATGCCCGGCTGACAGAGGTCCGACGTCATGCAGTGCACGCTGAGAGGCTTCTGCAGGAGGCCAGCGATGCAGAGGACAAGAAGATAAAGCGTGCCTCCCTCACCATGATGAAGCTCCTCAGTGACACAGCGAGACGGCCCTACAGGAACAACGACAACCAACGAAGGGCGACTAGCGGAGATAGAGGCGAAAAGGGGGCGTGCCACATCTGCGGCCGAATTGGTCACTGGGCCAGAGAATGCCCTGACAAAGGAAGACACCGCGGGCAGAACCATGCCCACCGCAGCCAAGAGAGTGATCGCGAGGGCCGGAAAAGAGGATCCAACTTAGAGCAGCTGAGGGGGGAGGGTGGAGTGCGGGACACGGCATGGACCCGGCGAGACGGACCCCCGGCCTACAGCGTTTTCGCAGGGAAGTGATGCACACACACACATGCAACACGCTTCTTGCAATGAAGAAATGCTTGCTGTCCCCTCTAACTTCCCTTTCCCCTGCTGACAAATACACTGATTCATATTCTGATGTGGATTATTCGGAAACGTATACTGATTTACATGTTGATCCTGATTTTTGTTCTGACAATGATTTAGGTTCGACTGATTGCTCTCAGCCTGACGGTGAGACATGCATTGACACTGACACAGAGTTCGAGGTTGATTTACGTGACCAAATTTTGAGCACCATTGACAGGTTTAGAGCCTCGTCACGTGCCGCCTCCTCCCACATACATGTTGTATAAAGAAGCTGCTTTTGAGAAACTGCCGCGGGTCACTTTTAGAATTATGGGTAAAAATATCACGTTCCTAGCCGATAGCGGAGCAACATTGTCGCTCCTTCGTGCAGAAGAACTTCCCCAGTGTAAAAAAAAAAGTGGGAGATATGTTTATTCTGTCGGGGCAGCTGGAACGAAGAAGAGAGAGCCTCTCACCACTCCACTTACTTGTATTGACTACGGCGACGAGACATGCACATCACAAAACCAAATTAAACACAGCTTTGTATTGTCAGAAGTGTGTCCGATGAATTTGTTGGGAAGAGATTTGCTTCTAGCCATGGGCATGAATCTCATCTCCACCCCCGACGGGTTGATTGTTGCCAGGTCGTTATCTTCCTCGACCTTGGCTCAAATTCCTAAGCCTCTCTTGCATGTCTATCAGTGGTTGCTTCCCCTCGAGGCCCCAGAAGAATTGATCGTGGCGGCTAACGATAAGGTGCCGGGTGATGCTCACTTCATGAAAGCTCCCAATTTGCAGCTGCCCGAGGAACTGAGTGAGGTTCCCTCCTCACTGTGGGCTGCTCACAAATACGATGTGGGACTGATCAAAGGTGCCGAACCGGTGAAGATCACACCCAAAAGTGATATTCGGCCCAACCAGCCGCAATATCCTCTGAAGCCAGAAGCTGTTGAAGGGATCACTCCTGTTTTTGATTCTCTTCTCGAAGCAGGTGTCATTGTCCCATGCCCCGACTCGCCAGTGCGCACGCCCATGTTCCCTGTAAAAAAGGCCAGAGTTCCTCCTCAACGTGATGACTGGAGGTTTGTTCAACATTTGAGAGCAGTTAACGCTGCTGTCCACGCCAGGGCACCGAACGTGCCCAACCCACACACGACTGCATAGCAGAGCTAGACACAATTTTCTCCCCCCGACCTGACCTGACCTGACGAACCCCTTGCTAATGCTGATTTTGTTTTCTACGCAGATGGTTCAGCATTCCGGGACGACAAAGGCGCCAACAGAGTTGGTGACGCAGTTGTCTCCGACTCGGAGGTCATCTGCTCTGACTCCCTTCCATGTCACCTCTCAGCACAAGGGGCAGAGCTGGTTGCGCTAACTGAAGCGTGTAAATTTGCAGAGGGCAAGTCTGTCACAATCTACACAGACTCCCGTTATGCGTTTGGTGTCGTTCATGACTTTGGGGCACTGTGGAAATGCAGGGACTTCCTCAAGTCAGACGTCTGCCAAAACATTTATTTTCACATTTCGCTAAATTGACGCACGGTTTAGACCATGTGTCAAAAGGGGGGATGTTGGAATTAATTAATCAATTTTGGTTCACTAGAGGGTTTTCAGTCGTAGCACAGAAGCATTGTGAAGCGTGTTTAATTTGCCAGTGGAGTTGTTACAACACCTCAGTTATTGCTTTTGCCACTTCGATCTCCAGCTGTGTATCGGGGAGCCCCTTCACATTTAGGCCATCCATGTTCAGCACAAACTCTTCTCACATTTCTTGCAGAGGAACCTCTTGTCCTGCCACTTTCCAGCGATGTCCGCTCAGAAACTTGTGAGGATGCCTTGCCTTGTCTTGCCATGTGAAAAATGATTTCTGAGTAGGGTTCCAGAGACATTTCCAATGAACAATTAGCTTTTCTCCTACAACCAGTGAGCAAATCTGCAGCGCTCTGCCTGAGTCAACACGAGCCTCTAACTTGCTGATCTCGTACCTCCGTCCAAAGACCAGGGTAAAACGCACTGTTTTTTGTCTTTGTGTTTCAGTGATTTTATTTTTTGTTCTTCAAACTATAAAAATAGAATCAAGCCATTTTCAAATTTTCTTGTATTTAATATCACACAGTTAAAAGGAAAAATGTCTCATATTTCATATTTGGTTTTTTTTCATTGTAAAACGAAAAACAAATTAGCGTCCGTTTTTGGTTTTTCAATCCAATGACCAAAACATACTCGGACCATAATGGACTTATTGGTGATTTTATTTATGAGTCAAATAATGCAGCCACGTTCTTAAAATGAAAAAGCATTTCTGCTGTTGCTTTTTCATTTGGATTATGGTAACTGTCTGCTTCCACACTCCAGTGGTTCTGCACATTAGTATAAATAGAGTGATTCTCTATCATGACATCACAGGACGGCGGCACACTGACTCATTCCATGAACCTGGACACTGATGATCCAGACTTTGGACCAGATGAGCCAACAGGCCACAGTGGAAACGGGTCAGAACATGGGACTGGCTGCTGAAAGTATACAGGTAGGTGGCGCTGTCATCCCAAGTTGTGTGGTGTGGAGGATCGGGGCCAAAGTTCCAGATGCTCACAGATGTGACTGTGGATTCAGGAGGAGTGTTTGAAGGCTGGACTCCCAACAGTGATTGGCTGCTGAGGACCTCTCAATCACAATCAGGTTTTTTAGTGGCTGTGAGATTGAAAGTGAGATTGCATTGTCCAGGGAGGAGGACAGCAGTCAGTCATGTTTCACCTCCAGTCAACACGCAGTGGTTCACATGAAGGTCCAAGAGGCCTACAGACCTACACAGAGTCTGGATGTGGCAGCACAGTGGCATCATTGTCTTTGTTGTGTTGTTTGGTCATTGTGATCCAATGTAATGTGAGAGAAGGACGAGTGCAGTTCTATTGGAGTGAGTTTCTTACAAATACAGATCGCACGATTTCTATCCCAATTGTTAAGTGGGAAAGAGACCTGTCTCTCCAGCCTCACTCTAATTTCTGGAGAACAATCTGCCTGAACACCTTTTCACTGATAAAACAACCTATTCTACAATTAATACATTTTAAAGTACTCCACAGGATCCACTACACTGGACAGCGGATGTTTCAGATGGGCATGACCGCCTCTCAGACCTGCTCACACTGCACAGTTAATGTCCCAGATAATTACCTACACGCTGTATGGCATTGCCCACCAGTAAATAAATTCTGGCACGTAGTATGCAATGATCTATCAGCACAGGTTGGTTACAACATCACAGCCACTCCTTCTTTTTGTCTCTTAGGGGACCTCAGTGATATCAAATCAGATAAGGCAGCATCTCGCATGCTGATCACCTCCTTATCTATCGCTAAGAAAACAATCCTCACAAACTGGAAAACAAAACAACACCTGCACATTGCACAATATAGGAACTTATTGTTAGACCACACCTCCTTGGTAGGAATGTCTGCTTCATCCTATAACTAACTAGTAATCAATCAATAGCTGAGGCTGCTGGTTGATGTGGGCAGCGGTGGTCGTGCTGCCGCGGGCCGGGTGCGGTCTGGGGGGGGGGGGGGTTTGGGCGTGGGGGGTTCGGCTGCTTTGCGGGTTGGTGGGGGGTCGGGGATTGGGTGCCCCGGCGGGGGATGTCTACCACGCGGGGGGCTGGGCCTGGTGGTTGGTGGGTGGTGCTCCGGGGGTGGTGCTCCGGGGGGGGTCCCTGGCTCTGGTCTGGGGGCCCCCTTGTTGGTGGGAGGGCTGGTCCGTCCCTGTGTCTGGGGACTGGCGCTGGATCGTACGCGGTGGGGTCGCATGCCTGGGGTGGGGCTGCGCGTTCGCCGGCTACCGCTCCTGTGTGCCCGGGTGCGGTGGGGGGTGGGCCCCCTTTGGCTCCTGGATCCCTGTGGTGTCCCCGGCCCCGATGTCGCTGAGGGGGCGCCCTGCCCGGGAGTCCCCCCTGGTCACATAATAGGTGTTTTTTTTGTTTTGTTTTTTTTTCCCTAAATTTTTAATTAATTTATTTATTTTCTTCTGTTTCGGCGGATTTGTGTCTTGGGTGGTCGCTGCCCGGCCTTCTGGCCTTAAGACCCTCTCCAATCTTAATAGCATTATAGACACTTAGGGCTTGGGGGGGTGGTTCGTGCACTGCGGCCACCGCCCTGCTCAGCAGCAGTGTGGTTGCCCCAGGGCCTTACCACCCTTCCATTTTAAACGCACCATAGTTCAACACACCAGCGAGTGCACATATACACACACTGACACCCCTACACACAGTGGGGTCGGCCTGCTAGCGGGGGCGGGATCCGGCATCTTTCCCACCCTGGATGGGCCCTGTGCGGTCCGGTGCCCCTGGGGTGCGAGACCGGCTGGGCCTATGGGGACCTCGCGGAGTCCCCCTTCCTCCAATCCTGGGACCGGGCCGCTGCCCGGGTGGTCCCCCTGCGCCGCTCGGGGGCGGCTGGGCGGCGACGACCCGAGACACGGGGGTCTGACAGTGGTGGGTGGTCGATGCGCCATACTGGGTCCGTAGTGGGGGGGGCCTCTGGGTGCCCGGGCCTGCTTTGGGTACCGATCCTCCTGGTGGGTGAAGGGGCTGGGTCCTGTCATGGGGATGAGTCCGGTCTCGCTTGCCCTGTGGGGCCCCCGTCCGGAGAAAATCAGTGTGTAGTTCAAACTTTGTGCGTCTTTGTGTTCAGTTTTTCTGCTGTAGTTGTGCTTTTCTTTTCATTCCAGATGAATTCCACTCAATTTCCTTTTCAAACCTTGTAGGTGTTGAGTGAGCTGCAGCGCCCCCTGGCTGCAAGCTTCATACTGTGACTCTGCCGACCGAGGTAAAAAACCAACAAACTCTGACACTTTGCTGAGGACCTCCTGGAGGAGCTGAAGGTGCAGAACCTTCTCAGGCCTCTCTGAGGAGGAACTTGCGGCTGTCGGTCCTCTGCTGCCCCCTGCTGGTCACACAGGCCTCTTCCACCGCCGTTCGTCTGTTCAGCACATATTAAATTTTTTAATGGCTCTATAAACGTCACTGATGAGACGATTTTATGATTCCTGCAGTTAAAATTTTTTAAATTCCAAATCTGCAAAGACCTTCTGATCAATGAAGACAGAGTTGATTAAAATGATTTCAAAATTGACCCGTTTGAGAAAAGCTGCACTGTGGCATTGTTTGCATGTTGTTTTAGCTCTCAGTGGCTTCATTTCGCATTTTTCTTAAAAGCTTCGTTTAGTGGTCCATTGTGGTCAATGGGACACTGAACATCCGCTTTGTGTGCCCGAGTTTTAAGAGGATCAGGTGCGGATATTTTAGCATTTAAATTATTATGGCTTATTAGCATAGGTACGTGTTACCTCACCTGTCCGTTCTTTTTACAGTGCTTCCTGAACACCTCACCGGCACACTACAGCCGCCTGCTAGCACAAAGCTGCGCAGAGCCTCCTCGTTGTTCTCCTCACCTGGAGGACGCTTGGTGATCAAGACCTGTGGCCCAAAACTCGGTCCTATAAGATAAGTGCAGGAACACTGCTGCTTCGCCCTCACTTGATTGTGCTAGTCGCCCCGTACAGACGGTCGACGGTGCATGTTGCTTCCGTCCCGCCTTGGTTTTACTTGTTGTTTTTCCTCGTTTGCTTACGTCGCCACTGCTGACCCTCAGACAGCAGACGTTACACTATCAAGTCGCCGGTCCAGCTACAGTGGTGTGTGTGTGTGTGTGTGTGTGTGTGTGTGTGTGTGTGTGTGTGTGTGTGTGTGTGTGTGTGTGTGTAATTGCATTGTTTGTTTGTTTTTCTTGCTATTTCAGTACATGTGACAGATTTTAGGGAACTTTTAGTAACCAACTGTTTATCTTTTCTTTTGTAGTCGCTGAGAGCTGCTGGTGGTGGCGGTGTCCCGGGTGGTGGGCCACTTCGAGTGCTGTGACCCGGGATTGTGGTTGTTTTCTTCTTCTTTTTTTGCACTTCACTTTCTTTGCAGGTGTGTCACGTGTGAGTGGGGTGTTCCTTGTTTTCTTTGGTTCCTCCCCCGTTTGGCCCCCTCATCGGTAAGCCTCAGTTTCTACACCAAGAATAAGGAGCTCAGTAGCTCCGTTTTAAGTGTTGGTCTGTTTGTTCCTTTTATTTTTAAATGTTTAATAAAAGTTGGTTTGATATTTTAAACATTCTGAACCACGTCTCCTACTCCTTCCTCGTAGAACTTACCTGTGTGCCTAATTATTACTTTTGTGTTTAGTAGAACTCCCTGGGTGAAATTCCCAGGGTGGCGTTGTCGGTTCCTTTTCATTTTGTTAAATTCCCAATATTAAATCTTGCTTTATCAGATAGCCATAACCACTCTCATCGCCACAGGATATTTGAGTCAACTGAGTCAAACTGTCGTGTCTACTTCCCAGTCTCAATAAAAATGTTCACTACTGCTTTGTGCGAGCTTCTTAAATGGAGGTTTGTCGGGGTTTTCCCTTTTTAGAAGCAAGCCACATATTTTGTGTCTTTCCACCACAAGACATTGGCTTTTGTCACTCTCTTCGTCGTATTGGGGAAAAAGTGGCATATCGGACTTTCCCGCCGCGAGTCGCTCGTCAACATACTGCTGTGAAAGAGGGGTGACGTCACAGAAAGCGAGGTGCATTTAGGTGCTGCTGCTTAAAACTAAAAGATTTTCCTGTGCAAATATTCATTTGACAGACGTAAACGAAGTGAAATATGACTTCAATTTAAGTTTGTTTTAGTTTGTTTTTATAAACACACAAAACAGTTTGAGTTAGTTATCGTTTTTGAAAAAAGTTCTTGACTTCTACTTTAGAGATATTGATGATGAGTTGTGTATAAACGGTGTGACTATGTGGTTCGGCAAGCGATGGTGCTGTCTGTACATAGCTTAGCAAACGGCTAGCGCTAGCACCCCCTTTCAATGCCAGAGTGAAAAGATCCACACGGAGTGTTATGACCCACGGGTGGGTCTAGGTGCCTCTATCTTTGTGTCTGTGTGTGAGAGAGAGAGTGGATGACGCCTTGCAGGTGCGGTCCTGGATGTTGGCTGCTGATTGGACGCGCCACGGCTGACAAGGAGGAGCAGTCGAGCCGGCCTGACGGTCGTCCCTCCTCCGCTCCCAACTCTGCAGTTAGTCACTTCTGAAATGCTGTTAGAGCACGCAGCCGTAGGTAGTGATGGCCGATCGAGGCTTTGTTGAAGCTTCGACACTTGTTTCAAAAAATGGTTCATTACTCGAGGCTTCAATGACACAGTGCTCGAGGAGGTCATCTGGTGCTCAATTAAATGTAGTGCAATGGAAACATGTTCATTGTTTCATAGGTTGTTTGGGATTTGATTCGCCATGCATTCTTGTTGGACAACACGACATGCTTGTATGGTTCAATGCTGACACAATAAAATAAAAATGAAAAATAAAGACAATGTCTCTTTTTTGGCACGACTGATTGTAGTAGACTATAGCTCTATACTTAGCCTGACAGTTTGTGCAATGAATTATATTATATCCTAAAACAAGACTAAATAGCCCATAGTTTAAAAATATGTTCAATAGTAAGTGTTCAGTGGGTCAGATGTCAAATGTGATCTATTTAAAATGTAGAATAGATGAGCTAAATAACACATATATAATACACATTGATGGGAATTGAACCGTCGCCTCAGTCTTGCAAGTCCAAGATTGTCATAATGTACCACAGACCCAAATCACACTCCTTTTTTCATCGAAGCTGTTTGAGTAGCGTTAGCACACCGTGATTCCTCATCAACTACAGGCCTACACTTCAAATAATTATGAGAAAAATCCAACGTAAAGAGAGCACTTCCATTAGGAAATAGTCAACATGAAATTTCGTCTTCTACTGACACCTGCTGGTCAAATTGAATAGTTGCAAATATTGTGAACAAGTTGTCATCTAATTCTAATCCTAAACAATATGGCCATTCCAAGTCAAGTATTAAGACAATTAATCAGGTTTGCACTGCTTGATTGAACACATTCATCCCGTTCCAGTGCACTAAAACCCACTTCCCTTCAGGACCGTGTCAGCGAAGCCAAAACTTCCTTGAGTGACGCTTTTTCCCAGCATGCAATGCGAGCTAACGATTCACAATACTATTTCATCACAAACAAGGATGTAAAAAATAAAAAGGGACGAAAAATGAAACTTCAGAAACACCAACCATTGCAATACAAGCAGAACTGGGCCGAAGTGTTATTTAAGTTTTATATTATGTACACCATAATACAGCCTTCTGGTGGACAAGCCATACTATTTAAGCCGTGTCCTCCCATGGGACTTCCGTGGGTGGAAGCTCATCGTAGAGGTCACGTGCTGGTTGCGCGTCACTCCAGCGATCACCTCGGGGAAGGTTTGAGACAAGATAGTTGCCCTTGCAGGTTATCTGATTCAGGTGAGTATATGGAAAATATAGGTCAATGTGGTCAGTCATAACAAGAGAAGCTTGCTGGCAAAAATAATGCACTACAAGTGAATGTCACACTTTTTTTTTTTGTTTTGTATGAGCATTTAAAAAAAACAACATCATAATAATATGGATTTTGACCATGTATGTTTCGGAGTTCCCTGAAAGAGGTTAATATATATATATATATATATATATATATATATATATATATATATATATATATATATATATATATATATATGCGTGTGTGTGTGTGTAACTTTAACTAACTTATCTATTTCTATCCATCTATCAAACTTACTATCTCGGGATCTATCTACTACTAACTCTCAAAAAACTAACAGACAACCAAGAGCATCAAAACCAACCTACTGCAATTCGTATATTTTAGTGTGTGTGTGGGGGGGGACAGTGAGCACAGTGATGGTTCCGCAGCATAAAGTGTATCTTCAGTCGTCGATTGTATGTGTGGGAGTCCCTCGGGTTCAGCCCAGCTGATTTAGTGTTCGGTGAGAGGACCCTCGCGTCTGTTAAGGGGTAAGTGGCTTTCCGATGTTAAATGAGTAGAGAATAATGTGTTAGATTACGTCATTTTTTTTCGTGAATGCTTGCATCGTGCTTGTGAAACTGCTCACAAAACTCTTGTCGCCAGCCAGTCTAAAATGAAGCAGCAGTTTGACAAGAAAGCTGTGGCTCGAGTTTTTGAGACAGGCGACCGAGTGTTGGTATTGTTGCCGTTACCCCGTTCCCGTTTGCAGGCTCATTTTTCTGGTCCGTATGTCGTGGAGCGCAAACTTTCCGTTACAGATTATGTAGAGCACACTCCTGATAGAAAATAATCGTCCCGCATCTGCCACGTCAAAATGTTGAAAAGTTACGCCCGGTTCACACTGGACGTGGAAGCACCGCAAAGCGAAGCACCGCGAAGTGAAGCGCCGAGCGCTTCCATTCAGCGCCCATGTTAATCAATCAGTGCACATTGCCCATTGGTGGAGGGAGGGCTCATTGAAAAAAAAAAAAAAAAAAAAAAAAATCGGTGTTCCTTCGGCGCGCCTGGGAAACTCTGAAATTATGAATAACTTAAGCTCGTTTTTGTCCCATTTGCCTGCATCAGCCCGTCATGATATTGTTAAATTAATTGAGAGCCACCCACTATTGTTTTCTGACCACCCCCACCGTACGTCAGTTTTGCACCATGACATAGAAGTAGAGGGACATGCCACAACTAAGCAGCACGCACACAGAGTCAATTCTGGGAAGTTAAGAAAGAAGCTTTGGCTCTCCTTCTGACAATGCCCATCTTGATGTTCATTTGGGGTCAGGTTTTTACAGACCATAATGCCCTCGTAGATGTGGTGGTCTCTGCTCCTGCAAGACTTCAATCTCCAGATTTGCCACAGGAAGGGGGGTTGATAATGTGTTGGCAGATGCATTATCATGTGGACTAGCTGCGGAATTCTTATTTCGGGCGAACTGAGGTTTTTCTTGTTTAGTTTTGTTTGTAGGTATGTTAATAGGGTTTAGTTCTTAAGGGAGGGGGTGTTATGACCCACAGGTGGGTCTAGGTGCCTCTATCTTTGTGTGTGTGTGTGTGTGTGTGTGTGTGTGTGTGTGTGAGTGGATGACGCCTTGCAGGTGTGGTCCTGGATGTCGGCTGCTGATTGGACGCGCCACGGCTGAGAAGGAGGAGCAGTCGAGCCAGCCTGACGGTCATCCCTCCTCCGCTCCCAACTCTGCAGTTAGTCACTTCTGAAATGGTGTTAGAGCACGCAGCCGTAGGGGTGGGCTGCCATTTTCTTTGTCCCCTCTTTTCTCCTGTTTATTAAGTATGTAGGGAGGTTAGCCTTTCTGTATTTGGCTTCTCTTTCTTTCTTTAGTTAGTTCTTTAGGTGAGCTAGTTGGAGTTTGGTTTATTATTTTGGCCTGGGCCCACCCTGAAGCCTTTGCTGCCCACCGGTTAAGTTGTTTTGTTTATTTAATTTACTGATTAATAAAATGTTTTTTGTTGAAACTGCCAACTGCAGTGAAAAATGAATGAGGCTTGGGAGTGGGGGAAGGTGTCCCACACGTTGCGTCTCGGTCCCCCTCGACGGGACGTAACACGGAGTTTTCGCCGTGACAGCAGGTTGAGCTCCTACCGTGTTACAGGTGACGTCGTCACGTTAGCCTGTTCCATCCCTGCTAAATTCTTGAAAGAACTACCATAAGTAAACTTTTAAATTATAATACACTCTACACTAATTGTAATTTCCTTCCCGTGGTTCTATATTGCAACAGTTGACGGCTCATATCAGCAGATAAGCAGCAACAATCTGGGCATTGCGGGTGATTCATAAATGTGTCATTTCTTATTAATTAGCCCATAAGTGTTGTACACCAGTGTGACACCAAATGCTTGTTGCTGACAGCAGTGAAGAAATGACACTCTAGTGGTTCTGCACATTAGTATAAATAGAGTGATTCTCTATCATTACATCACAGGACGGCGGCACTCTGACAGATTCCATGAACCTGGACACTGATGATCCAGACTCCGGTCCAGATGACACAACGGGCCACAGTGGAAACGGGTCAGAACATGGGACTGGCTGCTGAAAGGATACAGGTAGGTGGCGCTGTCATCCCAAGTTGTGTGGTGTGGAGGATCAGGGCCAAAGTTCCAGATGCTCACAGATGTGACTGTGGATTCAGGAGGAGTGTTTGAAGGCTGGACTCCCAACAGTGATTGGCTGCTGAGGACCTCTCAATCACAATCAGGTTTTTTAGTGGCTGTGAGATTGAAAGTGAGTGAACATCATTAAATAAAGAGCTCCTGCAGGGTCCCAATTTGAAAAGTACACTGCTTGGTGTGCTGCTTCGTTTTCGCCAAGGCCCTGTAGCATTCATGACTGACATTGAGGGAACGTTTCATCAAGTAAGAGTTTCCAACCAGGATGTAAACTTCTTACGCTTCCTCTGGTGGCCAGATGGGGACATTACAAAGGACCTACAAGAGCACAGGATGCTGGTCCACATCTTTGGGGCAGTGTCATCCCCAAGCTGTGCTTCATTCGCCCTGCTGAAAGCAGCTGACGACAATCAGCATGACTTCCCAGCCGAGGTTATAAACACTGTTGGTCAAAATTTCTACGTGGATGATTGTCTAAAGGCCGTCAGCACGGCGGAACAAGCAATACATCTGTACCAGCAGCTAACAGACCTGTGCGGTAGAGGTGGATTTAAGCTCAATAAGTGGGTGAGCAATCATCGCTCGGTGCTGGCCGCCATTCCTGAAGAGCAGAGAGCTAAAGAGGTAAAAACACTTAACCTTGACAGAAACCAGCTCCCTATGGAGAGGGCCCTTGGAGCTCAGTGGGATGTACAGCAAGATACATTCACATTCAGCATCAGAACCAAGCTGGGATGGGATGAGGAAATCCCTCAGGTCATGGTACATCCCATATATAGTTTTTCAAGCGCCAAACTACAACAAAGGAACTCATCTATAACAAATCTACAACCTTGTAAGGGCAAAATCTACTTGTTTTAATTCTGATTAATAAACTAAAGCTTATTCGATTATCATTATGTTGTTTTTTTTTAAACGCTCATACAAAACAAAAAAAGTGGAGGGAGAGTAGTCTGAATCGGGTTCTGGAGCATTGCTCTACCTCATCCATCGCACTCATTGGCGTCACATCCACTTGTAGTGCATCATTTCCGCCAGCAAGCTTCTCCTGTTAGACCTTCCCCGAGGTGGTTGGTGGGGTGACGAGCACCCAGCACGTGACCTCTACGATGAGCTTCTACCCATGGAAGTGCCATAGGAAGACACGGATTAAATAGTATGGCTTGTCCACCAGAAGGCTGTATTATGGTGTACATAATATAAAACTTCGGCCCAGTTCTGCTTGTATTGCAATGGTTGGTGTTTCATTTTTCGTCCCTTTTTATTTTTTACATCCATGTTTGTGATGGAATGGTATTGTGAATCACTAGCTTGCATTGCATGCTGGGAAACAGCGTCACTCAAGGAAGTTTTGGCTTCGCTGACACGGTCCTGAAGGGAAGTGGGTTTTAGTGCACTGGAACGGGATGAATGTGTTCAATCAAGCAGTACAAACCTGATTAATTGTCTTAATACTTGACTTGGAATGGCCATATTGTTTAGGATTAGAATTAGATGACAACTTGTTCACAATATTTGCAACTATTCAATTTGACCAGCAGGTGTCAGTAGAAGACGAAATTTCATGTTGACTATTTCCTAATGGAAGTGCTCTCTTTACGTTGGATTTTTCTCATAATTATTTGAAGTGTAGGCCTGTATCTGCACACAATTTGGAATTCGTCCCAGCGCCCTGAGCTGTAAATTTGGACGGTGTAAAATG
>NW_027466100.1:7177500-7205000 GCF_046127955.1 Nelusetta ayraudi
GAACTTTCCATTTACAATTGACGCCTTATCCATGTTAGTCCTTCCTAGTGCTCATCTACGCTCAGTGTCTTTTTCTTTTTTTTTTGTTGTGCTTACAAGCCGGCTGCAAGCGTGTGACTGTGTGCTGTGAGTCAATTCATTTCCCGTTTCCACAATCTACGGAGCGGCCAAAGGTTCAAAGAGCACCGTGTGCGTTAATCGCGCGATGAAAAAAACTTGTCGGCGATAAAGCGACGTTGACACCCTTACTTTTTATATGAAGAAACAGATCAAATTTTTCCAACCAATTGTTCACCACTTCTTTGAACTTGTGGATGAATGCTGTGCATCCCACATGGAACGCCAACCTTCCTCTGATATTTCCATGCTTAGTTCTTTCTGGCATTTGGCTTTGATGTATCCTGCGTTTGTTGCTGTTCTGTTTCTGAAGGCCCTGATAGATTTTAGAAATTATTTTTCTCTTCATCTTTTTACAGGCTTCGATCAGAATATCTATCACTATATTGCCCTCTCCAGATGATGTTGGTTTGATTCTTTTATCATAGTAATCTCTTAATTGCATGTATCGAAAGAAATCTTCCCAAATCTGGGATCAAGAGAAGGCCACATTAGTAGTTTCCCTCCATATGGTTTTCTTTTACCATCTTACTCCAGATAGTCGGTGTGTGCTTAATAATTTCATTTTGGCTTTGTTGAGCTGATTTAGTTCTTATGTCTCCTATTAATGCCAGTGTGAGAGTCGTTTCTCTGCCGGCCTCTATCTATTTCCATCGTGCCTGATATTGAGGGCAGCATGTACACATGTAACTTATTGCCTGTGTATTTACCATAGGTTTCTATTATCAACATCAAATGAGGTAAGGTTCTGTCCGGGTCTTGGAGAACCAAAATAATATCATCAGCAAAAAGCCCTGTTAGATGTCCCTGCTCTCCTATATGTATTCCTTTTAGATTGTTACTTTGTCTGATCATTTGTGCCAGCGGCTCAATGAACATAGCAAACAATGTAGCGCTAAGGCAACATCCTTGACGAGTACCATTAATCTTTATCCTTGCCGTAGGTTCTTGGTTGAGACCTTGAATACACTGTATTAACTTTTCTTGGAACCCCAGTTTCCCAAGAACTTGATACAGAAATCTCCAATTCACACAGCCAAGGCTCACCAGTAATAGCTCGCAGGCCCTGCTTTTGGATCTGATCTATTATGTATAGGACCCGTCTAATGTCTTCTTGAGTCTGCCTACCTGTTAAAAAAGCTGACTGATTGGAAGTCCATCTCGTCCCCTTAAATTTCAAAGCGTAACGAACCTGTGTAGCCCGAGGAATTTTATTATAGTTTATTTCCTAGGGTGCAACTCCCCAGGTGGCGTTGTCAGGCAACCCCCCCCCCCCATTTTCCTTTCTACCCACCATCAGAATTGTCTCCACCTCCGCCAGACCCTCCCCCTTGCCGTAGGTTCTTGGTAGAGACCTTGAATACACTGTATTAACTTTTCTTGGAACCCTAGTTTCCCAAGAACTTGATACAGAAATCTCCAATTCACACAGTCAAGGCTCACCAGTAACAACTTTTGGAGCTGATCTATTATGTATAGGACAGTCCTAGGGCTGGACGATATAGAAAAAAAGCATATCGATATAAAAAAAAAGTCATATTGATCGATATCGATAATTATCAAAAAAATGTAAAACATATTTTAATTGCAGTGCTGGATGTTTTATACTATTACTTCATGACAGACTTTTAATAAAGAACACACGAGCACTGAATTCAAATTCAAACTTTTATTCAACCACCTTTTTTAAACACAACTGAATTGTTTGTTTGTTTTTATTATTATTATTATTATTATTATTATTATTAATTATTTATTTATTTATTTATTTATTTATTTATTTAAAAAAAATAGGCTGAGATAGGGCTCGAACGTGCAACTCGACCAGAGGTCTGAAGTTGTGGCGGTTAACAGCTCATTTTGCACTGATTCCCTGCACTCGTTGTACAGACGAGGAAGAGCTGTGTTTGAAAAATACTTGCAGTCTGGAACTTCATATCGCTGGTCAAGAGTGGCGAGAAGCTGTTTGAAGCCAAGCTTTTCAACGGTGGTTATGTGCAGCATATCCCTCGCTATGAAGCATGTTACTACATGGGTGATGTCCTTATGGCGCTTGGACGCTTTGTCGTATTTACTGCAAGAAGTCCAGTTTGGTCTGCTTTACTTGCTTGGTGCTGGCGCTGGCAGCGGATTCCTCCGACAACGTGGAGCCGCTGGGTCTGCGTTTGCGATTGGTTGGAGGAAGAAATGACCGTAATATTAAGCTACATGATTGGCTATGATGAAAAAGGAAGTGAAACTTTTTCTATCAAACTTTTTATCCACCCCTTTTTTTCCTATCGCAGCACACGTCTATCGATCGATATATATCGTTATCGAATTATCGTCCAGCCCTAGACGGTCCCGTCTAATGTTATCTTGAGTCTGCCTACCTGTTATAAAACCTGACTGATCCTCATCTATCAAGTCCGGCATAAAACTTTCAAGTCTTTTTGAGATGATTGAAGTAAAGATCTTCTAGTCAACATTTAAGATTGAAATGGGCCTATACGATTCACAAAGTTCCTTATTTTTCCCTTCTTTTGGAATAACTGGAATGACAGCCTCTTTCCATGAGGGAGGCCGTTTGCCCTCTGTCAGAGTCAGATTAAAAGAATTTAGGAGTATCGGGGTTAATTCTTCTCCAAATGTTTTATACCACTCACTAGGAAACCCATCACTACCTGGCGCTTTGGTTGATTTTAAGCCTGCTAATGGCAGCATCTATTTCTTTTTTGGTTATACTGGAAATGAGTTTTCTATTTTGCTCATCTCCAATGGCTGGTAGGTCCAATGAGTCAAGGAATTCTTTCATCTCACAATCTTCTTTAGCCGTGGGTTGGGTATATAGATTTTCATAGTAATCTTTAAAAACCCTCTCTATTTCTTCAGGTTCAAGTAGTAGCTGTTCGTTAATGGGTCTCTAATTTTACATATTGCATGAGAAGCTTGCTGGGCCTTTATTCCTCTTGCTTAATATTTGGTTGATTTACAGCCTGATTCATAGTGGGTCTGTTTAATGACTTTCAGCTTTTTCTCAACATCTAGCCTCAAGACATCTTCTATTTCCCTTCTGACACCGATTATTTGTTGTGACACTGTATCGTCCTCATTGCTTTTGTGTTGCTGTTCCAGAGTTGTTCATTGGTTTACCAGCTTCTTGTAACCTTCTTCTCTATGTGGCAGGTGGGTTTGCCCCCACCTTCGCGTCATCAATCACACCTGCGCTGGAGTGCAATCTTTGCGTCCCTCAGTGCGTTTACATGGTACGAGAGAAATTTGAATTATTGCCTTCGTCCGATTATGATCGGAGTTTGAGAACTCCAATTGAGACACCCAGATAATGCGATTGGATTTCTAATTTCTCGGCCATGTATGCGCCTTAGTCGGACTATTAACTGGACAATGTAAGTGTGCACGCGCCACTGCACAACTACGTCGTCTAACAAAACAGACGGCGCGAAACAACCAGCAAACGCGAATAAGAATGTTGACATTTGGAGAGAGGATGAGACCGGGGCGATGCTTTCTCTTCTAAAAGAGATGGACATATTAAAATAACACACAACGGAGACCTTTTTAAAAAGGGTAGCGCAGCAAATGCAGGGCTCCGGCTTTGCGCTGCCCTGAACAAATACGTATTCCTTCGTATTTATATTTCTACCTTTTCGTTCACATTTCTTGTAAGTTAGAAGAATTTTAACTTTGTAAATAAAAGCACAGCAAAGAGATGTTTTTCTGATTTGTTTTTATTTTGATAATTTCGCTGTTATTCTGCTGGAAACGGCGTGCAGCGGCACAAGCTTCCTCCACGGTCGGCACTTTAATGAGCGTGTGTATAACTGAAGACACCGTTCCTTTGCAAAACCTGTACACAAACTCTCCCACCAATTTGCGCAGAACCCGCATCCAACAAGAACGAGAGTTTCGGGTCCGTGGCGACGGCACAAAGCGTAGCATCGAAGACATTGTGTTGTTGTAGCCCTCCAACAGCAAACAACCTTCTTGAAATAGGGTACAGCTTATCTGCAAAGTAAGTAACATGTACATTATGAACTATCATTCTATATCATAATGATGTAATATGTCAACCGAAAGCAGCTGACCAGCTGAAAAGGCTCACTCCACCCCCTACTGTTGGGAGGAGGACACGTTCCCGTCAGTAATTCAAATTTCTCAGCTGCATGTATAGGGGGACAAGGTGAGAACTCCGATTGGACGAGAAAACCAAATTATTGCTTAGTCCGATTAAGCTCTGCATGTAAACGCACTGATTACACCTGCGCCAGAGTGCAGAGTGAAAGCAGCTCTTTTAAAAACAAGCGCAGGCTGGAGTCAGCACTCCTCTGGCGTGTCCACGCTGAGAACTCTGTCCTTCGCAGTTCTTAGCATTTCGGCTAGCAATCCCAGAGCGGGCTGGGCCATAAGCGCAGCTGGAGGAGGAACCCTAGCGGGTGCCCGTTCATCGGGAGGTGGTGCTGTGTGTGCGTGATCGTTGTGCATTCACCGCTTGGCTGTTAAAGCTGAAGCCCCCCTCCCCCTCTCCTCCTCTGGCGCTCGGCGGGGAGGCAGCGACTCGGAGCGACTGCACCCAGGCAGTTTTGTTTTGTGTGTGTGTGTGTGTGTGCGAAGAATAAATAAAAGTTTTCCTTTCGTTCTAACTGTTTAACGCTTGCCTGGGTGTCTCAAGGTATTAGTATGTTAATTTTGTTCTCTTTTCTTTAGGACAGGAGTTGGCGTAGCGTGAATTTTGGTTTGTAGTGATTCCCTTAGCTTTGTTTATTCCCTTTTTTGAGTTTTCTTTGGTTTCTTTGGCCCTGTTCCCCTTATTTTCTTATGTTGAACAGTCTTTTTGGTATGGTACTTATTTCCTTGACACTCAGGCAGCTAAACCTGGTCTATTTTAAATTGTTGTCAAATAAAGCTGTTTCATTGGAAGTTCGTCTCGTCCTCTTAAATTTCAAAGCGTAACGAACCTGTGTAGCCCGAGGAATTTTATTATAGTTTATTTCCTGGGGTGCAACTCCCCAGGTGGCATTGTCAGGCAACCGCCCCCCAATTTTCCTTTATACCCACCATCTGAATTGTCTCCACCTCCGCCAGACCCCCCCCCCTCGCCACATCTAGTCTTTTTTTGATAGGCTGCCCTCGCTATTAACCTCCCTCTCATCACAGCTTTAATTGTGTCCCACAGTATGGTAGTGTCTACTGGACTATCTATGTTCTCCTCCATAGAGCATTTAATCTCTTTCTTAACCTCCTCCAGTGTTTTTGGATTATTTAGCATACCCACATTTAATCTCCAAAGTGTGTTTTTCTTCCTCTTATTTAGACAAATAATAAGGTAATTAATACTGTGTCAGTACAAGTCAGTCGTTCCTATTTTACATTCCTCTATTCTGTATCTGTCTGTAATGTTAATAAAAAAAAAATAGTCCTCTGTAACGGGTGGAGGTCCCTCCAAACATCAAACATCCCGAGTTCGGCTAGAGAGACGTTGACAAGTTTCGACAGGCGGGTCTTACTTCTGTTGCCATTAGTTGGGTCGAGTTTAGCTTTTAAATCATGTTGATTTAGCTCTTGCTGAGAGAGATGTGTTTCCTGTAGATCAGGCATGGCCAAACTACGGCGTGTCTCTGTCCGGCCCGCATGAAGGCAGTCAAAAATCTAACCTAACTTAGAAATGACACTTGAACCTGCAATGAGTATTTTAGTCGTTCTAAATGAGTCCAACGTTAGAAAAAAAGGAGCGACCCGGACTTCCCACAGTCTCTTTTCTATTAACATGGGAATTCAATTTTAATAATTTGTCAACTAAAAACACCGGTCATACTAGAACATCCCTACCAGCTTTCTTCCCTTTATTCTCTGAATTTAATCAAAGAATCTTTGAAACTCTTGTAGCTTTTCTCTGGCTCGTGTCGCTGCTGATGCGTAGCCCCTCCAGGATCCCTCCTTGCACTGCCACTCCGTCGTAGTGCGGGGCACCGAGTGCCGCAGGCCCCTCCGCACCCGTCGCCACCGCCGTCTTCTCCGCCAGGCCGCGTCTCGCCAATTCCTCCTTTACCTCCTCTGCGCTGTTGTAGGTTCGAGTTCCCGTATCCCAGTGGGTCCTCATCTTGGTGAATGGCGTCTGGAACCGGATGCCCTTCTCCTTCAGGATTCTTTTAGCAGTGTTGTACTCCTTTGTTTGGACCATCTCTGTCGCGTAATCGTGATGGAATGACGGTACTTTCTTCCCCAGTTCTATTTTCTTTGTCCATAGCTCTCTCAGGACCCTCTCTTTGGTAGTAAATTCCAGAAAGTTAACAATGATGGGTCTCGGTTGGGCACCGTCCGCTGGCTTCTGTGCAAATGAGCGGTGTGCTCTCTGAATTTGGACATTAAAATCTGCTGGCAGGTGCAGTTTGCTTTTCAGCAGGTCTTCCACAAACTTGGCCACAGATTCTCCCTCCTCTCCTTCAGTGACTCCATAGATACGTAGGTTGTTTCTCCTCGGCCTGGACTCCAGGTCAGTTAACTTGTCCTGAAGAGCTTTTTGTTCTCTCAGTGATATGACCAGAGCTTTTCAATCCGCGACTCAGCCTCGTTGATCTTGCCGGTCTGGAGCTCCTGTTCGGTGATGACTTTCGCAAGTTGTTGATTTATTTCGTGTTTGAAGTCGTCCAAGTCTTTTTCCACGTCGTTCCTCAGTGTTTCTCCAAACGTGCAAAGGACTTCTTTTGGTTCCATTTTTAAATTCCGTATCTCCTTGCTAATAATTTCTATGTCCGAGCCCTTTTCCGCGTCGTCAGTCACGAGGAGTTCGTTTCGCCATCTCCCTCTGTTTCAGAGCAAGCTGGTAGTTCCGCCATATTGTCTGTTACCGTGTTTCTGTTTTGGTTGAATCGAGTTTTCCTTCCCATTCCAACGTTCCCCTGATCACTTTGTAGTTAATATGATATCTGACAATAGTTATTCAAGTTTTCGGGGAGTTTTTACCCTGGATGGTCGAGAGCCCTGGTGTCGCGCAGTCTACCGCTTTATGGCCAAACCAGAAGTCCCTTCCCTCTAGCCTTTTCAAGCTGGAGGTGGCTAGACTCGGCTCTTGTGGGACGAGAAGCAGAAGGCCTGTCCGATCGGGGGGGAAGATGAGATGACATTTTTGTGGGTCAACACAAACTCATCTGCGAGGACAGCAGCCTTGGACAATGACAACACTTTCTGTTCATTCAAGAACATTACCACCTTCTCTGGCAAAGAGTCTTTAAAATCTTCTAAAAGAACGAGCTCACAGAGTGACTCAAAGTCATTTTTGACATCATTAGCTGCACACCATTTATCAAAGAGGTTGCTTTTCTCCCATGCAAACTCGACAAAGGTTTGACCACTAGATTTTCTATGGTTCCTAAATTTTTGCCGGTAGGGCTCAGGAACAAGCTCATAAGCAGGAAAAATTGCTTCCTTTCCAACATCATATTGCAGGCTGTCTTCTAAGAAAAGAGCAGACACCAACTCCTGTGCTTTTCCCACCCGCTTGCATTGGAGAAGGACAGGCCACATGTCTCTTGGCCAGTTGAGTGGCGAAGCTATTCGCTCCAAGGCACTGAAGTATGAATCAACTTCTGCCTCACGAAATGCTGGCACCAAAAAAATGTTTTTACTGGGGCTGGGCAATGTAGTGGAGGGAGGAGGATTGTTTAATTTGAACGATCAAACTCCCTAAGGAATGAAACGGAATGCCGAATATATAAACATGGATTTTACATGCAATTCTTACTCTGACCGCTAGAGGGACTCCGAGGGGACAGGGACGACGCGTGACGCCGTCCCTGCTCCCACGGAAGGACCGACTCGGAACAGAGGAAAGAATATTTGATATGAAAATTTACGGAGCACCACCTGCTCTTGGTTGTTAGTGTGAGCAAGAAACACTAGAATCAGTCTCAGTACCGTTTCACCTTAATGGTGAGGCGTGTGTGACTGGAAACGGACCCTAAACTGAGACCTAAAGTAGCAAAATAAAAGGGAAAGAAAAATTATGACCTATCGGCTGTTGGAACAGCCAACCAGACTGTTTACGGGCTTTAGAATTTAAGACTAAATTTATTATGATGCATACCAGACTTCAGAACAAAAGCGAGTGACGAGGCTTACGTTGGATGAGCGTCGGCCCGCAGGTGATTGGGAGATCGCTGCTTGATGGTCCTCCAAGGTGGTCCTGGGAGATGGTACCGGGCCGTTCGGGTCCGGCAGCGCGCAGGGAGCTCAGATGGATGCACCAAGCTCAGACGCTGGAAGCCCGTTCTGCTGTTGTCTGGGAGATGTCTTCACTGGCATCGACGTGCGCTCTTCTTTGCGTAATCCGAGATAAGTGCGGTGATCAAACAAACTACTCGGTTACTTTGAAGGCGCGACGTTGAGCCAATTAAAAACAGAAAAAGGAAAAATGACAAAAATCGGTCTCGAGATTGTGGAAGGAAAAATTGAAAAAGGTAAAAATTAAAATGAAAGTAGCGGTCTCGGAACGAGTCTCAGGGCTGTCAGCTGCCGCTTAAATTGAGCAAAGAGTTGGCTTAATGCCGAGGCAAAAATGATTTAAACAAAAATGAACAATTACGACAAAAACGAACTAAGTACGAGAGGGAAAACAAACGAAAACAAGGCCTTCACAAAACGAGGGATGAGAAATTTCTGAACGGCAGAGTGAAATTCACTAGCTTAAAGTTTCGGGACGGGGGTGGTATCCCGCTCTCCGAGAGCCAATGAAGAGGCCGTTCAGACCCTAAAACTGGTAGGTCCGCCTATACCAGTTGCGTATGATGAGCATGTATGTAGTGTAGGTTTCGTTGCTGATAAATCAATAAATCAATAAAACCGACAATGACTGAAACAAGCACAGGATGAATAAACACAATCACATAGCCCCTTTTTTTTGAACTGGGACAACCTTAAGAAGAAGGGAAGAACGAAAACGAAATAACTAAGCAGATAGAAACGACATTATCTTTACAAGCATATTGAACCGTCTTAATTATAAAGTACCAAATATATCAACATATGTGTAAACCTAATCTAAACACACATACCTGAAAATGAGATTTTAATGAAACAGGGTAACAAAGGCATAAACAAATCTTTATTTTATTTTTGCCGACATAACTATAGACATATGAAACACAGATTACCAACGTATATGAGTGTATGTATCTATATTTTATATATATATATATATATATATATATATATATATATACATATGTATATATATATATATATATATATATATATATATATATGTATATATATATATATATGTATATATATATATATATATACATATATGTATATATATATGTATATATATATATATATATATATATGTATATATATATATATATATATATATATATATATATACATATATGTATATATATATATGTATATATATATATATATATATATATATATATATATATATATATATATATATACATATATATATATATATATATATATATATATATATATATATATATATATATATATATATATACATATATATATATATGTATACATATATATATATATGTATATATATATATATATATATATATATATATATATATGCATATGTATATGTGTGTAATGCTAGAGATAGCTAAGACACAAGTGTGCCATAGTTGTAACCCTAATGAGAGTGAAAGTTGTTAGAGTGTAGCATGGGGCATGTAAGAGAAATGTGGGAAGGAAAGAATTAACTGTGTAACGCAGAGGGAGATAAACTGATGAAACGTTTATCCAAGTCTACATCAACCCCCCAGAGGCACTTCCTATTCCTGCCTCTTGAAGGCACTGTGGCTCCACCTGAAGTTCCATTGTACATCTCCTTCAGGATGGAATCCTGGGTTGGCCAAACCTTGAGCTAGGGAAACCATTCAAAGTCCATTTGTGCTTTAATTTTGACAACAATTGTGAATACGTGAGTTTGAAGTGTCCCTGTGGAGAAGAAAATACAGTTTTTAACATTTTAACATTTTGCAAATGTGAGTCCTTCATGAACATCTGGTGTTGTTGTTCAAAGCTGAGGAATGTCCTGGAGCAGATAAGAGTCGTAAACTTTGGGGATAGTTCCAAGCAGGACCCCTCGTTCCTGGCGCCAGGTCCCCTTGGACTGACTCCCCCCTGTGATTTGTGGGGAAAGTGTTTTCCTAAAGTGGGTATTTTACGGTCTCTCCTGACCCCAAATGAGATCTGATCATCAGAAGAGTCGCATCACAGCCAATCGGGTACCACCTCTGCGTCCTCCCAACGTGGTTCATCGGAAGGCCGTGCTGCAATAAATTCCTATTGTCCTGTGAAAAGAAGATTAGGCCCAGATGCGGCACTACAGCAACGATTAAAAATTTTAATCGCAATTAATCGCATGATTTACCTGATCAATCACGATTAATCACGTTGTATACGCAAAAGCCAATAATGAATTTAAAAGAAGTCTTTCATACACTTTAATTTAAATGTTCTGCCATATAAACGAAAGCACCATAACATTTATCGTGCAAACTCTTAACATCAGCACTTTACACAGAAACATTTTTAATGTAAATCTAAAGTTAAAAAAAATGCAAATACAAAATTAAAGCTTATTGCCAATGCCAGGGCATTACTGTTATCCTGTTCCTTATGAAAAATAAAAAAAATCTACCTCCAAAATCCTGAGCCACAATAATAACGGGCAATTTCTGAGGTAACAGCAGAAACATTTTTCTTTTATCAGGACGACACAAAAACTTGTTTCTCACCGATCTCTCACTAAAGGCAGGAATATTCAATATGCATAACCAGTCTGCGTTCCCTTGCAAATGTCCCAGTTAGAAAGGGTGAGGCACAAAAACGTTCACTTTTGGGTTTTTCTTCACAGGGGACTAGAATGTAAAGTCCACATTTATACTGGAGTTCCTTTGGAGAATCTCACTCAACTCAGTGCAGTTTGTCATTTCCTGGAACTTGACGGCCAGTTATTTTAAATGTACTGCCATATGAATTAAAGTGCCATAACATTTACTGTGCAAACACACTATTAACATCAGCATTTTTGAACAATTAGCAGATAAGAAAAAAAAAAGTGTAAATTTAAACTCAACTTAAACAATGTTATCAAAGCAATACAAAATTAAAGCTGTAAGCAGCGTTTGCGGGACTGAGCCCACCTGGCCACTGCCTGCCGTGACGTCCGCCACCTGGCCACGAGCCCCCGACACCCGCCAACGCTTCCCAACGCCTGGCGATTCCGCCCGAAACCCGCCGATGCCCCATTCCTGACGCCGACGCCTGCTGATGACACATCAAGCACTGACTTGACATTACTGACTTGACATTTAGAAACATTTGATTTCTAAATGTGATTGATTACTGTTTCATTTTGGAGATAATAAGCCTTAAAGTTGGCTTTTTGTTTTGTTTTGCGACAGCTCCAATATTCCATTTTTACTGTACAATAACATCAAATTGCTCCATAAGCTCTGTCAATGGTTGGTACAGTTGACCTCAGGACAACCTTGAATATATCTTCAATCATTATAAGGCATATTTAATGTACCATTTTGGAGATATTAAGCCTCAAAGTTGTTGTTTTCCTTTTTTTTTTTTAGCTTTTCAAACAGGCAAAAAGGGCCCAGTACTCAATTTTTTCCTGTATAGTAACATTGCTTTGCTCCATAATTTCTGTCAGTGGTTGGTACAGTTGACCTAAGGAACACCCTGACTATATCCTCAGTCATTATCAAGCATATGTACAGTATCATTTTGGAGATATTAAGCCTTAAAGTTGGCTTTTTTTTTTTTTTTCCAACAGCTCCAATATTCCATTTTTACTGTACAATAACATCAAATTGCTCCATATGCTCTGGCAATGGTTGGTACAGTTGACCTCAGGACAACCTTGAATATATCTTCTCTTAATATTCTTGAATATTCTCACTTAATGTACCAGCTCCTTCCTGTAGACATGGTATGTACAGTTAGTTATTCTTTGTTTGACGCAAGTGTTATATTAATTTCCTACTATCCGTACCGGTACTTCTTGTTAATTTGAAATAAACACTAACAGCATAATGTCAAAACAAAAACCGAACAAGTCAAACAGGAGCAGATCAGAAAACAAGGAGGCTTTGTACTAAAATATGAATAAAATATAAACAGGGAGTTGTCTAATGTCGTCAAGGAAGCCAACATTACGTTACCTGTTGATCAGCATGTTGACTCAGAAAATCCTCAGGCTCCTGCTGCGACATTTCATTTGGGGCGACGGTTGTGACTTCACTGCTGGTCCCGTGAGAAACTCAAATCGGTCCCTCACGTTTGTGTTGCGTGGCATGGGTTAGGACATTGAGAGGCATTATAGTGTGGTTGTGTGCACCAAATCGGACTCGGCTTCTAGCTCGATAGCCGTGCATAATTTATGCAAACGCAATGCTCTGTTTATGTGAACTCACGGAGTCCGACTCCGTGCACGTGCTCATCTCGACTCGATGGATTTATGAGCTTGATGACAAGTGTCACAAGTGTGTATTTTGTATTGGATTGATGTACTGCAATTCTAGTCATGTGAACAAGCAATTATCATTCCTAGTTATATGTGGCATGACGAAATACTGTACTACCAAGTTTGTATTGCAGTATCTTCAGTTTATGGGGTAGAGGGTGCTCAAATTGGATTGATTGAAGATGTAGTTTAGGTACAATTTGCTTGTTTTTATCAAAATTTAAGTTGATTGCAGTTCAAGGTGGCACAATCCTATCAGATGTTGTCATTTTGTCACGAAGAACACTGGTATTTGATGATTATTGATTACCACCATGTTGCAGGCATTGTGGTTACAAGTTTCACTCCAATTTTGATTGTTGTCTGTATGACTAGCAATCCGTTGAGCTGTCTAGGGTTATCATTCAGATAAGGTGTCACAACTTTTAATTGCATGGGAACTTTGGGATCCATGGCAGATGGGCTTTGTAAAAAAACGGATCTTGAGCCGGAAGGCCAGCTTGTCCTAATTGTGACCTTAATATGATGATTTTTTTTCCCTGCCAGATTGAGGAGAAATTAAATGGACATCCAAACCGGGGCCAATAATGGATGAGCTGGATGATGTCACAGTATCAATTTTGAATGGTATGTCATGTGTAGGTATGAAAAAATTTCCATTACTGTGATTTGTCCGCTAAGTAATTAAAATAACTGTATGCTGACACTGATTTCAAAAAGAAGTATTTTACAAATTTGAGACAAAATGTCTAAACTGAATTGCATTTACAATTAATTCTGATAACAGAAATTGGCACAAAACAAACTTGGTTTGACTTGTCAAGTTGAATTAAATTCATTAGTTAAAAAATGTATGAGTTGTTAAGTGTAAAAGGTTTGTTTATGATTGGACTGTCTTTATAGCTGCCAACATCGATGAAGTCTTGCTCCACACCCTCCGTCGTGATGATTTGAGAGACCTTTTTCCTGGACCAGAACACTTTCTCAGGAGGAAACGGATTTGGGCCCTTATTAGTGTAGATGCGATTGGTTACCTACTTTGCTCTGAAAACATCGAGCATAACACTTTTTTTTTTCTTTTTTCCTAATTGGGTCTATTGTTTCTCTCTTGTTCATAATGTTTTGGATCTGGTTTCCTCTCGGCTGAGAATTCCACCGTACCAAGACTGCACCGAATGAAGCCAGGAACTGTGTCTTCATTCTGCATCCATTTGACTGATTTACTGATTTGTCTCCTCCATTTCATCAGCCAAAGATGGTCTGACAGCACAGGCCAGACATTATCAGACCCTGCAGGAGCTGTACAAGAAACCAAAACCCAACCAAGATGCTGTCTCCCAAATTCTTGACCTGCAGTTTCAAGCAAGAAGATCCTTCATTGATAGTGATGTTCTGAAAGAACAGGACAAGGCCAACAAAGATCCTGGATGCATATTCATGTGTCAAGGATCTTTATCGTGTAAGTGATTAACTTGTTTTGGTTTATGATGAAAAGCAAGCATTTTTGCAGATTTTAACACTGACTTGCATTATAGGCGATGAATGAGCTGCGGCGCATTCTGGATAAGGGCAACAGAAAATTCATTGATGAACTAAAAAAGAGATGGGAAGACTTCTGCACCAATGTGTAATTTTATGGTGTTTGGAAAAAAAATGAAGTGATGAAGCCACGCATAACGCTGGATGTAGGTGAGTCATTTTGCTGTGTCTCTAATTGACTGTGTAGCTGTTTCCTTGGACATAGGATGGTTTATGTTGCGTTGAATGAATAGATGCAGAATGGTAATACTCTTCATGCTGAAAAAATAAGATTTTTTTTGTGATCAACACAAACCTAATAAGACTCATTTTTAGGAAGTCTAACTTTGAACTCAAAGTTGATTTGTTCTATTCCAGTGGAATATTCCATCGCGCTGCTCAGGCCACTCCCCACACTCTTTCCTTCACCAAGTCCACCACCGAAGAAGCTGGGACATGCCAGTGAGGCACTGCTTCATGTCATTCAGGTGAAAGTTTGTTCGCATTTTCTCACATTCAACACTTCATAGTTCCATGCATGGATGTGGCGTTTCCTTCTTCTTTTTCTTTAGCCAACAGAAGATCCCACAATGTACTCGCAGAAGAGGTCTTTCTGCACCTCTGTGTTGCTGTTTGATGGGACCCGCTGTCTCATCTGTCTTGGAGCCACTCCCGCCACCACGCTTGCCAAGGAAGACTTGAGTGACGGTCTGCTTCATCTGATGGGTTACTACTATGCCCTGCACCTCACATATCCAAAAGTGTGTGGCAACCCTTCTCTCTGTCATTCAGACAGAAGTGCTACAGGACACTATCCATGAGTGAGACACCACAGCCTCATACAAAAAAGACCATGGCAGAATGGAAAGATTTTATTGGGGAGTAGAGCTGTGTACTAGGCATAGGTAGTGATACACTCCCCTGGTAGTTGTAACTTGAGGGTGGGTGGGAGTCTGTTGGAACAAACATGTTATCAGTGGTGATAGGAACACAACACTATATGCTGTCCCCATACTGTTTTTGTTTTTTTTGTGTAACTGAGTGTCAGGGAATCTGAATCAATATTCAATAATGATGACGGTGAATATTGTAACAACACAACATTACTTGCATTCTAGAAATGGTGGAAAGCGGTGGATGTGGGAGTGGCATCTTCCGATTAGGACACCTGTGCCGATGCCCCCTGCAGGATAAAAGGCCGACTGCGTGTGCCGCTCGGTCTCTTCCACATTCTCCATCCAGCAGCCATGGGCGTCTGGCCGACTCTCAGCTTCTTCTGTTCTGTTTTGCACCTGACAACACCCCACATCCTATTATTCACTCATCCACACTTACATTACTGATGAATACTGACAAACACACACCATATATTTCATTATTTTGCTTACAATTATCTATTTTGTTATAATAAACCTTTTGATTAATTGCAATCCGCAGTGTCCCTTCCATTATTGTCATAACTCTTGAGCCGGGTTATGACAATATCGTCTGCAAAATTTCGAAGATATCGAAGATATCGTGTGTCGTGATGTTGTCATTATCGTGGGCCAAATATCGTCACAGTATCGAATCGTGGGTTAGCCGTATCACCCCACCCCTATTATCAACACAAGATCACATATGTACAGTACATGTACAGTTTAATTAGTGTGTTACTTTGTTTATGAATTAATTTCTTTATGTTCTTCCAGATGTCCAGCCTGAGACGTGGATCAGCACGCGTTGCCTCAAAAACCAAAACAAACAAGTGACATGTTGGTATTTGGGATATGTGTATTTCATTGTGTGCATCTTTGTGATAGGACAATAAATGCAGTTCTTTAAACGTTACTTTGTGTCCTTGTATTTGCAGGTGTGGGCAACACGTTCAACTGTCCACATGACTGAGTCTGCCTCCAGCAATGTCACAGCAGTGCAGCAGGTTTGTACTTATTCATTTCCACTTCATCACCTGTGTGTGTTTTCTAGGCTTTACACCGATCTTATCGGCTGTATCGGATCGGCCGATATTTGGCATTTTTTGAAACGTTCATGATCGGGCGTCATGTCATGAATCACCGATCCGATCAATGACGTCATGGTCGTGTTGAAACTTTTTTAATCTGTCTCATTTCCTCCAAAGTAGTTTCACAGCATCAACATGTTTATTTGTTTGTATCCGAGTGTTATGTAAATGTATAGATTTGGGTTTACATTGTTGTCAGTTCCTTTTGTCTGCTGTGTGTCCGTTTGGGCACTAGATGGCGCAGTAGATCCTGTGTTCCCTTTTTTTTGCTTGTTCCAGGTGCGGAAAGGTGATTGGCTGGTGCCAATATTTAAGGAGGAGGACTTCAACATCTCGGTCTCTTTGTCCTTCTCCCAGCTCCCAACCAGAGGCCATGTGCCGCAGCAGCAGCATTCTGTGTTCAGCCATCAATTCTGTTTTGTAATCTATTTCAGTTCCCTTTGTGTCCACGTAGCCCGTAGGGGAGGGAAGCCATTTGTGTTGTGCCCCTTTTCTCCTGTGTTTTAGTTAAGGAGGTTAGTTTGACTGTCATTTATTTGATTGTTTTCTTCATAGGTAAGATCCATAAGAGAGCCATTTTGTTTGTTGTTTTGGCCATGCCCTCCCTGACGCCAGTGCAATGATGGTGACGTTTAATAAAAACCATCCTGTGGACGAAGCACCTTTGTCTAATTTGAGAGCTGGGAGAAGGGGGGGAGCCTTTATGTTGTGTCCTGGTTTCCCCCTAGGCCGGGGCATAACACCGAGAGCTAATGATTCATGATTCAAAAACCTTCATTTTCGTCTTCGTGCCTCTTCCTGTTTTGAGTACTGTCGCTATGTGACGGACAATAAAGTTTCTTTGAATCTGCAATATATGCAACGCTACAGTACCTCGCGGGGGAACTTTGGTAAAAAAATTCAACACCACAAATTTAATCAGGCACTTGGAAAAGATACACACGGAGGAGCATGTCGAGTTCAAGAAACGCAGCGCGGAGAAAGAAAAAGAAAAGCAAACTCTGAAACGGATGCTAAAGCAAACAACTTTCGACGGTGCTCGTGAGAAGGCAAGGGGTGTACAGAAACAAGTATTTATTGCCTCTAACGTGATTGGATCGGTGATTGGCACAAAAATCGTGACCGTGTAAAGCCTAGTGCTTTCCTTTCTATGTTTATTGGCATAAAATCACATCTTTCTCATTTTAATCAGGTGGAGGCGACGCCACAGATGACCAGAGCTGTGCCCGTGGTTCCTGTGGCTCCCGTGGTTGCCAGCACCAAGCCAGAGGAGGCCAGCACCGTCCAGGAGGCAACACAGAAGATCAACTAAGCTAAGGAGGCTTTTCTTTCTTCTTCTGTTGCCTCTGACTGCTCCGCTCGTTCTACGCCTCGCACATGTGATTTGTGATCCATCATCAGTTAGTACCAGTGAAGATGCAGTGGCAGATCATGGCACTGGTATTAGATTAGCCAAGGTTCTGCATGGTTCTTTTCATCAAGGCGAAACCGGTCACGGTTTAAAATTCCAGCACCAGCTGGCAACAGTGAGTCACTTCAGAAGAGCAAAACTCCTCACTTTGACGTGGATAATTCTGACGTAGAGTTTGTCAGTGCTGTGACCAATGAAGAGTGTAACTTCTCTCCCCTTGATGTTGATGTTTGTTTAGACCTTTGCAAAAACTTGAAGATTCATTTGGACCGTGCGAGTTTTCCAATTTCTGATTGCAATGGCCCATTAGGTTCGCCGTGTACAAATGAGAATGTAGAGGCTGATGGAAACTGCTTCTTCAGAGCCATCAGTCAAGCTGTGACTGGTTTATAGACACAGAAGTGGAAATTCAGGTTGCAGCAGATTGTTTACGATTAGATGTGTACACTTTTATCGATGGTCATGGGTTGAAGTACAGCTCTTGCAAGAAACAATTCTCACATTGTATATATTTATGGATGTATTTGTTTTATATGGAAGCAGTTACCATAATCCAAATTAAAATAAGAATATAATAACAGAAATGCTTTTTCATTTTAAGAACGAAGCTGCATTATTTGACTCATAATTAAAATGGTTAATAAGTCATTCAATCTGCATTTTCATTTTCTTCTTCAAGACTGCTCATTCTTGTACTTAATTCAAATGAAGGAAAACACATTTGAGATTTAATTTTCAAAACATGCACCAGCAAAGAGTTACCAAAATTCAATATGAAATGTAAAATTCAAAAATGAAAATGCAATAGCAGAATGCTCATAATTAAAATCATTAATAAATATTCCTAAATGCATTTTCATTTTCTTATTCGTGTCGCATCTTTTATGACACAATCAAAAAGAAAACTGAGAGCATTGCTTTTTAATTTTCGTGGTCCTGCCCTGCACAAGAGTTACCACAACTCGAAAACGAAATCGCAATCTCAAAGTAAGCGCGCGGTGCAGGAAAGTGACGTCAGCAGCTCTCCACCTCCGCTGTGGGTATGGCGGTATGACGCCAAGTGTCATTTGCCTCCTGTTATGTGTAAATTCTAATGTTTGTGAATTTAATAAATGTATATATATACTGTATATTTAAAAAAACAAAACAAAACAAAAAAAAGGTATAGCAGTATGACACCACTTTGCCATCGTTACTTTTCACGTCATTGAAGTTGCCGGTAAACAAGATTTAAATCGCCGAAAAACGTGGACCACTGACGGATCTCGTTGGTCGGACATATTTGAGCATGGCGCACATTGACACAATTGTTCAAACCCTGCTGGATTTAGCTTCCCAGGTGGAGTTGAATAGTGTATCTGAATCTGATGCTCGGGACCGAGTTGAGCAGGTATTCTGCCGTCCCAGATACGGACGCAAACAAGGTTGCCCTAGCCAACCTGTTGTCAGTTATGGAACACCTTGATGCACCAGCACAACATCAAAGCTCAAGCTATTTGTTACATGGGTGGAGGAACAGCTGTTTGTCGTCGGCCACCAGTCCATCCGTCGCAGGATGCGATGCAACGGATCATTGCTTCCGTTCGGCGTCGGCCACCAGTCCATCCAACGAAGGATGCGAAGCAACAGATCAATCCGTCGACTGGTGGCAGATGCTGGTGCGAGATCTGTCAGTGGTCCACGTTTTTCGGCGATTTAAATCTCGATTACCGGCAACTTCAATGACGTGAAAGAAGTAACGATGGCAAAGTGGCGTCATACCGCCATACCCACAGAGGAGGTGGAGAGCTGCTGACGTCACTTTCCTGTGCCGCGCGCTTACTTTGAGATTGCGATTTCGTTTTCGAGTTGTGGTAACTCTTGTGCAGGGCAGGACCACGAAAATTAAAAAGCAATGCCCTCAGTTTTCTTTTTGATTGTGGCATAAAAGGTGCGACACGAATAAGAAAATGAAAATGCATATAGGAATATTTATTAATGATTTTAATTATGAGTCAAATAATGCAGTTTTGTTCTTAAAATGAAAAAGCATTCTGCTATTGCTTTTTCATTTTTGAATTTTACATTTCATATTGAATCTTGGTAACTCTTTGCTGGTGCATGTTTTGAAAATTAAATCTCAAATGTGTTTTCCTTTTTCATTTGAATTAAGTACAAGAATGAGCAGTCTTGAAGAAGAAAATGAAAATGCAGATTGAATGACTTATTAACCATTTTAATTATGAGTCAAATAATGCAGCTTCGTTCTTAAAATTTAAAAGCATTTCTGCTATTGCATTTTTATTTGGATTATGGTAACTATCTGCTTCCATAGTTACACCTGTGTTACAGAATAGTAAATGCTTCAGCAGTGTTTTATGAGGGTGTTTTTTTTTTTGTTGTTGAAAGTGAAAATGTTGTTTTGAAAATGACTGCTTACAGGTCCATCTGTTTACTCTAACCAAGCACCGGTTTAATTCTTCAGGAATTGTTGACTTTAAAGAGTCACGTTAATGTTCATTAATTCATGGAAGTGAAGAATAATTAAAGTAAATTTTAAAGTAACCTTGTGCTTCTGTGTTTCTCAATGTTTCAACAACTTTGTTCTGAACATAGTTAAGTTCTTTCACATGGCTACTTTTATTTAACAGCTCTTTGCACACACGACCTTCAGGTCAAAAAGTAAATTCAGTAAATAGCATCACCGTAAGGATTGCGTAATAACAGAAACAAAGGAATGCAGTAAATAACCAATATCCCTGTGTATTTTTAAAAGGAACACTAGAGATTTAACAATACACAAAATAACAGGAGGTTCACAACAATTTAGTGTCCATTCTCTGGATAGGGTCAGGGGGAGGCGCACTGCAGTGGAATAAGTGTCCATCCTGTGGAGAGGGTCGGGTGGTTTAGAGAGATGCAGTGATGGCCTCTCTTAGGTGCAAATACAAGTTCACAGCCTGATACGGATCTGTTGGTGGAGCAAGATGGGACTCAGCCATAAAGATGATACAGAGTTCATAAATATCTGGATTACATGGTACAGCCAGCCGAAAGACACATTCATTTTTGCACAGTTGAATGTGTTCATCTTCAACAGGGGAGAGAAAATCTGTTGTTCGGTCAAGTTCAGGAACAGCATGCATCACATTAGGCCGACCGATGGGGACGTTCAGGTTTCTTGATGGCCTGATGTTGTGTGCATTCCACAACTGTGCAGTGTCATCCAACTCATCCTGTAGAAAATGTATACATTTAGGAAGAGCTGTGCCAGCAGAACATAAATAAAACACTAAATTACAGCATTCATACATGAGCAACCCCCCTCTTTCTCCCTCCCTGTCTCTGTTCATCCCTCCCCCCCCCTCTTTCTCCCCATCTCTTATCCTCTCTGTTTCTACCCTTCTGTTCCATCTCTCTCCCCTTCCATCTCTGTTCCTTTCCCTGTGCTACCCCTTCTCTTTAGCATTCTTTTTCCTTTCCTCCCGTCTCTGTCTGTCTTTCTTCCCAACACCCCCTTTCCCGTTTCTGTCCTCCCTCCCCTCTCTCTCACTCACATACACATGCGCACAAAATGAAAATAAAACATTATTCATGAACTCACCTGTATAGAGGCCCATACAACAAAACTGCAGGAGACTTTTGTCCAGAAACTCGCCATCAAAATGCCCGTTGTCTCTGAGGTCTGAAAACAAGGCTAACCAGAACTCCATGCGCTGGCCACGCAGGAAACCCCACCAATATTCAATTCTTTGATTGGCGGTGCTGGCCCCCTCCAAGTAACTATCGAGGGTGTCGTCTGGTTGAACAGGGACGAGGAAACGCTGGAAGCCTCTAACATGGCCATTTTCGGTTCCAAGGTCGCCTCGAACAACTCTAGGGCACCCCCCAAAACGCTGTACCGTTTCTATGTAGCACCCTCCAATTACTTTTGGGTCACTACTTGTTGTGTAAGCATTGAGCCAGATTATTTTTCTTGAAAAGCCATCGATACATCCATTCACACAAATACCATATGGCTTCAGTTCATCATATGAGTCCAGGTGCCAGATGAAGTTGAGAAGTTTGAGAAGTAATTCCTGCATCTGAGACGCCCCGCTTGCCTTAATGACACTCCTCTTGGATCCAGCTCCTTCAAAACCAAACGCACAGACTCTTTTCTCACACGCAGTCCATTTTCTCTGCATTTAGCATACATCCACCTGTACCCGTGAAGCTGCCCGGGGTAATGTAGCTGGTTGCTAATGGATTCAAACAGGATCGCCAGGTCGGAATAGGCTTTGCGTGACACGAGTCCCCTTGGAATGTACAGCTGCATCCCACTCTAGACTCATCAAACCCGACAAAGAAAACAAATCCTGAGTCACTAAATATTAAGAAGATGATTAAAAGGATTGGTATGTTTGATGTATGGAGGGATTTTCATCCATCCACTAAACAATTGACTTTTTACTCTCACCCTCATTCAGTTTACTCGAGGATCGATTATTTCTTTATGTTCAGAACAGACAGACACAGGGTTTTAGATTGTAGAATTGGTGTTGGCGACATATCAGATTACTCAGGTGTATATGTGAAAATAAATGTAGGTGTCCCACACAAAAACACTATTTGGAGACTCAACACCTCCCTATTAAATGACACCCGATTTGAAGATTACATTAGGAAAGAAATTAAGGAATATACAGACCTTAACGGTAGCACAGTGACGTCACAGAGTATTTTATGGGATGCTGGAAAAGCAGTATTGTGTTGCGTGGAAAGATTATAAGTTGGGCATCACAAAGGAAAAAAGAAAAACTTAAACACCTTAACGACTTGACAAGTAAATTAGACTCACTGGAACGGAAGCATGTAGAGACTAACGACCCCACCTTATTGGAACAAATAACCGTAGTAAAATCAGAACTAAATAAGAAACTGAACGACCAGGAGGAACTTACACTTAAGTATATCAAACAAACCCACTATGAAAATGGACCCCGTGCTAAAAAAACTCTTAGCCTGGAGACTTAAAAAACAACAGTCTGGAAGATCCATATATAAAGTAAAGGACCCGGTCACCAACCAGATGTGTTATAAGCCAGAAGCAATACATAAGTCTTTTGAATCATACTACAGGAATTTATACACTCAACCCGAATTAGCAGAAGCAGTAACAGTCAATCAATTTTTTGAAATCCCTAGACCTGCCATCTATTGTCACAGAACAAAATAAGTGCTTAACTACAGAGATTACAAATGCAGAGGTCGACAAGGCAATTTCTAAACTGAAAACAAGCAAAGCAGCCGGGGGAGATGGACTACCAGCAGAATGGTATAAGACTTTTAGGTACTCTCTGACCCCACTGCTATTTATTAAATTGTTTTACCTATGTCTTAAAAGGTGGCGAGACCCCACCATCTTGGAAACAGGCCATATTATCTGTAATACTGAAACCAGGGAAAGCTAGGACAGATTGCAGCTCATACAGACCTATCTCAGTTTTAAACACTGATTATAAAATTTTCACTTCAATTATTGTCAACACACTAGAAAATATTATCCCTGACCTAATTGACACGGACCAGACAGGTTTTGTTAAAAATAGACAAACACAAGACAATGTTAGGCGAGCTATACATCTGTTACATATAATGAGCAAAGGAAACACAATGTCCTTAGCAATTAGCTTTGACACAGAAAAAGCTTTTGACTCTGTTCTATGGGAATTTTTATACCTGGTCCTGCAACGTTTTGGCTTTAACAATACAGTTATAAAATGTTTAAAATTCACCTGTGGCCCGGATCAGAATAAATGGCAGTCTTTCAGGTACAATCTGTTTGGAGAGGGGTTGCTGACAGGGCTGCCCACTGAGCCCCATCTTGTTTGCTCTATTTATAGAGCTACTTGTTCAAAAGATTAGGGAAGACCCAGAAATCATGGGAATACTATTCAAGGGGAAAGAATATAAGACATGTTTATATGCAGATGACATCCTGGTGACTTTATCCGACCCGGATACCAGTCTCCCTAAATGAATGCCCTCCTTCGACCAATGTGGTTCATATTCGGGATACAAATTGAACATAGAGAAAACTCAAACTCTTACTTTGAATTACATACCTCAAGAAAACATACGTAAGTCCTTTAAATTTAAATGGAAAACCAGAATTTTGAAATACCTAGGTCTTCATATTCCCAAGACCCCCAAAGATTTATATAGTGTAAACTACGGTAGCATCACGACCAAAATTAAAAATGATCTGGACAGTTGGACCCCCCTAGTACTTGATTTTTACAACCGAAAAGATACTTAAAAAATGGTTATTTTACCACAATTGTTATTTCTACTCCAATCGCTACCTGTAGAAATATCCAATAAGAAATTCAGTGAATGGAATCGGATCATTTCTAGATTCATATGGCAGAACAAGAAACCAAGGGTACGCTACAAAACATTACACTTAACAGGGAGGGATGTCACTCCCATGCTTGGAGGACTTCTATAAAGCAGCACAACTGCAGTATATAGTCTACTGGTACAGGGTGGGTTACGATGCAAAATGGAAGGAGCTAGAATTTGACCAACTAGATATCCCACTTCAATCTCTGCTGGGTGACAAAGCTTTCAAGACTATATACTCTAATAACCTATGTGATGTTATAACAACTCCCCTAAATATTTGGTACAAAGAGATGAGCAAAGCGCACCTGGAAAAAAAATCTCGGTTATTAAGATGGGTCGAACATGATAGAGATTTCAAACCAGCACAACTTGACTTGAGATTTAAAGAGCTGACTCGTAGAGGCATTACTTCATACTGTGTAATTACATCTGTCTCAGGCCTTGACAGTTTCCAACAACTACAAGCAAACCACAATCTAGACAAACAAGACTTGCTGACTTTGCAGCTTCGGCATCACTTTAATAAAAATATCAAATTCTAATAAAAAAAAAGGGTGACACAGACCTCATCGATATTCTAATAAGTGCATATAAAGGTAAAATTCATAATAAAGTGGTCTCCAGAATATACTCCTGCCTACAATCACACAAAAAGACATCAACATTATATGTCAAAAGTGCCTGGGAGAAAGAAGCAAATATAATCTTAACAGAAGACCACTGCTTTAATCTCTTAAACCCTATGTATGGAGAGTGAGGAGAGTTGTTTGGGAAGCGTTAGTAAGAGCAAAAAAATGGACAGTGGGACAATGGAAAACGAAATGTTTTACATAGAATTATGTAAAACATTTCGTAGAAGTATGTAGAATTACATAAAACACAAAACATATCACACACACACATAATTCCAACAATGAGCGGAATAGAAAACGGATGATTCGGAGGGAGTCAAAAAAGCATTTCATCAATGGCGAGTGAGTTTTTTTTTCTCATTAACACACGGCGCCTATTCAAAGTTCAGTAGATCAAGTTAAAATATGACTCAAGGTCGCTTGTTCTTTTCAGCTTTTTTTTTTTTTTTATCATTCTTATTATTGATAGTTCTTTTGTAAAAGCCGTCCGTTCTGCTCTTCATTGATTGTTGTGTAAAAATATGTAAGTAACCCTTTTCAATGTATAGCTTTTATATAGCTAATGGTCTTACAGGTAATAATTTGATGAATATTTAGGACCTCCCTTCAGTAGTGCAATGGAACTTTGTTCTATGCTCGCAATTAGCTGTTCATGTCGACCTATGTTTGCAACATTTTAATGCAGTTCCATTTACTGAAGCTTCAGTGTCAATGTACCATTGTAGCTATTCTATGTGAAAAGGATGTTGTGTTTTTTCCTGCTGCAATAGATGATCAGTTGTTTTTCAACTGGAAAGGAAAGCCCTGACCGGTGGTGATGGACCAGAAGCACCTGCGAGACATCCTTCATGAGTGCCACGATAATGCTGGTCACTTGGGCACAAGGAGAACCCTGGAAAAGGTTCTGGCATCGTGTCATTGGGGGACTTTGTGCGAGGATGTTAAAAAATGGGTGAGAGCTCTTGACTGAGTTATTAATGAATGGACAGGAATGCTTGACTGTTCTGATTTAGCGCATGGCATACCCCTAAAATCATTCAATAATATTTTTTTTGGGGGGGTGGGGGGGGGTGACAGAAGACTTTCTTAATAAAGTCACAAGGAGTAGGCATTTTTCACCATTTGCTCTCTGGTTCTGGTGAACTCCCAAGGAAAAAAAACCCACAAAACAATCAGTCAAGTATTTAAGCGAGTCATGTGCTAAATCACATATTGCTTTAAAAGTGCAGTATACAGTAGTGTCTAAGAATTGAAATGATTGTCATAGTCTACACAACAGCTTGTTTTAAAGGTTGTGGAGTGTCCCCAATGTCAGCGCAGCAACAAGATCAAGACAGCTGCACCTGTGTTGCATCCAGTTGTGGTGAAGGAGGCATGGAGCGTTCTTGGAATGGATCTAACTCAGGGGTGTCCAAACTTTTTTCACTGAGGGCCACATACATAAAAATATAGGAGGGGCTGGGCCACTTACTAGAAATTAGGTATACAGCCCTAACTTTAGTGTTTTAAAGTTAGAAAAATCAATTAAAAGTGGTCAAATATGTTATACTGTTGAATATAATTAAAGACAAAACTGCCTTCATCACAGCTTTCCATAAATGGATCTTTATTGATTTATTCAGAAAAAGCTTTGGTAGCTCATTTTCAGAACAGCAGCCTCAGATTTCTTCTTAGACATAAGATTTACAGTACAGAGAAAAAACAATAAAGGGAAAAATGGGACGGGTAAATTTCAAGCTTGTTATTTAAGTTATTAGGCTTAGCAACACAGCTATTAACGTTCGTTTGAAACGGTTGTCAACATTAACAGACTGAACTGGACTTAATAACAGGAGTGCTGCATTATTCTGGTGAGTGTCAGCTGCGCTGGGCGTGTAAACCGGGCCATCCAGCTGCGGTGCTGATCCGACGCCACTCGTGTCAAAAATCCTGACAAATGTCACTTGATCAAGGAGGAAATCTGCATCAGATGAGATCAGCTGACTTTGCGTGTGCAGTGTGTACGCTGTGCACAGCGGTGTGCACTCTGTGTTAACAAGAAAAACGCATCTAAGAAAGTGGTGCGCAAAAGCAGGGTAGTGACAGAATTAATGCGCATTATTGATATTTGTCGCGTGTGTACCTGCACATGCATGCTTATTAACACACGGGTACTGTGGAATATATTTTTTACTCACTTAAAGTGGGAACTGCATTGCACTCAGTGTTGAGCAGCTCCCCCTGGTGTTAAACTGAAGAAGTGCAATACACTCAGTCAAAAGTTGACTTGCGGGCCATATTCTATTGATAACATTTGTTGCGGGCCAATTAAAAATGGACTGCGGGCCGGAGTTGGCACGTGGGCCGTAGTTTGGACACCCCTGCTCTAAAGCATAGTATTAAGGGGACAGTATCATTGTATGGGCATTGCGTATGACAATGTCCATTGTTTGTAGACTAATTTCCTGTACTACTGTGCTAAGGTGGTAGGCCAAGTGCTAAATCTGGCCTCCAACATGCTTTTTACTCTTTCACAGATGACATACTCATCATTTCGGTTCTGAACAGTATTTATTGACTGAAAAACAGGACCCCGTTTACTTGTGTACAAGCAGAGTAGTCAAGAAAGTTGTAATCATTTACATGTCCATTCTACAGTGTAACACTGGACGTGTTTACGTTTGACTATCTCCTTAAATATAAAACCACCACAAATGTGTTAATGACTTTTATAATTTCCTTTATATAATATACAAACGTATTAGTATGATCCAGGGAAAATTCCATGTTTGTTTGCGAAACTCATTGGAAGAATGAAGAAAATCTGTTTGATTGTTATTGTCATGAACATGAATCACAAAACATATTTTGTTTTTTGTTTTTGTTTTTTTCATGTGTCACTTTAACAGAGACAACACCATCTGTAATTACTATGTTTGGTTGCATTTCCCTGGCAGGCAAAGATAG
>NW_027466100.1:7210000-7257500 GCF_046127955.1 Nelusetta ayraudi
TAAACGGTGTGACTATGTGGTTCGGCAAGCGGTGGTGCTGTCTGTACATAGCTTAGCAAACGGCTAGCGCTAGCACCCCCTTTCAATGCCTGAGTGAAAAGATCCACACGGAGTGTTATGACCCACGGGTGGGTCTAGGTGCCTCTATCTTTGTGTCTGTGTGTGTGTGTGTGTGTGTGTGTGTGTGTCTGACAGTGGACGACGCCTTGCAGGTGCGGTCCTGGATGTCGGCTGCTGATTGGACGCGCCACGGCTGAGAAGGAGGAGCAGTCGAGCCAGCCTGACGGTCGTCCCTCCTCCGCTCCCAACTCTGCAGTTAGTCACTTCTGAAATGGTGTTAGAGCACGCAGCCGTAGGTAGTGATGGCCGATCGAGGCTTTGTTGAAGCTTCGACACTTGTTTCAAAAAATGGTTCATTACTCGAGGCTTCAATGACACAGTGCTCGAGGAGGTCATCTAGTGCTCAATAAAGTGAAGGGCAATGGAAACCTGTTCATTGATTCATAGGTTGTTTGGGATTTGATTCGCCATGCATTCTTGTTGGACAACACGACATGCTTGTATGGTTCAATGCTGACACAATAAAATAAAAATGAAAAATAAAGACAATGTCTCTTTTTTGGCACGACTGATTGTAGTAGACTATAGCTCTTATACTTAGCCTGACAGTTTGTGCAATGAATTATATTATATCCTAAAACAAGACTAAATAGCCCATAGTTTAAAAATATGTTCAATAGTAAGTGTTCAGTGGGTCAGATGTCAAATGTGATCTATTTAAAATGTAGAATAGATGAGCTAAATAACACATATATAATACACACTGATGGGAATTGAACCGTCGCCTCAGTCTTGCAAGTCCAAGATTGTCATAATGTACCACAAACCCAAATCACACTCCCTTTTTTCATCTAAGCTGTTTGAGTAGCGTTAGCACACCGTGATTCCTCATCAACTACAGGCCTACACTTCAAATAATTATGAGAAAAATCCAACGTAAAGAGAGCACTTCCATTAGGAAATAGTCAACATGAAATTTCGTCCTCTACTGACACCTGCTGGTCAAATTGAATAGTTGCAAATATTGTGAAGAAGTTGTCATCTAATTCTAATCCTAAACAATATGGCCATTCCAAGTCAAGTATTAAGACAATTAATCAGGTTTGTACTGCTTGATTGAACACATTCATCCCGTTCCAGTGCACTAAAACCCACTTCCCTTCAGGACCGTGTCAGCGAAGCCAAAACTTCCTTGAGTGACGCTGTTTCCCAGCATGCAATGCGAGCTAGCGATTCACAATACTATTTCGTCACAAACATGGATGTAAAAAATAAAAAGGGACGAAAAATGAAACTTCAGGAACACCAACCATTGCAATACAAGCAGAACTGGGCCGAAGTTTTATATAAGTTTTATATTATGTACACCATAATACAGCCTTCTGGTGGACAAGCCCTACTATTTAAGGCGTGTTCTCCTATAGCACTTCCGTGGGTGGAAGCTCATCGTAGAGGTCACGTGCTGGTTGTGCGTCTCTCTACCGATTACCTCGGGGGGAGGTCTGAGACGAGATCGTTGCCCTTGCAGGGGATCTGATTCAGGTGAGTATATGGAAAACATAGGTCAAAGTGGTCAGTCGTAACAAGAGAAGCTTGCTAGCGGGAATAATGTACTACAAGTGAATGTCACACATTTTTTTTGTTTTGTATGAGCATTTAAAAAACAACATAATAATAATATGGATTTTGACCATGTATGTTTTGGAGTTCATTGAAAGAGGTTTATATATATATATATATATATATATATATATATACATATATGTATGTGCGAGTGTGTGTGTGTAACTTGTGTGTGTGTGTAACTAACTTATCTATTTCTATCCATCTATCAAACTTACTATCTAGGGATCTATCTACTACTAACTCTCAAAAAACTAACAGACAACCAAGAGCAACAAAACCAACCTACTGCAATTCGTATATTTTAGTGTGTGTGTGTGTGTGTGTGTGTGTGTGTGTGTATGTGTGTGTGTGTGTGTGGGGGGGGGGGGCGGGCACAGTGAGCACAGTGATGGTTCCAAAGCATAAAGTGTATCTTCAGTCTCGGTTGTATGTGTGGGAGTCCCTCGGGTTCAGCCCAGCTGATTTAGTGTTCGGTGAGAGGACCCTCGCGTCTGTTAAGGGGTAAGTGGCTTTCCGATGTTAAATGAGTAGAGAATAATGTGTTAGATTACGTCATTTTTTTTTCGTGAATGCTTGCATCGTGCTTGTGAAACTGCTCACAAAACTCTTGTCGCCAGCCAGTCTAAAATGAAGCGGCAGTTTGACAAGAAAGCTGTGGCTCGAGTTTTTGAGACAGGCGACCAAGTGTTGGTATTGTTGCCGTTACCCGGTTCCCGTTTGCAGGCTAATTTTTCTGGTCCGTATGTCGTGGAGCGCAAACTTTCCGATACAGATTATGTAGTGCACACTCCTGATAGAAAACGATCGTCCCGCATCTGCCACGTCAAAATGTTGAAAAGTTACGCCCGGTTCACACTGGACGTGGAAGCGCAGCGAAGCAAAGCGCCGTGAAGCAAAGCGCCGCGAAGCGAAGCGCCGCGAAGCGAAGCGCCGAGCGCTTCCATTCAGCGCCCATGTTAATCAATGAGTGCGTTTACATGCAGAGCTTAATCGGACTAAGCAATAATTCTGTTTTCTCGTCCAATCGGAGTTCTCACCTTGGTCCCCGTATCCATGCAGCTGAAAAATTCAAATTATTGACGGGAACGTGTCCTCCTCCCAACACTAGGGGGTGGAGTGAGTCTTTTCAGCCGGTCAGCTGCTTTCGGTTGACATATTAAATCTATTATGATATGTAACGATAGTTCATAATGTACGTGTTACTTGCTTTGCAGATAAGGTGTACCCTATTTCTTGTGCTCCTGGTTATTTTAAAAGGCAGACAAGAACGTTGTTTGCTGTTGGAGGGCTACAACAACACTTCGATGCTACGCTTTGTGCCGTCGCTACGGACCCCAAACTCTCGTTCTTGTTGGATTCGGGTTCGGAGCAGACTGGTGGGAGAGTTTGTGTACAGGTTTTGCAAAGGAACGGTGTTTTCAGTTATACACACGCTCATTAAAGTGCCGACCATGGAGGAAGCTGGTGCCGCTGCACGCCGTTTCCAGCAGAATAACAGCGAAATAACCAAAATAAAAACAAATCAGGAAAACATGTCTTTGCTGTGCTTTTATTTACAAAGTTAAAATTCTTCTAACTTACAAAAAATGTGAACGAAAAGGTAGAAATATAAATACGAAGGAATACGTATTTGTTCAGGGGTGCGCAAAGCCGGAGCCCTGCATTTGCTGCGCTACCCTTTTTAAAAAGGTCTCCGTTGCGCGTTATTTTAATATGTCCATCTCTTTTAAAAGCGAAAGCATCGCCCCGGTCTCATCCTCTCTCCAAATGTCAACATTCTTATTCGCGTTTGCCAGGTTGTTTCGCGCCGTCTGTTTTGTTAGACAACGTAGTTGTGCGGTCATGAGTCGCGAGAGCGAGGCGTGGCGCATGCGCACTCGCATTGTCCAGTTAATAGTCCGATTAAGGCGTATGCATGGCAGAGAAAATTCCAATCGCATTATCTGGGTGTCTCAATCGGAGTTCTCCGATTCCAATCGGAGTTCTCAAACTCCAATCATAATCGGAGTAAGGTGTTTACACGCACGTGAGTTCTCCGATCATAATCGGACTAAGGCAGTAATTCGATTTTCTCTAGTGCCATGTAAAGGCACTGAATGTAGTGGTTCAGACCAGACGCGAACAGGCGCGCGGCTCGTGCCATTCATTTCAATGGAAGCGGAAGCGCCGCGAAGCGGAAGCGCCGCGAAGCGGAGCGCCGACAGATTTCGCGAGCGAGGCTCCAACTGGTTCACACCAGACACGAACAGCTCCGCGACGGTCGACAAGCGCTTCTGCTCAGCTGCAGTCTTTTTTCCTTAAAAAAAAAAAAAAAAAAAAAAAAAATCATTTTCATCATCGCCCCCCCTCGCCCCGTAGCCAGCCCGCTCCGTAGCTTACTTTTGTGTGTGTGTGTGTGTGTGTGTGTGTGTGTGTGTGTGTGTGTTTAATCTCTCTCGCACTCTGATACAATGTACTGACAAATATAACATACAATTATGATATATGATCGAATTTGTCATTCGGTTTTTATTTTGAAATTAGTTTATTTTGAAAATTACGTTACGTTGCTCGGAAAAATGTGTCGCCTGAGCCTCCGCCCCCTCCGTGCCCATTGGCGGAGGGAGGGCTCATTGAAAAAAAAAAAAAAAATCGGCGTTCCTTCGGTGCGCCTGGGAAACTCTGAAATTATGAATAACTTAAGCTCGTTTTTGTCCCATTTGCCTGCATCAGCCCGTCATGATATTGTTAAATTAATTGAGAGCCACCCACTATTGTTTTCTGACCACCCCCGCCGTACGTCAGTTTAGCACCATGACAGAAGTAGAGGAACATGCCACAAGTAAGCAGCACGCACATAGAGTCAATATTGGGAAGTTAAGAAAGAAGCTTTGGTTCTCCTTCTGACAGTGCCCATCTTGATGATAATTTGGGGTCAGGTTTTTACAGACTATAATGCCCTCGTAGATGCGGTGGTCTCTGCTTCTCCAAGACTTCAATGTCCAGATTTGCCACAGGAAGGGGGGTTGATAATGATGTGTTGGCAGATGCATTATCACGTGTACATGTGGACTAGCTGCGGAATTCTTATTTCGGGGGAACTGAGGTGTTTCTTGTTTAGTTTTATTTGTAGGTATGTTAATAGGGTTTAGTTCTTAAGAGAGGGGGTGTTATGACCCACAGGTGGGTCTTGGTGCCTCTATGTTTTTTTTGTGTGTGTGTGTGTGTGTGTGTGTGTGTGTGTGTGTGTGTGTGTGTGTGTGTGTGTGAGAGAGAGAGAGAGAGAGAGAGAGTGGATGACGCCTTGCAGGTGCGGTCCTGGATGTCGGCTGCTGATTGGACGCACCGCGGCTGAGAAGGAGGAGCAGTCGAGCCAGCCTGACGGTCATCCCTCCTCCGCTCCCAACTCTGCAGTTAGTCACTTCTGAAATGGTGTTAGAGCACGCAGCCGTAGGGGTGGGCTGCCATTTTCTTTGTCCCCTCTTTTCTCCTGTTTATTAAGTATGTAGGGAGGTTAGCCTTTCTGTATTTGGGTTCTCTTTCTTTCTTTAGTTAGTTCTTAAGGCGAGCTAGTTGGAGTTTGGTTTATTATTTTGGCCTGGGCCCACCCTGAAGCCTTTGCTGCCCACCGGTTAAGTTGTTTTGTTTATTTCATTTACTGATTAATAAAATGTTTTTTGTTGAAACTGCCAACTGCAGTGAAAAATTAATGAGGCTTGGGAGTGGGGGAAGGTGTCCCACACGTTGTGTCTCGGTCCCCCTCGACGGGACGTAACACAGAGTTTTTGCCGTGACAGCAGGTTGAGCTCCTACCGTATTACAGGTGACGTCGTCACGTTAGCCTGTTCCATCCCTGCTAATTTCTTTAAAGAACTACCGTAAGTAAACTTTTAAATTATAATACACTCTACACTAATTGTAATTTCCTGCCAGTGGTTCTATATTGCAACAGTTGACGGCTCATATCAGCAGATAAGCAGCAACAATCTGGGCATTGCGGGTGATTCATAAATATGTCATTTCTTATTAATTAGCCCATAAGTGTTGTACACCAGTGTGACACCAAATGCTTGTTGCTGACAGCAGTGAAGAAATGACACTCTAGTGGTTCTGCACATTAGTATAAATAAAGTGATTCTCTATCATTACATCACAGGACGGCGGCACTCTGACAGATTCCATGAACCTGGACACTGATGATCCAGACTCCGGTCCAGATGACGCAACAGGCCACAGTGGAAATGGGTCAGAGGATGGACTGGCTGCTGAAAGGATACAGGTAGGTGGCGCTGTCATCCCAAGTTGTGCGGTGTGGAGGATCAGGGCCAAAGTTCCAGATGCTCACAGATGTGACTGTGGATTCAGGAGGAGTGTTTGAAGGCTGGACTCCCAACAGTGATTGGCTGCTGAGGACCTCTCAATCACAATCAGGTTTTTTAGTGGCTGTGAGATTGAAAGTGAGTGAACATCATTAAATAAAGAGCTCCTGCAGGGTCCAAATTTGACAAGTACACTGCTAGGTGTGCTGCTTCGTTTTCGCCAAGGCCCTGTAGCATTCATGACTGACATTGAGGGAACGTTTCATCAAGTAAGAGTTTCCAACCAGGATGTAAACTTCTTACGCTTCCTCTGGTGGCCAGATGGGGACATTACAAAGGACCTACAAGAGCACAGGATGCTGGTCCACATCTTTGGGGCAGTGTCATCCCCAAGCTGTGCTTCATTCGACGACAATCAGCATGACTTCCCAGCCGAGGTTATAAACACTGTTTGTCAAAATTTCTACGTGGATGATTGTCTAAAGGCCGTCAGCACGGCGGAACAAGCAATACATCTGTACCAGCAGCTAACAGACCTGTGCGGTAGAGGTGGATTTAAGCTCAATAAGTGGGTGAGCAATCATCGCTCGGTGCTGGCCGCCATTCCTTAAGAGCAGAGAGCTAAAGAGGTAAAAACACTTAACCTTGACAGAGACCAGCTCCCTATGGAGAGGGCCCTTGGAGCTCAGTGGGATGTACAGCAAGATACATTCACATTCAGCATCAGAACCAAGCTGGGATGGGATGAGGAAATCCCTCAGGTCATGGTACATCCCATATATAGTTTTTCAAGCGCCAAACTACAACAAAGGAACTCATCTATAACAAAACTACAACCTTGTAAGGGCAAAACCTACTTGTTTTAATTCTGATTAATAAACTAAAGCTTATTCGATTATCATTATGTTGTTTTTTTTAAACGCTCATACAAAACAAAAAAAGTGGAGGGAGAGTAGTCTGAATCGGGTTCTGGAGCATTGCTCTACCTCATCCATCGCACTCATGAGCGTCACATCCACTTGTAGTGCATCATTTCCGCCAGCAAGCTTCTCCTGTTAGACCTTCCCCGAGGTGGTTGGTGGGGTGACGAGCACCCAGCACGTGACCTCTACGATGAGCTTCTACCCATGGAAGTGCCATAGGAAGACACGGATTAAATAGTATGGCTTGTCCACCAGAAGGCTGTATTATGGTGTACATCCAGCTGTTTGACCTCATGCTCTCTGTTGACCTCCTCACTCAGTCCCTCAGTGATGTAGAGCTCAGTGTAGATGCTGTTGAGGAGTATGACTTCCTGCTTCTTCACCTTCAGTCACACGTTCACATCTCCTCTCCAGACTGATCTTCTGCTGCTGTAGAAGCTCCTGCAGACCACCAACCTCTGGAGCTGAGAGAAGGTTGGAGAAGAAAACATCAGTGTGACAGTGTGAGCATCATTTTCTGTCCACGACTTGAAGCTGAAAGCATCCAAACTCCATTTTTCAGCTGATGTGGTGAAGCTGCTGTTGTCTGACTGTTTGCTCTAAATGTCCTCCAGTGGATCTTCTGACTGGAGGTCCTGACCACGGTTATAATAGTTAACGAAAACGAACAAAATAACGAAAACTTCAATTGAAAAAAACAATTGTCACGTTGCCAGGGGTTAGGATTTTGGTACCTGTCTCGTTGGGGTTCGAAGCGAGCAGAGCTGAGACCATAAGGGTGACGTAGCAACGTTCAGGACACTGATTGGCCAAAGGCAGTCTTTCACGAAAGACCAAAACCGCCATTTTTAAATGCCTCGCGTGTGGATTTTTACATTAACACGTATTAAAAACTGAAAAGCTTATGAAACTGTACCATGGGTGAACAAAGAACTACAGACGTTTCTGTTCTCTGTGGCCGAAGAAAAAGCACAATGCAGACAGTTGTGCAGAAAGTTTAGTGTTAGCTAAAATATCGGGCACACAGACGTACTTATTATGTATACATTTCTTTCCATTGTAACAGGTCACTACAAGATCTGCAATCCATTACCTAGAATTGGTTTTCCTTAAACTGATGTACAGGATTACTAATCTGACTTTGATGGGCAAATTTGACAACAGAATACAATTATGAAGCACTAAAACACAGGACCACAAAACAATTAAATGCATGATGAAATAATGATATGCTTTGTTAAATAAAATAAAATGGCATTTTCAACTAAGTAATAAAATAGTCGGTGGTGCAGTGGTTAGCGCTGCCGCCTCACAGCAAGAAGGTCGTGTGTTCGATTCCGGGGCCTGGACCTGGGACCTTTCTGTGTGGAGTTTGCATGTTCTCCCTGTGTCTGCGTGGGTTCTCTCCGGCTTCCTCCCACACTCCAAAAACATGCACGTGAGGTCAATTGAACGTTCTAAATTGTCCGTAGGTGTGCATGTGAGTGTGAATGGTTGTTTGTCTCTATGTGGCCCTGCGATGAACTGGCGACTTGTCCAGGGTGTCACCCTGCCTTCGCCCTAAGACAGCTGGGATAGGCTCCAGCAGACCCCCGTGACCCTGAATAGGAATAAGCGGGTATAGAAGATGAATGAATGAAATCTTTATTGAATGAATGACACATTTTATTTCACTCGTTGTTTATGTAATTATTATTTTTTGCTCCATAGCTTTCATGATTCAGCATTACATGTTAAGCGTGATGAATTGCATGAAAAGAGAGAGCACTCGCTGATAAATTAACATGGTGTGCTGTTTAATTCCATGAGGACGACAAAATATTTGCAAATTTGTGTTAGCTACACACATCGACAGGTGCAAGAGAAAGGGAGGAACTTTCAGGGAGGAACTTTCAAGATCATTCAGTTTTTGTTTTTTATTTTTTTTTAGTTCTGATGGAATAAATAGACCAATCATTTCATTACTTTGTCTGCTTTCCAAAGAGAGTTGCTTTGAAGAATTATCATTTATTATTCAGTGGCACATTGCTCACTTGTTTAATACACAAATAATAGTATATTATTATAATAATACTATTTTATTAATATAACAATAATAATAATAATAATAATAATAATAATAATAATAATAATAATCATCATCATCATCATCATCATCATCATCATCATCATCATCATTATTATTTCTAAAATTTCCAAACAACAATCGTCAGGTGTTCCGTAAAAAATACATTGATTTCCATGTTGAATTTTGTACGGTTCGTGAGCGCGCACGTCTGTCAGTGACGGTCTCCACACTGACACAACTGCGCATGCTCTATTATCTCATCAATGCGGAAGTCAAAAAGTTTTTGGGAGCCATGCGCTGGGTGAGCAACTTCATTGAAAGGAATGGGATGCCATCTTGGACTCTGGGGGCTTGCCGCACTGTCACGCAGGTTGTGACGTTGCGGGCCGGCGACGCCGACAGGTATGACGTGAATGATTGACAGCTACCATTCGTTCCCGTTAGCGAGAGGATTAAAAACAAACAGACACCATAATGGCATCAAAAAGGAGTTATCCCAGCGGTGCGGAAAAACGGAAGGAAAAGAAAACTGATCAAGAAAAACTTGCAAAGGGGAAAGGTAAGTTATTTGTTTGTGATGTGGGCTGGAGAGGTGGAGGTGAAACGCTGTTGTCCCCCCCCCCCCCAAGTTTGTTTATTTGTCCTGCTAGCCAGCTAGCTAGCGTCGGATAAATGTTAGCTGGCTGGCTAATATTTGTTCGTCATGAATCAGCGTTTTTGTTTGTTTTATGAAAGTTGACCATGTCCTGCCAAGTTGGCCTATCCTGCCATGGGAATGACTGATTGACTCCATACCCGTTCATTCACATTCTAACAGGGAGGGAGGGCATGTAGTAGTAGTTGTTGTAGTCAGTCCCCTGTTATTGTTCAGTGGAAGTTGTCTCTCACATATTTGACTCTTAATGTTATTTTAGCCTTAACTTAGGATGAATTTACTAAGCTTAGTTTGTATTTTGTAGGCCCTTAATTAGAAATGTGCTACTGTTTTATAATTCAAAGAAATATTTTATGGAAATACTTTATTTGGCATGGTGTTGACTATTTTAGACTGTTGTGGCAGTGGGTCATTTATCTTAGGTTTATTACTTTAACTAGTACAGTGTGTAAAGTAATGCCAAAAACTCTTAAAAATGACAGTTTTGTAATTGGGTAAAAGCTTTAAAGGGACACTGCAATCATAATGTTTAATTTAAAAACAAATTCATTTTTAATTTTCAACATCACTGTAATAATAAAATAGGAAAATGCGCTTCTGATCTGTTTTGCTTGATGATCTAATGAGCTTTGTCTCTGCAGGAGCAATTCTAAAATATGTTGGCGCTCCAGACATTGAGCCAGAGGGATCTCCCGAACATCCTGACCAGGAAGCTCCAGGACCAACACGTTCCTCAGAACCCCCTTCTGTCCAGGTGAATAATGTGTGTTATTCTTAGTAGCTAAGCTGATAAGTGTGGGACAAAACTAAGGCAATTAAGCATTATTTTGATTGTTGGTTTGCTTTTTAGTGTTGCACTTGTTGGTTTGTTGGATTTTCTTATTTAAAGTAAGCATTTTTTTTGATGAATACTCAATCTGTTGTATTTATTGACATATAGAGGATTCTTTTCCTAGTATTATAGTGTTTGTTTGTTTTTAAATCAGTTTAACTTGCCTGAGTTGCTCAACTGAAGATGTTTAATTTTACCTGTAGCCTGTTTTGCTCACGAGGTGTAATAGATTGTGGAATCTTAGTAGACCTTAGTAGACGCACGCTGCTGAGAGTGGCAGCAATCAGCTCCGATGACCGTGGTGCTTGTAAATAAGGCAAATGCGCCATCTAGTGGGATGCAGCATGTTTATTCGTGTTGGAGCAATGACAAGTACTACTAACAAAACAAAAGATGCACAGGGTAAAAAAAAATAATCATAAACTCAAGCCCAACAAAGATAACAGATGGGCATAACTGTAACATTACAAAGTAATGATTACTAGTTCTACCAAAATTTCTCTATTTTACTTTTCAACTCCAACTTGAACTATTCATCCCCTTTTTTCAGCAGCCATTAAGACAAAAGGATGACACTTATGCATTGCATCAAACTGTGATGCACAAAATCAATTAAATTAAATCAAAACAATAAATAAAGTTTGCATTAAACAGGGGGCAGTGCAATACAGTACAGGACTCAACTGATATAGTGCAGTTAGGCAGTATAGCCTATAACAGCTGTTCAGCATCCATAGTAATCCACAGTCAGTGCCATAATCATCCAGTCAGTGTCATATTCATCCATAGTCAGTATAATATATATGATATCGCGCAGACCCTCGTCCTCCACCACATTAATTGGCCTGCAAGCCGTAGCCACACCCATTTAGCCCCCGCTGTTGAAAGTTGGCGTGTGGTGGACGCGGCCAGTGGTCTCCGTGCCACACCATCCAACGTGGTTTGCTTTACCTCAGAAGGGGGCGGAGGGCTCTCCGCGTCAGCTGTATGCTTCGCAGACAAGTGAAACGTAAGACTGCTCGTACTCCGGTGGAAACTAAATACAGCTTTACAGTAAATGCATATCACTTTTGTCCTGTCAAGACTGCCATCTGGCAGGGTTTTGAAGTGGAACTTTCCATTTACAATTGACGCCTTATCCATGTTAGTCCTTCCTAGTGCTCATCTACGCTCAGTGTCTTTTTCTTTTTTTTGTTGTGTTTACAAGCTGGCTGCAAGCGTGTGACTGTGTGCTGTGAGTCAATTCATTTCCCGTTTCCACAATCTACGGAGCGGCCAAAGGTTCAAAAAGCACCGTGTGCGTTAATCGCGGCGTTGACACCCTTACTTTTTATATGAAGAAACCGATCAAATTTTTCCAACCAATTGTTCGCCACTTCTTTGAACTTGTGGATAAATGCTGTGCATCCCACATGGAACGCCAACCTTCCTCTGATATTTCCATGCTTAGTTCTTTATGCCATTTGGCTTTGATGTATCCTGCGTTTGTTGCTGTTCTGTTTCTGAAGGCCCTGATAGATTTTAGAAATGATTTTTCTCTTCATCTTTTTACAGGCTTCGATCAGAATATCTATCACTATATTGCCCTCTCCAGATGATGTTGGTTTGATTCTTTTATCATAGTAATCTCTTAATTGCATGTATCGAAAGAAATCTTTGTTTCCTCGTCCAAATTCCTTTTTCAACTCTCCAAAACTTTTTAAAACCCTTGTGAGCGAGTGTGCATACTGCAGTTATACTCCTATCCCACCATCGTCTGTATTCAATGTCTGTGGTTCCTGGTTCAAATCTGGGATCAAGAGAAGGCCACATTATTAGTTTGATGTAGGGCTGCACAATTAATCAAATTTTAATCACGATCACGATATTGGCGGTCACGATTAAATTAAGGTGATCGTCGGCGATATTAACATTTAAAAAGCCGGCTACCGTACATGTCAAATCAAGCACATTCAGTCATCCAACCACCAGGGGGCGAATGCAAGGTTAAGACTTCATTCAGCTGCCGAAATAGCAAGCGAGCAAATCCTGCAGCAGCGGCAGGAAGTGCCGCAGCATAAGCGGCAGCCTCAAATGATTCAAGAGGCCAGGCAAGGACGACCCTCCCTCTTCCTTTTGCAGCTGGAGTGTCTTATATCTGATCCTCGGTCTCTTTCCGGCCCAAATAAATCTAGATATGAGTTTGTCCCAGTGTCTGAATTGTGATTCTGGAATCATATGTGGGATGGATTGTAAAAGGTACAGCAGTCTCGGTAGTACATTCATTTTTATCACTTCAATTCGTGTCTCAAAATCCATATTAAAGGCTGACCATCTTCCCAAATCTGTCTTAATATTATTGATAATAGCATTCTAATTGATTTCAAACCTTTTCAAAAGATCTTTTGCCAATAGCACACCCAAATATTTGATAACCTTGGAATTCCATTTGATTTTATATTTTCCTCTAATTTCTCGGCCTGGATGATAATTCAGCGTGAGAATTTGAGTGTTTGCTATGTTTAACTTGTTGCCTGTGTATTTACCATAGGTTTCTATTATCAACATCAAATGAGGTAAGGTTCTGTCCGGGTCTTGGAGAACCAAAATAATATCATCAGCAAAAAGCCCTGTTAGATGTCCCTGCTCTCCTATATGTATTCCTTTTAGATTGTTACTTTGTCTGATCATTTGTGCCAGCGGCTCAATGAACATAGCAAACAATGTAGCGCTAAGGCAACATCCTTGACGAGTACCATTAATCTATCCTTGCCGTAGGTTCTTGGTAGAGAGCTTGAATACACTGTATTAACTTTTCTTGGAACCCCAGTTTCCCAAGAACTCGATGCAGAAATCTCCAATTCACACAGTCAAGGCTCACCAGTAACAGCTCGCAGGCCCTGCTTTTGGATCTGATCTATTATGTATAGGACCCGTCTAATGTCATCTTGAGTCTGCCTACCTGTTAAAAAAGCTGACTGATTGGAAGTCCATCTCGTCCTCTTACATTTCAAAGCGTAACGAACCTGTGTAGCCCGAGGAATTTTATTATAGTTTATTTCCTAGGGTGCAACTCCCCAGGTGGCGTTGTCAGGCAACCAACCCCCCACCCCATTTTCCTTTATACCCACCATCAGAATTGTCTCCACCTCCGCCAGTCCTCCCGCTTGCCGTAGGTTCTTGGTAGAGACCTTGAATACACTGTATTAACTTTTCTTGGAACCCTAGTTTCCCAAGAACTTGATACAGAAATCTCCAATTCACACAGCCAAGGCTCACCAGTAACAGCTCGCAGGCCCTGCTTTTGGATCTGATCTATTCTGTATAGGACGGTCCTAGGGCTGGACAATATAGAAAAAAATCATATCGATATAAAAAAAAAAGTCATATTGATCAATATCGATAATTATCAAAAACATTTAAAACATATTTTAATTGCAGCGCTGGATGTTTTATACTATTACTTAATGACAGACTTTTAATAAAGAACACACGAGCACTGAATTCAAATTCAAACGTTTATTCAACCACCTTTTTTAAACGCAACTGAATTGTTTTTTTTATTTTATTATTATTATTATTATTATTATTATTATTATTATTTATTTAGTTATTTATTTAAAAAAAATAGGCTGAGATAGGGCTCGAACGTGCGACTCGACCAGAGGTCTGAAGTTGTGGCGGTTAACAGCTCATTTTGCACTGATTCCCTGCACTCGTTGTACAGACGAGGAAGAGCTGTGTTTGAAAAATACTTGCAGTCTGGAACTTCATATCGCGGGTCAAGAGTGGCGAGAAGCTGTTTGAAGCCAAGCTTTTCAACGGTGGTTATTGGCAGCATATCCCTCGCTATGAAGCATGTTACTACATGGGTGATGTCCTTATGGCGCTTGGACGCTTTGTCGTATTTACTGCAAGAAGTCCAGTTTGGTCTGCTTTACTTGCTTGGTGCTGGCGCTGGCAGCGGATTCCTCCGACAACGTGGAGCCGCTGGGTCTGCGTTTGCGATTGGCTGGAGGAAGAAATGACCGTAATATTAAGCTACATGATTGGCTATGATGAAAAAGGAAGTGAAACTTTTTCTATCAAACTTTTTATCCACCCCTTTTTTTCCTATCGCAGCACACGTCTATCGATCGATATATATCGTTATCGAATTATCGTCCAGCCCTAGACGGTCCCGTCTAATGTTATCTTGAGTCTGCCTACCTGTTATAAAACCTGACTGATCCTCATCTATCAAGTCCGGCATAAAACTTTCAAGTCTTTTTGAGATGATTGAAGTAAAGATCTTCTAGTCAACATTTAAGATTGAAATGGGCCTATACGATTCACAAAGTTCCTTTTTTTTCCCTTCTTTTGGAATAACTGGAATGACAGCCTCTTTCCATGAGGGAGGCCGTTTGCCCTCTGTCAGAGTCAGATTAAAAGAATTTAGGAGTATCGGGTTAATTCTTCTCCAAATGTTTTATACCTCTCACTCGGAAACCCATCACTACCTGGCGCTTTGGTTGATTTTAAGCCTGCTAATGGCAGCATCTATTTCTTTTTTGGTTATACTGGAAATGAGTTTTCTATTTTGCTCATCTCCAATGGCTGGTAGGTCCAATGAGTCAAGGAATTCTTTCATCTCACAATCTTCTTTAGCTGTGGGTTGGGTATATAGATTTTCATAGTAATCTTTAAAAACCCTCTCTATTTCTTCAGGTTCAAGTAGTAGCTGTTTCGTTAATGGGTCTCTAATTTTACATATTGCATGAGAAGCTTGCTGGGCCTTTATTCCTCTTGCTTAATATTTGGTTGATTTGCAGCCTGATTCATAGTGGGTCTGTTTAATGAATTTCAGCTTTTTCTCAGCATTTAGCCTCAAGACATCGTCTATTTCCCTTCTGACACTGATTATTTGTTGTAACACTGTATCGTCCTCATTGCTTTTGTGTTGCTGTTCCAGAGTTGTTCATTGGTTTACCAGCTTCTTGTAACCTTCTTCTCTATGTGGCAGGTGGGTTTGCCCCCACCTTCGCGTCATCAATCATACCTGCGCCGGAGTGCAATCTTTGCGTCCCTCAGTGCGTTTACATGGTACTAGAGAAATTTGAATTATTGCCTTAGTCCGATTATGATCGGAATTTGGAATCGGAGAACTCCGATTGAGACACCCAGATAATGCGATTGGAATTCTAATTTCTCGGCCATGTATACGCCTTAGTCGGACTATTAACTGGACAACGTAAGTGCACACGCGCCACCGCACAACTACGTCGTCTAACAAAACAGACGGCGCGAAACAACCAGCAAACGCGAATAAGAATGTTGACATTTGGAGAGAGGATGAGACCGGGGCGATGCTTTCTCTTCTAAAAGAGATGGACATATTAAAATAACACACAACAGAGACCTTTTTTAAAAGGGTAGCGCAGCAAATGCAGGGCTCCGGCTTTGCGCAGCCCTGAACAAATACGTAGTCCTTCGTATTTATATTTCTACCTTTTCGTTCACATTTTTTGTAAGTTAGAAGAATTTCAACTTTGTAAATAAAAGCACAGCAAAGACATGTTTTTCTGATTTGTTTTTATTTCGATAATTTCGCTGTTATTCTGCTGGAAACGGGGTGCAGCGGCACAAGCTTCCTCCACGGTCGGCACTTTAATGAGCGTGTGTATAACTGAAGACACCGTTCCTTTGCAAAACCTGTACACAAACTCTCCCACCAGTCTGCGCAGAACCCGCATCCAACAAGAACGAGAGTTTGGGGTCTGTGGCGACGGCACAAAGCGTAGCATCGAAGACATTGTGTTGTTGTAGCCCTCCAACAGTAAACAATGTTCTTGTCTCATGGTTATCTTTTAAGATAACCATGAGCACAAGAAATAGGGTACAGCTTATCTGCAAAGCAAGTAACACGTACATTATGAACTATCATTCTATATCATAATGATGTAATATGTCAACCGAAAGCAGCTGACCAGCTGAAAAGGCTCACTCCACCCCCTACTGTTGGGAGGAGGACACATTCCCGTCAGTAATTCAAATTTCTCAGCTGCATGTATAGGGGGACAAGGTGAGAACTCCGATTGGACGAGAAAACCGAATTATTGCTTAGTCCGATTAAGCTCTGCATGTAAACGAGAGAGAGTGCAGAGTGAAAGCAGCTCTTTTAAAAACAAGCGCAGGCTGGATTCAGCACTCTGTCCTCTGGCGTGTCCACGCTGAGAACTCTGTCGCAGTTGTTAGTATTTCGGCTAGCAATCCCAGAGCGGGCTGGGCCATAAGCACAGCCGGAGGAGGAACCCTGGCGGGTGCCCGTTCATCGGGAGGTGGCGCTGTGTGTGCGTGATCGTTGTGCATTCACCGCAAGCCCCCTCCGCCCCCCCTCCTCCTCTGGCGCTCGGCAGGGAGGCTGCCTTGCAGTTGAACACCGGTGCGCCGAGACGGGTACTGGAAGGACGCTGGTCTCAACCCCCTGCCTGGGTGCAGTCGCTCCATCTTCCTCTGTTTTCTCCATTCCCCTCTGTTACTGTTGCGGCGGCGATGTCCTCGCAATCAATTGCCGCACCCGTCTAGCCGGGTAACAGCGGTGTCACCACCACAACGCGGACACTTTTCCTTTGATTTTGGTTTATTTGGTTTAGACAATTCAGTTTGTCTGTTTCTTTTGTTAGCGTAACCACTTTCTTTGGTTGGTTTTCTTTTCTTTGTTTTGTTGTGAAATTTTGGTGAAACTTTGGGTTTTCTATTGAGTAGCGATTTTGTTATAGTTTGATTTCCTTTTTTAGTTCATTAATATCTTGTTCCCCAGTGATCGTTACCTTTTTGTTTTGGGTTTTGGTCCTGTGTGTGTGTGTGTGTGTGTGTGTGTGTGTGTGTGTGTGTGTGTGTGTGTGTGTGTGTGTGTGTGTGTGTGTGTGTGTGTGTGTGTGTGTGTGTGTGCGTGCGTGTGTGTGTGTGCGCGAAGAATAAATAAAAGTTTTCCTTTCGTTCTAACTGTTTAACGCTTGCCTGGGTGTGTCAAGGTATTAGTATGTTCATTTTGTTCTCTTTTCTTTAGGACAGGAGTTGGCGTAGCGTGAATTTTGGTTTGTAGTGATTCCCTTAGCTTTGTTTATTCCCTTTTTTGAGTTTTCTTTGGTTTCTTTGGCCCTGTTCCCCTTATTTTCTTCTGTTGAACAGTCTTTTTGGTATGGTACTTATTTCCTTGACACTCAGGCAGCTAAACCTGGTCTATTTTAAATTGTTGTCAAATAAAGCTGTTTCATTGGAAGTCCGTCTCGTCCTCTTAAATTTCAAAGCGTAACGAACCTGTGTAGCCCGAGGAATTTTATTATAGTTTATTTCCTGGGGTGCAACTCCATAGGTGGCATTGTCAGGCACCCCCCCCACCCCCTCCCACAATTTTCCTTTATACCCACCATCTGAATTGTCTCCACCTCTGCCAGACCCTCCCCCTCGCCACATCTAGTCTTTTTTTGATAGGCTGCCCTCGCTATTAACCTCCCTCTCATCACAGCTTTAATTGTGTCCCACAGTATGGTAGTGTCTACTGGACTATCTATGTTCTCCTCCATAGAGCATTTAATCTCTTTCTTAACCTCCTCCAGTGTTTTTGGATTATTTAGCATACCCACATTTAATCTCCAAAGTGTGTTTTTCTTCCTCTTATTTAGACAAATAATAAGGTAATTAATACTGTGTCAGTACAAGTCAGTCGTTCCTATTTTACATTCCTCTATTCTGTATCTGTCTGTAATGTTAATAAAAAAAAATAGTCCTCTGTAACGGGTGGAGGTCCCTCCAAACATCAAACATCCCGAGTTCGGCTAGAGAGACGTTGACAAGTTTCGACAGGCGAGTCTGACTTCTGTTGCCATTAGTTGTGTCGAGTTTAGCTTTTAAATCATGTTGATTTAGCTCTTGTTGAGAGAGATGTGTTTCCTGTAGATCAGGCATGGCCAAACTACGGCGTGTCTCTGTCTGGCCCGCGTGAAGGCAGTCAAAAATCTAACCTAACTTAGAAATGACACTTGAACCTGCAATGAGTATTTTAGTCGTTCTAAATGAGTCCAACGTTAGAAAAAAAGGAGCGACCCGGACTTCCCACAGTCTCTTTTCTATTAACATGGGAATTCAATTTTAATAATTTGTCAACTAAAAACACTGGTCATACTAGAACATCCCTACCAGCTTTCTTCCCTGTATTCTCTGAATTTAATCAAAGAATCTTTGAAACTCTTGTAGCTTTTCTCTGGCTCGTGTCGCTGCTGATGCGTAGCCCCTCCAGGATCCCTCCTTGCACTGCCACTCCGTCGTAGTGCGGGGCACCGAGTGCCGCAGGCCCCTCCGCACCCGTCCCCACCGCCGTCTTCTCCGCCAGGCCGCGTCTCGCCAATTCCTCCTTTACCTCCTCTGCGCTGTTGTAGGTTCGAGTTCCCGTATCCCAGTGGGTCCTCATCTTGGTGAATGGCGTCTGGAACCGGATGCCCTTCTGCTTCAGGATTCTTTTAGCAGTGTTGTACTCCTTTCTCTTTTGGACCATCTCTGTCGCGTAATCGTGATGGAATGACGGTACTTTATTCCCCAGTTCTATTTTCTTTGTCCATAGCTCTCTCAGGACCCTCTCTTTGGTAGTAAATTCCAGAAAGTTAACAATGATGGGTCTCGGTTGGGCACTGTCCGCTGGCTTCTGTGCAAATGAGCGGTGTGCTCTCTGAATTTGGAAATTAAAATGTGCTGGCAGGTGCAGTTCGCTTTTCAGCAGGTCTTCCACAAACTTGGCCACAGATTCTCCCTCCTCTCCTTCAGTGACTCCATAGATACGTAGGTTGTTTCTCCTCGGCCTCAATTCCAGGTCAGTTAACTTGTCCTGAAGAGCTTTTTGTTCTCTCAGTGATATGACCAGAGCGTCATTAGCTTCCTGTGCCCAACGTTCTAGTTTTTCAATCCGCGACTCAGCCTCGTTGATCTTGCCGGTCTGGAGCTCCTGTTCGGTGATGACTTTCGCAAGTTGTTGATTTATTTCGTGTTTGAAGTCGTCCAAGTCTTTTTCCACATCGTTCCTCAGTGTTTCTCCAAACGTGCGAAGGACTTCTTTTGATTCCATTTTTAAATCCCGTATCTCCTTGCTAATAATTTTTATGTCCGAGGCCTTTTCCGCGTCGTTAGTCACGAGGAGTTCGTTTCGCCATCTCCCTCTGTTTCAGAGCAAGCTGGTAGTTCGGCCATATTGTCTGTTACTGTGTTTCTCTTTTGGTTGAATCAAGTTTTCCTTCCCATTCCAACGTTCCCCTGATCACTTTGTAGTTAATATGATATCTGACAATAGTTATTCAAGTTTTCGGGGACTTTTTACCCTAGACGGTCGAGAGCCCTGGTGTCGCGCAGTCTACCGCTTTATGGCCAAACCAGAAGTCCCTTCCCTCTAGCCTTTTCAAGGGGGAGGTGGCTAGACTTGGCTCTTGTGGGACAAGAAGCAGAAGGCCTGTCCGATCGGGGGGGGAAGATGAGATGACATTTTTGTGGGTCAACACAAACTCATCTGCGAGGACAGCCGCCTTGGACAATGACGACACTTTCTGTCCATTCAAGAACATTACCACCTTCTCTGGCAAAGAGTCTTTAAAATCTTCTAAAAGAACGAGCTCACGGAGTGACTCAAAGTCATTTTTGACATCATTAGCTGCACACCATTTATCAAAGAGGTTGCTTTTCTCCCATGCAAACTCGACAAAGGTTTGACCACTAGATTTTCTATGGTCCTAAATTTTTGCCGGTAGGGCTCAGGAACAAGCTCATAAGCAGGAAAAATTGCTTCCTTTCCAACATCATATTGCAGGCTGTCTTCTAAGAAAAGAGCAGACACCAACTCCTGTGCTTTTCCCACCCGCTTGCATTGGAGAAGGACAGGCCACATGTCTCTTGGCCAATTGAGTGGCGAAGCGATTCCCTCCAAGGCACTGACGTATGAATCAACTTCTGCCTCACGAAATGCTGGCACCAGAAAAATGTTTTTACTGGGGCTGGGCAACGATTAAAAATTTTAATCACAATTAATCGCATGATTTACCTGATCAATCATGATTAATCACGTTGTATACGCAAAAGCCAATAATGAATTTAAAAGAAGTCTTTCATACACTTTAATTTAAATGTTCTGCCATATAAACGAAAGCACCATAACATTTATCGTGCAAACAGTTAACATCAGCACTTTACACAGAAACATTTTTAATGTAAATCTAAAGTTAAAAAAAATGCAAATACAAAATTAAAGCTTATTGCCAATGCCAGGGCATTACTGTTATCCTGTTCCTTATGAAAAATAAAAAAAATCTACCTACAAAATCCTGAGCCACAATAATAACAGGCAATTTCTGAGGTAACAGCAGAAACATTTTTCTTTTATCAGGGAGCAGCATAAACAGTCTGCGTTCCCTTGCAAATGTCCCAGTTAGAAAGGGTGAGGCACAAAAACGTTCACTTTTGGGTTTTTCTTCACATGGGACTAGAATGTAAAGTCCACATTTATACTGGAGTTCCTTTGGAGAATCTCACTCAACTCAGTGCAGTTTGTCAGTTCCTGGAACTTGACGGCCAGTTATTTTAAATGTACTGCCATATGAATTAAAGTGCCATAACATTTACTGTGCAAACACACTTTTAACATCAGCATTTTTGAACAATTAGCAGCTAAGAAAACAAAAAAAAGTGTAAATTTAAACTCAACTTAAGCAATGTTATCAAAGCAATACAAAATTAAAGCTGTAAGCAGCGTTTGCGGGACTGAGCCCACCTGGCCACTGCCTGCCGTGACGTCCGCCACCTGGCCACGAGCCCCTGACACCCGCCAACGCTTCCCAACGCCTGGCGATTCCGCCCGAAACCCGCCGATGCCCCATTACTGACGCCGACGCCTGCTGATGACACATCAAGCACTGACTTGACATTACTGACTTGACATTTAGAAACATTTGATTTCTAAATGTGATTGATTACTGTATCATTTTGGAGATAATAAGCCTTAAAGTTGGCTTTTTGTTTTGTTTTGCGACAGCTCCAATATTCCATTTTTACTGTACAATAACATCAAATTGCTCCATAAGCTCTGGCAATGGTTGGTACAGTTGACCTCAGGACAACCTTGAATATATCTTCTCTTAATATTCTTGAATATTCTCACTTAATGTACCAGCTCCTTCCTGTAGACATGATATGTACAGTTAGTTATTCTTTGTTTGACGCAAGTGTTATATTAAGTTCCTACTATCTGTACCGGTACTTCTTGTTAATTTGAAATAAACACTAACAGCATAATGTCAAAACAAAAACCGAACAAGTCAAACAGGAGCAGATCATAAAACAAGGAGGCTTTGTACTAAAATATGGATAAAATATAAACAGGGAGTTGTCTAATGTCGTCAAGGAAGCCAACATTACGTTACCTGTTGATCAGCATGTTGACTCAGAAAATCCTCAGGCTCCTGCTGCGACATTTCATGTGGGGCGACGGTTGTGACTTCACTGCTGGTCCCGTGAGAAACTCAAATCGGTCCCTCACGTTTGTGTTGCGTGGCATGGGTTAGGACATTGAGAGGCATTATAAGTGTGGTTGTGTGCACCAAATCGGACTCGGCTTCTAGCTCGATAGCCGTGCATAATTTACGCAAACGCAATGCTCTGTTTACATGAACTCACGGAGTCCGACTCCGTGCACGTGCTCATCTCGACTCGATGGATTTATGAGCTTGATGACAAGTGTGTATTTTGTATTGGATTGATGTACTGCAATTCTAGTCATGTGAACAAGCAATTAGCATTCCTAGTTATATGTGGCATGACGAAATACTGTACTACCAAGTTTGTATTGCAGTATCTTCAGTTTATGGGGTAGAGGGTGCTCAAATTGGATTGATTGAAGATGTAGTTTAGGTACAATTTGCTTGTTTTTATCAAAATTTAAGTTGATTGCAGTTCAAGGTGGCACAATCCTATCAGATGTTGTCATTTTGTCACAAAGAACACTGGTATTTGATGATTATTACCATAAGTACCACCATGTTGCAGGCATTGTGGTTACAAGTTTCACTCCAATTTTGATTGTTGTCTGTATGACTAGCAATCCGTTGAGCTGTCTAGGGTTATCATTCAGATAAGGTGTCACAACTTTTAATTGCATGGGAACTTTGGGATCCATGGCAGATGGGCATTGTAAAAAAACGGATCTTGAGTCGGAAGGCTAGCTTGTCCTAATTGTGACCTTAATATGATGATTTTTTTTCCCTGCCAGATTGAGGAGAAATTAAATGGACATCCAAACCGGGGCCAATAATGGATGAGCTGGATGATGTCACAGTATCAATTTTAAATGGTATGTCATGTGTAGGTATGAAAAAATTTCCATTACTGTGATTTGTCCGCTAAGTAATTAAAATAACTGTATGCTGACACTGATTTCAAAAAGAAGTATTTTACAAATTTGAGACAAAATGTCTAAACTGAATTGCATTTACAATTAATTCTGATAACAGAAATTGGCACAAAACAAACTTGGTTTGACTTGTCAAGTTGAATTAAATTCATTAGTTAAAAAAATGTATGAGTTGTTAAGTGTAAAAGGTTTGTTAATGATTGGACTGTCTTTATAGCTGCCAACATCGATGAAGTCTTGCTCCACACCCTCCGTCGTGATGATTTGAGAGACCTTTTTCCTGGACCAGAACACTTTCTCAGGAGGAAACGGATTTGGGCCCTTATTAGTGTAGATGTGTTTGGTTACCTACTTTGCTCTGAAAACATCGAGCATAACACTTTTTTTTTCTTTTTTCCTAATTGGGTCTATTGTTTCTCTCTTGTTCATAATGTTTTGGATCTGGTTTCCTCTCGGCTGAGAATTCCACCGTACCAGACAAGACTGCACCGAATGAAGCCAGGAACTGTGTCTTCATTCTGCATCCATTTGACTGATTTACTGATTTGTCTCCTCCATTTCATCAGCCAAAGATGGTCTGACAGCACAGGCCAGACATTATCAGACCCTGCAGGAGCTGTACAAGAAACCAAAACCCAACCAAGATGCTGTCTCCCAAATTCTTGACCTGCAGTTTCAAGCAAGAAGATCCTTCATTGATAGTGATGTTCTGAAAGAACAGGACAAGGCCAACAAAGATCCTGGATGCATATTCATGTGTCAAGGATCTTTATCGTGTAAGTGATTAACTTGTTTTGGTTTATGATGAAAAGCAAGCATTTTTGCAGATTTTAACACTGACTTGCATTATAGGCGATGAATGAGCTGCGGCGCATTCTGGATAAGGGCAACAGAAAATTCATTGATGAACTAAAAAAAGAGATGGGAAGACTTCTGCACCAATGTGTAATTTTATGGTGTTTGGAAAAAAAATGAAGTGATGAAGCCACGCATAACGCTGGATGTAGGTGACTCATTTTGCTGTGTCTCTAATTGACTGTGTAGCTGTTTCCTTGGACATAGGATGGTTTATGTTGCGCTGAATGAATAGATGCAGAATGGTAATACTCTTCATGCTGAAAAAATAAGATTTTTTTTGTGATCAACACAAACCTAATAAGACTCATTTTTAGGAAGACTAACTTTGAACTCAAAGTTGATTTGTTCTATTCCAGTGGAATATTCCATCGCGCTGCTCAGGGCACTCCCCACACTCTTTCCTTCACCAAGTCCACCACCGAAGAAGCTGGGACATGCCAGTGAGGCACTGCTTCATGTCATTCAGGTGAAAGTTTGTTTGCATTTTCTCACATTCAACACTTCATAGTTCCATGCATGGATGTGGCATTTCCTTCTTCTTTTTCTTTAGCCAACAGAAGATCCCACAATGTACTCGCAGAAGAGGTCTTTCTGCACCCCTGTGTTGCTGTTTGATGGGACCCGCTGTCTCATCTGTCTTGGAGCCACTCCCGCCACCACGCTTGCCAAGGAAGACTTGAGTGACGGTCTGCTTCATCTGATGGGTTACTACTATGCCCTGCACCTCACATATTCAAAAGTGTGTGGCAACCCTTCTCTCTGTCATTCAGACAGAAGTGCTACAGGACACTATCCATGAGTGAGACACCACAGCCTCATACAAAAAAGACCATGGCAGAATGGAAAGATTTTATTGGGGAGTAGAGCTGTGTACTAGGCATAGGTAGTGATACACTCCCCTGGTAGTTGTAACTTGAGGGTGGGTGGGAGTCTTTTGGAACAAACATGTTATCAGTATATATCAACACTATATGCTGTCCCCATGCTGTTTTTTTTTTTTTTTTGTGTGTAACTGAGTGTCAGGGAATCTGAATCAATATTCAATAATGATGACGGTGAATATTGTAACAATTGTTACTTGCGTTCTAGAAATGATTGCTTGAGGTTGTTTTAAGATGCAATGCCTTAGTGACGTTTTTATTACAAGGCAGTGAAGGCACTGTCAGCAATTTAAGTGAATAAATAGTTGTTGACAATATTAATTCTGTTTGCTGAATTATTTTTTTTTTGGGGGGAATGGGCGTAGGGGGGGTGGATGCTTTGTCTCATTTTGAGAAAAAAAAGCTAATATTGTGAACACTTAAATTAAGAAGAATTGCACTGTTAGTAGGTCTGGTTTTAAGATCTTTTCATTCAAATTAAGAAAGAAGCAAACGTGAAAAAAGAATTGAGAAGCTAGTATCAAGTTTATTTGACTTAGTACAGTCCTTGGAATGAGTGCTTTACTGTTTATTTCAAGAGTTTTTCCATTCTTCAAATGCCTAGATATATCGTCTTATTTTAAGAAATCTTACCAAGTCTAAATATCTTACTGCATTGGCAGATAATTTGACTTGTTTCTAGCCTGTTCTTTCTCAATTTAAGTGTTTATTTCTTAGATATATTTTGCAGTGTGTGGACACCGAGGGGAGCTCTAGAATTGGCTCATTCAACCGACCAACGAGCCAATCAGCAGCGGCGTCACAGGCCCTCCTCCTTCTTTGTTCTCTCTCTCACTTTGACTTCTGCACTGGACAGCCAGGTTTGTGGAGGGAAGGTTGGAACAAGGTAAGGACGGGGTACCCCATATATTCATGTACGTAGAGTCACTAAGTCTTAAACTCACCAGGTTTGGATCGCTTATCGATAACCCTAATGCCAGACAAGTCTATGAGGGTCAAAGGTCAACTTTGTCCTAGGGACATGGAGCCACTTTCAGGTTCATCAGGATCCTCCTGGACACACCCATGCCAAATTTGGGGCTTCTAGCCCATGAGGAACCCCAAAACCCTCACTCTAATTCCAGCCTCATCGCTAAACCCTAATGCAGTGCAAGTCTATGAAGGTCAAAGCTCAACTTTGTCCGAGAGACATCAAGTGTTTTTTCATGAATCATTCATAAATGTTAAGAGTTTGCTTTGTGGAGAATTCACAATAAAAATACATTGACACTGTCAAGATGGACTCAAGCACTATTATTGAACTATACTGTATTTTTTGAGTGATGTGAAGCTTTTGACAAGCGCTGCGCAAAGGAGGCCCATTTGTTTTTGTTTTTTTGAAGGGGGCCCAAAATTCCTGGCGGCGCCCCTGAGCGGGCATCTCCAGCACTAAGGCAGTGGAGCTGCCGGCCACGAGAGAAGAATTAACCAGTCCATTGAAACCATTTGTTTGGTCTAGTGAGTGGCAACAGTCCTTTGAGGATCTTAAGTGCCTTCTCAGGTGTAACCCTTTCGTGTCTGCTCCAAATTTTTCCTCATTGTCTAGAAGCCCCAAATCTAGCGTGGGCACTTCTTGGGGGCTCCTGATGAAAAAGCAAGTGGCCCCATGTCTCCAGGGCAAAGTTGAAAATTCACCCCACAGACTTGCATTGAATTAGGGTTAACAATAAGGCTGAAACTAGGGTTAGGGTTAGGGTTAGCTGAAATTAGGGTTAGGGTTTCAGGGTTCCTCAAGTACTAGAAGCCCCAAATTTATTATTGTCATACCTCTTGAGCCGGGTTATGACAATATCGTCTCCAAAATTTCGAAGATATCGAAGATATCGTGTGTCGTGATGTTGTCATTATTGTGGGCCAAATATCGTCACAGTATCGAATCGTGGGTTAGCCGTATCGCCCCACCCCTATTATCAACACAAGATCACATATGTACAGTACATGTACAGTTTAATTAGTGTGTTACTTTGTTTATGAATTAATTTCTTTATGTTCTTCCAGATGTCCAGCCTGAGACGTGGATCAGCACGCGTTGCCTCAAAAACCAAAACAAACAAGTGACATGTTGGTATTTGGGATATGTGTATTTCATTGTGTGCATCTTTGTGATAGGACAATAAATGCAGTTCTTTAAACGTTACTTTGTGTCCTTGTATTTGCAGGTGTGGGCAACACGTTCAACTGTCCACATGACTGAGTCTGCCTCCAGCAATGTCACAGCAGTGCAGCAGGTTTGTACTTATTCATTTCCACTTCATCACCTGTGTGTGTTTTCTAGGCTTTACACCGATCTTATCGGCTGTATCGGATCGGCCGATATTTGGCATTTTTTGAAACGTTCATGATCGGGCGTCATGTCATGAATCACCGATCAATGACGTCATGGTCGTGTTGAAACTTTTTTAATCTGTCTCATTTCCTCCAAAGTAGTTTCACAGCATCGACATGTTTATTTGTTTGTATCCGAGTGTTATGTAAATGTATAGATTTGGGTTTACATTGTTTTCAGTTCCTTTTGTCTGCTGTGTGTCCGTTTGGGCACTAGATGGCGCAGTAGATCCTGTGTTCCCTTTTTTTTGCTTGTTCCAGGTGCGGAAAGGTGATTGGCTGGTGCCAATATTTAAGGAGGAGGACTTCAACACCTCGGTCTCTTTGTCCTTCTCCCAGCTCCCAACCAGAGGCCATGTGCCGCAGCAGCAGTGTTCTGTTTTCAGCCATCAATTCTGTTTTGTAATCTATTTCAGTTCCCTTTGTGTCCACGTAGCCCGTAGGGGAGGGAAGCCATTTGTGTTGTGACCCTTTTCTCCTGTGTTTTAGTTAAGGAGGTTAGTTTGACTGTCATTTATTTGATTGTTTTCTTCATAGGTAAGATCCATAAGAGAGCCATTTTGTTTGTTGTTTTGGCCATGCCCTCCCTGACGCCAGTGCAATGATGGTGACGTTTAATAAAAACCATCCTGTGGACGAAGCACCTTTGTCTAATTTGAGAGCTGGGAGAAGGGGGGGGAGCCTTTATGTTGTGTCCTGGTTCCCCCTAGGCCGGGGCATAACACCGAGAGCTAATGGTTCATGATTCAAAAACCTTCATTTTCGTCTTCGTGCCTCTTCCTGTTTTGAGTACTGTCGCTATGTGACGGACAATAAAGTTTCTTTGAATCTGCAATATATGCAACGCTACAGTACCTCGCGGGGGAACTTTGGCAAAAAATTTCAACACCACAAATTTAATCAGGCACTGAGTATGTCGAGTTTAAGAAACGCAGCGCGGAGAATGAAAAAGAAAAGCAAACTGAAACGGATGCTAAAGCAAACAACTTTAGACGGTGCTCGTGAGAAGGCAAGGGGTGTACAGAAACAAGTATTTATTGCCCCTAACGTGATCGGATCGGTGATCGGCACAAAAATCGTGATCGTGTAAAGCCTAGTGTTTTCCTTTCTATGTTTATTGGCATAAAATCACCTTCATCATCTTTCTTATTTTAATCAGGTGGAGACGACGCCACAGATGACCAGAGCTGTGCCCGTGGTTCCTGTGGCTCCCGTGGTTGCCAGCACCAAGCCAGAGGAGGCCAGCACCGTCCAGGAGGCAACACAGAAGATCAACGAAGCTAAGGAGGCTTTTCTTTCTTCTTCTGTTGCCTTTGACTGCTCCGCTCGTTCTACGCCTCGCACATGTGATTTGTGATCCATCATCAGTTAGTACTAGTGAAGATGCAGTGGCAGATTATGGCACTGGTATTAGATTAGCCAAGGTTCTGCATGGTTCTTTTCATCAAGGCAAAACCGGTCACGGTTTAAAATTCCAGCACCAGCTGGCCACAGTGAGTCACTTCAGAAGAGCAAAACTCCTCACTTTGACATGGATAATTCTGACGTAGAGTTTGTCAGTGCTGTGACCAATGAAGAGTGTAACTTCTCTCCCCTTGATGTTGATGTTTGTTTAGACCTTTGCAAAAACTTGAAGATTCATTTGGACCGTGCGAGTTTTCCAATTTCTGATTGCAAAGGCCCATTAGGTTCGCCGTGTACAAATGAGAATGTAGAGGCTGATGGAAACTGCTTCTTCAGAGCCATCAGTCAAGCTGTGACTGGTTTATAGACACAGAAGTGGAAATTCAGGTTGCAGCAGATTGTTTACGATTAGATGTGTACACTTTTATCGATGGTCATGGGTTGAAGTACAGCTCTTGCAAGAAACAATTCTCACATTGTTTATATTTATGGATGTATTTGTTTTATATGGAAGCAGTTACCATAATCCAAATTAAAATAAGAATATAACATAACAGAAATGCTTTTTCATTTTAAGAACGAAGCTGCATTATTTGACTCATAATTAAAATGGTTAATAAGTCATTCAATCTGCATTTTCATTTTCTTCTTCAAGACTGCTCATTCTTGTACTTAATTCAAATGAAAAAGGAAAACACATTTGAGATTTAATTTTCAAAACATGCACCAGCAAAGAGTTACCAAAATTCAATATAAAATGTAAAATTCAAAAATGAAAAAGCAATAGCAGAATGCTTTTTCATTTTATGAACAAAGCTGCATTATTTGACTCATAATTAAAATCATTAATAAATATTCCTATGTGCATTTTCATTTTCTTATTCGTGTTGCACCTTTTATGACACAATCAAAAAGAAAACTGAGGGCATTGCTTTTTAATTTTCGTGGTCCTGCCCTGCACAAGAGTTACCACAACTCGAAAACGAAATCGCAATCTCAAAGTAAGCGCGCGGCGCAGGAAAGTGACGTCAGCAGCTCTCCACCTCCGCTGTGGGTATGGCGGTATGACGCCAAGTGTCATTTGCCTCCTGTTATGTGTAAATTCTAATGTTTGTGAATTTAATAAATGTATATATATACTTTATATTTAAAAAAAAACAAAACAAAACAAAAAAAAGGTATAGCGGTATGACACCACTTTGCCATCGTTACTTTTCACGTCATTGAAGTTGCCGGTAAACGAGATTTAAATCGCCGAAAAACGTGGACCACTGACGGATCTCGTTGGTCGGACAGATTTGAGCATGGCGCACATTGACACAATTGTTCAAACCCTGCTGGATTTAGCTTCCCAGGTGGAGTTGAATAGTGTATCTGAATCTGATGCTCGGGACCGAGTTGAGCAGGTATTCTGCCGTCCCAGATACGGACGCAAACAAGGTTGCCCTAGCCAACCTGTTGTCAGTTATGGAACACCTTGATGCACCAGCACAACATCAAAGCTAAAGCTATTTGTTACATGGGTGGAGTAACAGCTGTTCGGCGTCGGCCACCAGTCCATCCGTCGCAGGATGCGATGCAACGGATCATTGCTTCTGTTCGGCGTCGGCCACCAGTCCATCCAACGAAGGATGCGAAGCAACAGATCAATCCGTCGACTGGTGGCAGATGCTGGTGCGAGATCTGTCAGTGGTCCACGTTTTTCGGCGATTTAAATCTCGATTACCGGCAACTTCAATGACGTGAAAGAAGTAACGATGGCAAAGTGGTGTCATACCGCCATACCTTTTTTTTCTTTTTAAATAAAAAAAAAATATATATATATATATATATATATATATATATCTTTATTAAATTCACAAACATTAGAATTTACACATAACAGGAGGCAAATGACACTTGGCGTCATACCGCCATACCCACAGGTGGAGAGCTGCTGACGTCACTTTCCTGCGCACTTACTTTGAGATTGCGATTTCGTTTTCGAGTTGTGGTAACTCTTGTGCAGGGCAGGACCACGAAAATTAAAAAGCAATGCCCTCAGTTTTCTTTTTGCTTGTGTCATAAAAGGTGCGACACGAATAAGAAAATGAAAATGCATATAGCAATATTTATTAATGATTTTAATTATGAGTCAACTAATGCAGTTTCGTTCTTAAAATGAAAAAGCATTCTGCTATTGCTTTTTCATTTTTGAATTTTACATTTCATATTGAATTTTGGTAACTCTTTGCTGGTGCATGTTTTGAAAATTAAATCTCAAATGTGTTTTCCTTCATTTGAATTAAGTACAAGAATGAGCAGTCATGAATAAGAAAATGAAAATGCAGTTTGGATTATTTATTAACGATTTTTTTTATGAGTCAAATAATGCAGCCACGTTCTTAAAATGAAAAAGCATTTCTGCTGTTGCTTTTTCATTTGGATTATGGTAACTGTCTGCTTCCACACTCCAGTGGTTCTGCACATTAGTATAAATAGAGTGATTCTCTATCATGACATCACAGGACGGCGGCACACTGACTCATTCCATGAACCTGGACACTGATGATCCAGACTTTGGACCAGATGAGCCAACAGGCCACAGTGGAAACGGGTCAGAACATGGGACTGGCTGCTGAAAGTATACAGGTAGGTGGCGCTGTCATCCCAAGTTGTGTGGTGTGGAGGATCGGGGCCAAAGTTCCAGATGCTCACAGATGTGACTGTGGATTCAGGAGGAGTGTTTGAAGGCTGGACTCCCAACAGTGATTGGCTGCTGAGGACCTCTCAATCACAATCAGGTTTTTTAGTGGCTGTGAGATTGAAAGTGAGATTGCATTGTCCAGGGAGGAGGACAGCAGTCAGTCATGTTTCACCTCCAGTCAACACGCAGTGGTTCACATGAAGGTCCAAGAGGCCTACAGACCTACACAGAGTCTGGATGTGGCAGCACAGTGGCATCATTGTCTTTGTTGTGTTGTTTGGTCATTGTGATCCAATGTAATGTGAGAGAAGGACGAGTGCAGTTCTATCTGAGTGAGTTGCTTACAAATACAGATCGCACGATTTCTATCCCAATTGTTAAGTGGGAAAGAGACCTGTCTCTCCAGCCTCACTCTAATTTCTGGAGAACAATCTGCCTGAACACCTTTTCACTGATAAAACAACCTAATCTACAATTAATACATTTTAAAGTACTCCACAGGATCCACTACACTGGACAGCGGATGTTTCAGATGGGCATGACCGCCTCTCAGACCTGCTCACACTGCACAGTTAATGTCCCAGATAATTACCTACACGCTGTATGGCATTGCCCACCAGTAAATAAATTCTGGCACGTAGTATGCAATGATCTATCAGCACAGGTTGGTTACAACATCACAGCCACTCCTTCTTTTTGTCTCATAGGGGACCTCAGTGATATCACATCAGATAAGGCAGAATCTCGCATGCTGATCACCTCCTTATCTATCGCTAAGAAAACAATCCTCACAAACTGGAAAACAAAACAACACCTGCACATTGCACAATATAGGAACTTACTGTTAGACCACACCTCCTTGGTAGGAATGTCTGCTTCATCCTATAACTAACTAGTAATCAATCAATAGCTGAGGCTGCTGGTTGATGTGGGCAGCCGTGGTCGTGCTGCCGCGGGCCGGGTGCGGTCTGGGGGGGGGGTTTTGGGCGTGGGGGGTTCGGCTGGTTTGCGGGTTGGTGGGGGGTCGGGGGTTGGGTGCCCCGGCGGGGGGCTGGGCCTGGTGGTTGGTGGGTGGTGCTCCGGGGGTGGTGCTCCGGGGGGGGGGGTCCCTGGCTCTGGTCTGTTTCGGGGGATTTGTGTCTTGGGTGGTCGCTGCCCGGCCTTCTGGCCTTAAGACCCTCTCCAATCTTAATAGCATTATAGACACTTAGGGCCTGGGGGGGTGGTTCGTGCACTGCGGCCGCCGCCCTGCTCAGCAGCAGTGTGGTTGCCCCAGGGCCTTACCACCCCTCCATTTTAAACGCACTATAGTTCAACACACCAGCAAGTGCACATATACACACACTGACACCCCTACACACAGTGGGGTCGGCCTGCTAGCGGGGGCGGGATCCGGCATCTTTCCCACTCTGGATGGGCCCTGTGCAGTCCGGTGCCCCAGGGGTGCGAGACCGGCTGGGCCTATGGGGACCTCGCCACTTGCGGCGATGCGCCATACTGGGTCCGTAGGGGGGGGGCCTCTGGGTGCCCGGGCCTGCCTTGGGTACCAATCCTCCCGGTGGGTGAAGGGGCTGGGTCCTGTCATGGGGATGAGTCTGGTCTCGCTTGCCCTGGGGGGCCCCCGTCCGGGGGCCGGGCTCTGCTGTCTGTTCGCCCCGGGTGGTGTCCCTTCTCCTTGGGGTATCTGCCTCCCTGTCATCTTTCCCTGGCTCGTGGGGCGGGTGCCCTCCGGTCCGGGGGCCTGCTGCTTCGGGCCTCTTTCTGGCCGGCATTGCGGCGGGTGTGCCGTGTCCGGGCCCCCCCCCCCCCCCTGGGCTTGTCGCTGGCGTGGGGCGGTTGCGGCCTCGGAGGCCGCACTAATTGGCAGCCTACTTCCAGTGACGTACTTAAACACACCCACTCCCACATTCAGGTACACACACCACCACATCCACACACACACACACACACACACACACACACGCACGCACGCACGCACGCACACACACACACAGGAGCAGGAGCTCTAATTGGCTGAGAGCTAAATATCTTCTTATCTTACTGGGTGTAAATTAATCTGTCCATTTTTTAAATGTCGAAATTTAACATTTGGTTTCTATTTTTTCAGATATTATTTCTGTCAAATTCATTTGAATCAACAGAAGAAGAAAATCAGTGTGTAGTTCAAACTTTGTGCGTCTTTGTGTTCAGTTTTTCTACTGTAGTTGTGCTTTTCTTTTCATTCCAGATGAATTCCACTCAATATCCTTTTCAAACCTTGTAGGTGTTGAGTGAGCTGCAGCGCCCCCTGGCTACAAGTTTAATACTTTGACTCTGCTGACCGAGGTAAAAAAACCAACAAACTCTGACACTTTGCTGAGGACCTCCTGGAGGAGCTGAAGGTGCAGAACCTTCTCAGGCCTCTCTGAGGAGGAACTTGCGGCTGTCGGTCCTCTGCTGCCCCCTGCTGGTCACACAGGCCTCTTACACCTCCGTTTGTCTGTTCAGCACATACTCAATTTTTTAATGGCTCTGTAAACGTCACTGATGAGACGATTTTATGATTCCTGCAGTTAAAATGTTTTAATTCCAAATCTGCAAAAAGCTTCTGATCAATGAAGACAGAGTTGATTAAAATGATTTCAAAATTGACCCGTTTGAGAAAAGCTGCACTGTGGCATTGTTTGCATGTTGTTTTAGCTCTCAGTGGCTTCATTTCGCATTTTTCTTAAAAGCTTTGTTTAGTGGTCCATTGTGGTCAATGGGACACTGAACATCCGCTTTGTGTGCCCGAGTTTTAAGAGGATCAGGTGCGGACATTTTAGCATTTAAATTATTATGGCTTATTAGCATAGGTACGTAGTACCTCACCTGTCCGTTCTTTTTACAGTGCTTCCTGAACACCTCACTGGCACACTACAGCCGCCTGCGAGCACAAAGCTGCGCAGAGCCTCCTCGTTGTTCTCCTCACCTGGAGGACGCTTGGTGATCAAGACCTGTGGCCCAAAACTCGGTCCTATAAGATAAGTGCAGGAACACTGCCGCTTCGCCCGCACTTGATTGTGCTAGCCGCCCCGTACAGACGGTGGACGGTGCATGTTGCTTCCGTCCCGCCTTGGTTTTACTTGTTGTTTTTCCGTTCTCGTTGTGTTTTTCTTCGTTTGCTTACGTCGCCACTGCTGACCCTCAGACAGCAGACGTTACACTATCAAGTCGCCGGTCCAGCCACAGTGGTGTGTGTGCGTGTATGCGTGTGCGTGTATGCGTGTGCGTGGTTGGTGGGAACGTGTGTGTGTGTGTGTGTGTGTGTGTGTGTGTGTGTGTGTGTGTGTGTGTGTGTGTGTGTGTGTGTGTGTGTGTGTGTGTGTGTAATTGCATTGTTTGTTTGTTTTTCTTGCTATTTCAGTACATTTGACAGATTTTAGGGAACTTTTAGTAACCAACTGTTCATCTTTTCTTTTGTAGTCGCTGAGAGCTGCTGGTTGTGGCGGTGTCCCGGGTGGTGGGCCCCTTCGCGTGCTGTGACCCGGGATTGTGGTTGTTTTCTTCTTTTTTTTTGCACTTCACTTTCTTTGCAGGTGTGTCACGTGTGAGTGGGGTGTTCCTTGTTTTCTTTGGTTCCTCCCCCGTTTGGCCCCCTCATCGGTAAGCCTCAGTTTCTACACCAAGAATAAGGAGCTCAGTAGCTCAGTTTTAAGTGTTGGTCTGTTTGTTCCTTTTATTTTTAAATGTTGAATAAAAGTTGGTTTGATATTTTAAACATTCTGAACCACGTCTCCTACTCCTTCCTCGTAGAACCTACCTGTGTGCCTAATTATTACTTTTGTGTTTAGTAGAACTCCCTGGGTGAAATTCCCAGGGTGGCGTTGTCGGTTCCTTTTCATTTTGTTAAATTCCCAATATTAAATCTTGCTTTATCAGATAGCCATAACCACTCTCATCGCCACAGGATATTTGAGTCAACTGAGTCAAACTGTCGTGTCTACTTCCCAGTCTCAATAAACATGTTCACTACTGTGGCATATCGGACTTTCCCGCCGCGAGTCGCTCATCAACATACTGCTGTGAAAGAGGGGTGACGTCACAGAACGCGACGTGCATTTAGGTGCTGCTGCGTAAAACTAAAAGATATTCCTGGGCAAATATTCATTTGACAGACGTAAACGAAGTGAAATATGACTTCAATTTAAGTTTGTTTTAGTTTGTTTTTATAAACACACAAAAAAGTTTGAGTTAGTTATCGTTTTTGAAAAAAGTTCTTGACTTCTACTTTAGAGATATTGATGACGAGTTGTTGTATATAAACGGTGTGACTATGTGGTTCGGCAAGCGGTGGTGCTGTCTGTACATAGCTTAGCAAACGGCTAGCGCTAGCACCCCCTTTCAATGCCAGAGTTAAAAGATCCACACGGAGTGTTATGACCCACGGATGGGTCTAGGTGCCTCTATCTTTGTGTCTGTGTGTGTGTCTGGATGTCGGCTGCTGATTGGACGCGCCACGGCTGACAAGGAGGAGCAGTCGAGCCAGCCTGAAGGTCATCCCTCCTCCGCTCCCAACTCTGCAGTTAGTCACTTCTGAAATGGTGTTAGAGCACGCAGCCGTAGGTAGTGATGGCCGATCGAGGCTTTGTTGAAGCTTCGACACTTGTTTCAAAAAATGGTTCATTACTCGAGGCTTCAATGACACAGTGCTCGAGGAGGTCATCTAGTGCTCAATAAAATGAAGTGCAATGGAAACGTGTTCATTGTTTGGGATTTGATTCGCCATGCATTTTTGTTGGACAACACTACATGCTTGTATGGTTCAATGCTGATACAATAAAATAAAAATGAAAAATAAAGACAATGTCTCTTTTTTGGCACGACTGATTGTAGTACACTATAGCTCTTATACGTAGCCTGACAGTTTGTGCAATGAATTATATTATATCCTAAAACAAGACTAAATAGCCCATAGTTTAAAGATATGTTCAATAGTAAGTGTTCAGTGGGTCAGATGTCAAATGTGATCTATTTAAAATGTAGAATAGATGAGCTAAATAACACATATATAATACACATTGATGGGAATTGAACCGTCGCCTCAGTCTTGCAAGTCCAAAATTGTCATAATGTACCACAAACCCAAATCACACTCCCTTTTTTTCATCTAAGCTGTTTGAGTAGCGTTAGCACACTGTGATTCCTCATCAACTACAGGCCTACACTTCAAATAATTATGAGAAAAATCCAACGTAAAGAGAGCACTTCCATTAGGAAATAGTCAACATGAAATTTCGTCCTCTACTGACACCTGCTGGTCAAATTGAATCGTTGCAAATATTGTGAAGAAGTTGTCATCTAATTCTAATCCTAAACAATATGGCCATTCCAAGTCAAGTATTAAGACAATTAATCAGGTTTGTACTGCTTGATTGAACACATTCATCCCGTTCCAGTGCACTAAAACCCACTTCCCTTCAGGACCGTGTCAGCGAAGCCAAAACTTCCTTGATTGACGCTGTTTCCCAGCATGCAATGCAAGCTAGCGATTCACAATACTATTCCATCACAAACATGGATGTAAAAAAGAAAAAGGGGAAAAGGGGAAAATGAAACTTCAGGAACACCAACCATTGCAATACAAGCAGAAGTGGGCCGAAGTTTTATATTATGTACACCATAATACAGCCTTCTGGTGGACAAGCTATACTATTTAAACCGTGTCTTCCTATGGCACTTCCGTGGGTGGAAGCACATGGTAGAGGTCACGTGCTCGTTATGCGTCACCCCTCGGGGCCCTTGCAGGGGATCTGCAGGGCAACTGATTCATGTGAGTATATGGAAAATATGGGTCAATGTAGTCAGTCGTAACATATAGATATAGATATATATAGTCAGCTGCTTTCAGTTGACATATTAAATCTATTGTGATATGGAACGATAGTTCATAATGTACGTGTTACTTGCTTTGCAGATAAGGTGTACCCTATTTCTTGTGCTCCTGGTTATTTTAAAAGGCAGACAAGAACGTTGTTTGCTGTTGGAGGGCTACAACAACACTTCGATGCTACGCTTTGTGCCGTCGCTACGGACCCCAAACTCTCGTTCTTGTTGGATTCGGGTTCGGAGCAGACTGGTGGGAGAGTTTGTGTACAGGTTTTGCAAAGGAACGGTGTCTTCAGTTTCTACACACGCTCATTAAAGTGCCGACCGTGGAGGAAGCTGGTGCCGCTGCACGCCGTTTCCAGCAGAATAACAGCGAAATTACCAAAATAAAAACAAATCAGGAAAAGATGTCTTTGCTGTGCTTTTATTTACAAAGTTAAAATTCTTCTAACTTACAAAAAATGTGAACGAAAAGGTAGAAATATAAATACGAAGGAATACGTATTTGTTCAGGGGTGCGCAAAGCCGGAGCCCTGCATTTGCTGCGCTACCCTTTTTAATAAAGGTCTCCGTTGCGCGTTATTTTAATATGTCCATCTCTTTTAGAAGAGAAAGCATCGCCCCGGTCTCATCCTCTCTCCAAATGTCAACATTCTTATTCGCGTTTGCCAGGTTGTTTCGCGCCGTCTGTTTTGTTAGAGGTCGTAGTTGTGCGGTCATGAGTCGCGAGAGCGAGGCGTGGCGCATGCGCACTCGCATTGTCCAGTTAATAGTCCGATTAAGGCGTATACATGGCCGTGAAATTTGAATTCCAATCGCATTATCTGGGTGTCTCAATCGGAGTTCTCCGATTCTAATCGGAGTTCTCAAACTCCAATCATAATTGGAGTAAGGTGTTTACACGCACGTGAGTTCTCCGATCATAATCGGACTAAGGCAATAATTCGATTTTCTCTAGTGCCATGTAAAGGCACTGAATGTAGTGGTTCAGACCAGACGCGAACAGGCGCGCGGCTCGTGCCATTCATTTCAATGGAAGCCGAGCGCCGACGAATTTCGCGAGCGAGGCTCCAACTGGTTCACACCAGACGCGAACAGCTCCGCGACGGTCGACAAGCGCTTCTGCTCAGCTGCAGTCTTTTTTTCACTCCCACTTGAGCTTCTTTTTTTTTTCTTTAAAAAAAATTAGATAAAAAAAATCATTTTCATCATCGCCCCCCCTCGCCCCGTAGCCAGCCTGCTCCGTAGCTTACTTTTTTGTGTGTGTGTGTGTGTGTGTGTGTGTGTGTGTGTGTGTGTGTGTGTGTGTGTGTGTGTGTGTGTGTGTGTGTAAATAAATAGAAACACGCACTCAGGTGTCCATCTCAAGACAAGACCTCTTTCATAATGATCATTGACCGGCATCTCTAGGATCAAACAGACGTATTTTGATCAAGTCTTCCTCTCTGTGTGTGTTATATTTGTACTGACAAATATAACATACAAATATGATATATGATCGAATTTATCATTCGGTTTTTATTTTTGAAATTAGTTTATTTTGAAAATTCACCGGATTTTCTCGTTTTTATTGAGTGACTTCCTGTACTATTGACGAGGATCGCTCGCAGCTCGCGCACGAAATAGAGCAGACGCCGAAACAACAAATGCATGCCGCGAGCCGCGCAACCACCACATTGATTAACGTGGGCGCCGAATGGAAGCGCTCGGCGGCGCTTCGCGGCGCTTTGTGGCGCTTCCGCGTCCAGTGTGAACCGGGCGTTACGTCGCTCGGAAAAATGTGTCGCCTGAGCCTCCGCCCCCTCCGTGCCCATTGGCGGAGGGAGGGCTCATTGAAAAAAAAAAAAAAAATCGGTGTTCCTTCGGCGCGCCTGGGAAACTCTGAAATTATGAATAACTTAAGCTCGTTTTTGTCCCATTTGCCTGCATCAGCCCGTCATGATATTGTTAAATTAATTGAGAGCCACCCACTATTGTTTTCTGACCACCCCCGCTGTAGAATAGCATAGAAGTAGAGGGACATGCCACAACTAAGCAGCACGCACACAGAGTCATTATTGGGAAGTTAAGAAAGAAGCTTTGGCTCTCCTTCTGACAGTGCTCATCTTGATGTTAATTTGGGATCAGGTTTTTACAGACTATAATGCCCTCGTAGATGCGGTGGTCTCTGCCCCTGCAAGACTTCAATCTCCAGATTTGCCACAGGAAGGGGGGTTGATAATGTGTTGGCAGATGCATTACGATGTGGACTAGCTGCGGAATTCTTATTTTGGGGGAAGTGAGCTGTTTTTCTTGTTTAGTTTTGTTTGTCGGTATGTTAATAGGATTTAGTTCTTAAGAGAGGGGGTGTTATGACCCACAGGTGGGTCTTGGTGCCTCTATGTTTTTTTTGTGTGTGTGTGTGTGTGTGTGTGTGTGTGTGTGTGTGAGAGAGAGAGAGAGAGAGAGTGGATGACGCCTTGCAGGTGCGGTCCTGGATGTCGGCTGCTGATTGGACGCGCCACGGCTGAGAAGGAGGAGCAGTCGAGCCAGCATCGCCCCGGTCTCATCCTCTCTCCAAATGTCAACATTCTTATTCGCGTTTGCCAGGTTGTTTCGCGCCGTCTGTTTTGTTAGACGTCGTAGTTGTGCGGTCATGAGTCGCGAGAGCGAGGCGTGGCGCATGCGCACTCGCATTGTCCAGTTAATAGTCCGATTAAGGCGTATACATGGCCGTGAAATTTGAATTCCAATCGCATTATCTGGGTGTCTCAGTCGGGGTTCTCCGATTCTAATCGGAGTTCTCAAACTCCAATCATAATTGGAGTAAGGTGTTTACACGCACGTGAGTTCTCCGATCATAATCGGACTAAGGCAATAATTCGATTTTCTCTAGTGCCATGTAAAGGCACTGAATGTAGTGGTTCAGACCAGACGCGAACAGGCGCGCGGCTCGTGCCATTCATTTCAATGGAAGCGGAAGCGCCACGAAGCGGAGCGCCGACGAATTTCGCGAGCGAGGCTCCAACTGGTTCATACCAGACGCGAACAGCTCTGCGACGGTCGACAAGCGCTTCTGCTCAGCTGCAGTCTTCTTTTCACTCCCACTTGAGCTTCTTTTTTTTTTCTTTAAAAAAAAATAAATAAAAAAAATAATTTTCATCATCGCCCCCACTCGGCCCGTAGCCAACCCGTAGCTTACTTTTGTGTGTGTGTGTGTGTGTGTAAATAAATAGAAACACGCACTCAGGTGTCCATCTCAAGACAAGACCTCTTTCATAATGATCATTGACCGGCATCTCTAGGATCAAACAGACGTATTTTGATCAAGTCTTCCTCTGTGTGTGTGTGTGTGTGTGTGTGTGTGTGTGTGTGTGTGTGTGTGTTTAATCTCTCTCGCACTCTGATACAATGTACTGACAAATCTAACATACAAATATGATATATGATCGAATTTGTCATTCGGTTTTTATTTTGAAATTAGTTTATTTTGAAAATTCACAGGATTTTCTCGTTTTTATTGAGCGACTTCCTGTACTGTAGACGAGGATCACTTGCGGCTCACGCACGAAATAGAGCAGACGCCGAAACAACAAATGCATGCCGCGAGCCGCGCGCCTGTTCGCGTCTACTGTGAACCACCACATTGATTAACGTGGGCGCCGAATGGAAGCGCTCGGCGGCGCTTCGCTTCCACGTCCAGTGAACTGACGTTAAATGCATGGCGCGATCCGCGAGGGGAGCCGCGCGCCTGTTCGCGTCTGGTGTGAACTACTAAATTGATTAACATGGGCGCCGAATGGAAGCGCTCGGCGCTTTGTGGCGCTTCCGCGTCCAGTGTGAACCGGGCGTTACGTCGCTCGGAAAAATGTGTCGCCTGAGCCTCCGCCCCCTCCGTGCCCATTGGCGGAGGGAGGGCTCATTGAAAAAAAAAAAAAAAATCGGTGTTCCTTCGGCGCGCCTGGGAAACTCTGAAATTATGAATAACTTAAGCTCGTTTTTGTCCCATTTGCCTGCATCAGCCCGTCATGATATTGTTAAATTAATTGAGAGCCACCCACTATTGTTTTCTGACCACCCCCGCTGTAGAATAGCATAGAAGTAGAGGGACATGCCACAACTAAGCAGCACGCACACAGAGTCATTATTGGGAAGTTAAGAAAGAAGCTTTGGCTCTCCTTCTGACAGTGCTCATCTTGATGTTAATTTGGGATCAGGTTTTTACAGACTATAATGCCCTCGTAGATGCGGTGGTCTCTGCCCCTGCAAGACTTCAATCTCCAGATTTGCCACAGGAAGGGGGGTTGATAATGTGTTGGCAGATGCATTACGATGTGGACTAGCTGCGGAATTCTTATTTTGGGGGAAGTGAGCTGTTTTTCTTGTTTAGTTTTGTTTGTCGGTATGTTAATAGGATTTAGTTCTTAAGAGAGGGGGTGTTATGACCCACAGGTGGGTCTTGGTGCCTCTATGTTTTTTTTGTGTGTGTGTGTGTGTGTGTGTGTGTGTGTGTGTGTGAGAGAGAGAGAGAGAGAGAGTGGATGACGCCTTGCAGGTGCGGTCCTGGATGTCGGCTGCTGATTGGACGCGCCACGGCTGAGAAGGAGGAGCAGTCGAGCCAGCATCGCCCCGGTCTCATCCTCTCTCCAAATGTCAACATTCTTATTCGCGTTTGCCAGGTTGTTTCGCGCCGTCTGTTTTGTTAGACGTCGTAGTTGTGCGGTCATGAGTCGCGAGAGCGAGGCGTGGCGCATGCGCACTCGCATTGTCCAGTTAATAGTCCGATTAAGGCGTATACATGGCCGTGAAATTTGAATTCCAATCGCATTATCTGGGTGTCTCAGTCGGGGTTCTCCGATTCTAATCGGAGTTCTCAAACTCCAATCATAATTGGAGTAAGGTGTTTACACGCACGTGAGTTCTCCGATCATAATCGGACTAAGGCAATAATTCGATTTTCTCTAGTGCCATGTAAAGGCACTGAATGTAGTGGTTCAGACCAGACGCGAACAGGCGCGCGGCTCGTGCCATTCATTTCAATGGAAGCGGAAGCGCCACGAAGCGGAGCGCCGACGAATTTCGCGAGCGAGGCTCCAACTGGTTCATACCAGACGCGAACAGCTCTGCGACGGTCGACAAGCGCTTCTGCTCAGCTGCAGTCTTCTTTTCACTCCCACTTGAGCTTCTTTTTTTTTTCTTTAAAAAAAAATAAATAAAAAAAATAATTTTCATCATCGCCCCCACTCGGCCCGTAGCCAACCCGTAGCTTACTTTTGTGTGTGTGTGTGTGTGTGTAAATAAATAGAAACACGCACTCAGGTGTCCATCTCAAGACAAGACCTCTTTCATAATGATCATTGACCGGCATCTCTAGGATCAAACAGACGTATTTTGATCAAGTCTTCCTCTGTGTGTGTGTGTGTGTGTGTGTGTGTGTGTGTGTGTGTGTGTGTGTGTTTAATCTCTCTCGCACTCTGATACAATGTACTGACAAATCTAACATACAAATATGATATATGATCGAATTTGTCATTCGGTTTTTATTTTGAAATTAGTTTATTTTGAAAATTCACAGGATTTTCTCGTTTTTATTGAGCGACTTCCTGTACTGTAGACGAGGATCACTTGCGGCTCACGCACGAAATAGAGCAGACGCCGAAACAACAAATGCATGCCGCGAGCCGCGCGCCTGTTCGCGTCTACTGTGAACCACCACATTGATTAACGTGGGCGCCGAATGGAAGCGCTCGGCGGCGCTTCGCTTCCACGTCCAGTGAACTGACGTTAAATGCATGGCGCGATCCGCGAGGGGAGCCGCGCGCCTGTTCGCGTCTGGTGTGAACTACTAAATTGATTAACATGGGCGCCGAATGGAAGCGCTCGGCGCTTCGTGGTGCTTCCCCGTCCAGTGTGAACCGGGCGTTACGTTGCTCGGAAAAATGTGTCGCCTGAGCCTCCGCCCCCTCCGTGCCCATTGGCGGAGGGAGGGCTCATTGAAATTTTTTTTTTTTTAAAAATCGGTGTTCCTTCGGCGCGCCTGGGAAACTCTGAAATTATGAATAATTTAAGCTGTTTTTGTTGTTGTTGTTGTTTTTGTCCCATTTGCCTGCATCAGCCCGTCATGATATTGTTAAATTAATTTAGAGCCACCCACTATTGTTTTCTGACCACCCCCGCCGTACGTCAGTTTTGCACCATGACATAAAGTAGAGGGACATGCCACAAGTAAGCAGCACGCACACAGAGTCAATATTGGGAAGTTCAGAAAGAAGCTTTCGCTCTCCTTTTGACAATGCCCATCTTGATGTTTGCGGTCAGGTTTTTACAGACCATAATGCCCTCGAAGATGTGGTGGTCTTTGCCCCTGCAAGCCTTCAATCTCCAGATTTGCCACAGGAAGGGGGGTTGATAATGTGTTGGCAAGTGCATTGTCATGTGTACATGTGGACTAGCTGCGGAATTCTTATTTCGGGGGAAGTGAGGTTTTTCTTGTTTAGTTTTATTTGTAGGTATGTTAATAGGGTTTAGTTCTTCAGGAAGGGGGTGTTATGATCCACAGGTGGGTCGAGGTGCCTCTATCTTTGTGTCTGTGTGTGTGTGTGTGTGAGAGATTGGATGTCGGCTGCTGATTGGACGCGCCACGGCTGAGAAGGAGGAGCAGTCGAGCCAGCCTGACGGTCATCCCTCCTCCGCTCCCAACTCTGCAGTTAGTCACTTCTGAAATGGTGTTAGAGCACGCAGCCGTAGGGGTGGGCTGCCATTTTCTTTGTCCCCTCTTTTCTCCTGTTTAATAAGTATGTAGGGAGGTTAGCCTTTCTGTATTTGGGTTCTCTTTCTTTCTTTAGTTAGTTCTTAAGGCGAGCTGCTTCGTTTTCGCCAAGGCCCTGTAGCATTCATGACTGACATTGAGGGAACGTTTCATCAAGTAAGAGTTTCCAACCAGGATGTAAACTTCTTACGCTTCCTCTGGTGGCCAGATGGGGACATTACAAAGGACCTACAAGAGCACAGGATGCTGGTCCACATCTTTGGGGCAGTGTCATCCCCAAGCTGTGCTTCATTCGACGACAATCAGCATGACTTCCTAGCCGAGGTTATAAACACTGTTGGTCAAAATTTCTACGTGGATGATTGTCTAAAGGCCGTCAGCACGGTGGAACAAGCAATATATCTGTACCAGCAGCTAACAGACCTGTGCGGTAGAGGTGGATTTAAGCTCAATAAGTGGGTGAGCAATCAACGCTCGGTGCTGGCCGCCATTCCTGAAGAGCAGAGAGCTAAAGAGGTAAAAACACTTAACCTTGACAGAGACCAGCTCCCTATGGAGAGGGCCCTTGGAGCTCAGTGGGATGTACAGCAAGATACATTCACATTCAGCATCAGAACCAAGCTGGGATGGGATGAGGAAATCCCTCAGGTCATGGTACATCCCATATATAGTTTTTCAAGCGCAAAGGAACTCATCGATAACAAATCTACAACCTTGTAAGGGCAAAACCTACTTCTTTTAATTCTGATTAATAAACTAAAGCTTATTCGATTATCATTATGTTGTTTTTTTAAAACGCTCATACAAAACAAAAAAAGTGGAGGGAGAGTAGTCTGAATCGGGTTCTGGAGCATTGCTCCACCTCATCCACCGCACTCATAAGCGTCACATCCACTTGTAGTGCATAATTTCCGCCAACAAGCTTCTCCTGTTACGACTGCACACGTTGACCCATATTTTCTGTTCACTCGCTCATCCGTATCAGGATATGCCATGCAAGGGTAACCATTGGCTCTTGTCTTAGACCTTCCCCGAGGTGGTTGGTGGGGTGACCAACCCAGCACGTGAGCTCTACGATTAGCTCCCACCCACGGAAGTGCCATAGGAAGACACGGATTAAATAGCTTGTCAACCAGAAGGCTGTATTATGGTGTACATAATATAAAACTTCGGCCCACTTCTGCTTGTATTGCAATGGTTGCTGTTCCTGAAGTTTCATTTTTCGTCCCTTTTTATTTTTTACATCCATGTTTGTGATGAAATAGTATTGTGAATCGCTAGCTCGCATTGCATGCTGGGAAACAGCGTCACTCAAGGAAGTTTTGGCTCCGCTGACACGGTCCTGAAGGGAAGTGGGTTTTAGTGCACTGGAACGGGATGAATGTGTTCAATCAAGCAGTACAAACCTGATTAATTGTCTTAATACTTGACTTGGAATGGCCATATTGTTTAGGATTAGAATTAGATGACAACTTGTTCACAATATTTGCAACTATTCAATTTGACCAGCAGGTGTCAGTAGAAGACGAAATTTCATGTTGACTATTTCCTAATGGAAGTGCTCTCTTTACGTTGGATTTTTCTCATAATTATTTGAAGTGTAGGCCTGTATCTGCACACAATTTGGAATTCGTCCCAGCGCCCTGAGCTGTAAATTTGGACGGTGTAAAATGAAAATGGCCATCTGCAGCAGAATGAAAGTGAGATTGCATTGTCCAGGTAGGAGGACAGCAGTCAGTCATGTTTCACCTCCAGTCAACACGCAGTGGTTCACATGAAGGTCCAAGAGGCCTACAGACCTACACTGAGTCTGGACGTGGCAGTACAGTTGGATCATTGTCTTTGTTGTGTTGTTTGGTCATTGTGATCCAATGTAATGTGAGAGAAGGACGAGTGCAGTTATATTGGAGTGAGTTTTTTAGAGTGTAATAGAAGTTATAATGCAGAGTCTGTTTTTATGAAATGTTCTATCACCTGGCATTCATCCATCCATCCATCCATCCATCCATCTTCTACTGCCGTATCCGGAGTCAGGTCTCGGGGGCAGCAGCCTCAGCAGAGAACCCCAGACTTCCCTGGACCCAGTCACCTCCTCCAGCTCCTCCAGTGGGACCCCAAGGCTTCCCAGTCCAGCCCAGAGACCTGGTCAGCACCACTGTGACTCCCTGAGTCCCTGCTGCTCAGGTGAGGCTTCAAAGATCTGGCTGCACCTGATTGGACGGTCGTGGAGGATCTCCTTGGTCTTCTTGGTCTCCAGCTGTTTGACCTCATGCTCTCTGTTGACCTCCTCACTCAGTCCCTCAGTGATGTAGAGCTCAGTGTAGATGCTGTTGAGGAGAGTTTGACTTCCTGCTTCTTCACCTTCAGTCACACGTTCACATCTCCTCTCCAGACTGATCTTCTGCTTCTGTAGAAGCTCCTGCAGACCACCAACCTCTGGAGCTGAGAGAAGGTTGGAGAAGAAAACGTCAGTGTGACAGTGTGAGCATCATTTTCTGCCCACGACTTGAAGCTGAAAGCATCCAAACTCCATTTTTCAGCTGATGTGGTGAAGCTGCTGTTGTCTGACTGTTTGCTCTAAATGTCCTCCAGTGGATCTTCTGACTGGAGGTCCTGACCACGGTTATAATAGTTAACGAAAACGAACAAAATAACGAAAACTTCAATTGAAAAAAACAATTATCACGTTCCCAGGGGTTAGGATTTTGGTACCTGCCTCGTTGGGCTTCGAAGCGAGCAGAGCTGAGACCATAAGGGTGACGTAGCAACGTTCAGGACACTGATTGGCCAAAGGCAGTCTTTCACGAAAGACCAAAACTGCCATTTTTAAATGCCTCGCGTGTGGATTTTTACATTAACACGTATTAAAAACTGAAAAGCTTATGAAACTGTACCATGGGTGAACAAAGAACTACAGACGTTTCTGTTCTCTGTGGCCGAAGAAAAAGCACAATGCAGACAGTTGTGCAGAAAGTTTAGTGTTAGCTAAAATATCGGGCACACAGACGTACTTATTATGTATACATTTCTTTCCATTGTAACAGGTGCTACAAGATCTTCAATCCATTACCTAGAATTGGTTTTCCTTAAATTGATGTACAGGATTACTAATCTGACTTTGATGGGCAAATTTGACAACAGAATACAATTATGAAGCACTAAAACACAGGACCACAAAACAATTAAATGCATGATGAAATAATGATATGCTTTGTTAAATGAAATAAAATGGCATTTTCAACTAAGTAATAAAATAGTCGGTGGTGCAGTGGTTAGCGCTGCCGCCTCACAGCAAGAAGGTCGTGTGTTCGATTCCGGGGCCTGGACCTGGGACCTTTCTGTGTGGAGTTTGCATGTTTTCCCTGTGTCTGCGTGGGTTCTGTCCGGGTTCTCCGGCTTCCTCCCACACTCCAAAAACATGCACGTGAGGTCGAACTTAAGGTTCTAAATTGTCCGTAGGTGTGAGTGTGAATGGTTGTTTGTCTCTATGTGGCCCTGCGATGAACTGGCGACTTGTCCAGGGTGTCACCCTGCCTTCGCCCTAAGACAGCTGGGATAGGCTCCAGCAGACCCCCGTGACCCTGAATAGGAATAAGTGGGTATAGAAGATGAATGAATGAAATCTTTATTGAATGAATGACACATTTTATTTCACTCGTGGTTTATGTAATTATTATTTTTTGCTCCATAGCTTTCATGATTCAGCATTACATGTTAAGCGTGATGAATTGCATGAAAAGAGAGAGCACTCGCTGATAAATTAACATGGTGTGCTGTTTAATTCCATGAGGACAACAAAATATTTGCAGATTTGTGTTAGCTACACACATGGACAGGTGCAAGAGAAAGG